>NW_024882069.1:0-431896 GCF_019059575.1 Amphibalanus amphitrite
TGACGCCTTTATTAAGACTGCTATTTGTGGTTTTGGAAATATGTCAAAAAGATAACACTCATAAAATGATAAGCCATATAGGATGGCATGTTATATGGCATGATATCAGCCGAACTGAAATACATTCGGAACTTGCAGGCACAAAGTTCTTGACTGAAACATAAAAAGTCCTTCTCTCATATCTTAGGACAATAATAGTCAAACAACAAAAGTGCAATCAGATTTAAAAAAAAAAACATCGGAGAGGAAAACTGGAAAGTTTGTTTGAACTGATTGGTGATCCTTTCATAATTTTAAACTGAAGAAAGCCACCGCCTCTTTGCTCCGTATCTTGCAAGTTTAACTTATCATAAGCGTGCAATTAAACAACATTTGTCATGAAGACCACGAATGCATCTAGCGTCTTTCCAGACCGGGGAGGCAGGAAATAGCATGCACCTATCATGGGACTTCTGCCCAGAATAAACAGCCAAAGGTCCCTGAACGTAGCACGTGAGTACGACGATAATGACTCAGCTCATGGCTGCATCCAGCGGCTCCTGTGTTATCATTGTCGGGTCAGAATGATCTGACGCAAGGCGGCTCTATTTGTATTCGTGCCACCCCTTCCTTCCCGTCCCTCCCTTCTGTAGCAGACCGACCGGTCAGGGCGGCACGCGTAAAGGGTAAACAGAAGGTGATTAGATCGCATGATATGCACCTCTGACCGGTCCGCTCCTCTACAGACAGCCGCTATCACTCCTCTCAGTGTGTTCCACATTCAGCGGCCAGATTCGTCCGTAACATTAGGTGATTATTCACGCCATGATCCATCATCCTAGTCTTTGTCAGGTCGCTTTCGGACCGCCCTTTAGCAAGACCATGGATGCGTCTTCGCCGGAATAATTAAGTGGATAATTTAGTGAGTTGCGTTGTATGGTAAATACGGATAGTGAATATCCTCACACGGGGCCTGTGTTTAGCCTAATCTGATGGTCGACAGTGCGGAAGAATAATCCACTGAGGCTGCTATAAGCTGGGAATAATGCATTAAAACATCGTGAGCCGGGGGAGAACCTGGGGGGATGTGTGGCTAATGTGGGAACCTCGGTAAAGCTGATGACGTAAGTGTATGGCAACTGATCGTCCTCTGCAGCCGTCAGGCTTAACCAATGAAGTCATATGTGTTTGCACTTGCTAAAACAGCACAGCAATAAACTCACACGAAGGTTCCATTGATCAAATATGACCACCATTAGCTCTTCAACTGACCATGCAACCCACTAATGTAAATAACTAACACCATCACCGACCGCAGGATCATTTCAGTGTCCAGCATACGTCTCATCCAGCCACGGTCGACGCAGTGTCGCCTCGGGCGTTCGACCTGCGTCGCCAGGGACGGGCGAGGGGTCTCGTCACCGTCATCCCCGACGGCAGGGCGCGGATTTTAATCGTCGCCAGCTCAACTCGACTGGAAGCGGTGTCGGCGTCGAGTCGCCGCCATCGACCGCTCGGGGCTCATCAATCAGGCGCGCAGATCAGTGGCGGCGACGGCCGGCGGCTCGTTTATCAGGCGGCCGTCGACACGCTATCTGGAGCGGCATTAATCACGGTACCTGGCACAGCGCGAGACGGACGCCACGCCGAACGCCCAGCGCAGCTCAGTGCTGACTGCTGAGGTCCGAGGTCCGATGTTCAAGCGCTGAAATATGAGCCCTGAGGTTAGAATATCCAGCACCGCCCAGCACTGAGGTCCGAGATCCAAGGTCCGAGGTCTGAGGTCTGAGGTCTGAGGTCCGATGTCTTATGTCCGAGCGCTGAAGCACTAAGGTCCGAACTCTGAGATTCGAGGTCCGATGGCTGAGGTCCCACATCCAAGGTCCGCGGACTTTGAGGTCTGCAGGCTGAGGCCTGAGCGCTTCAGTGCAATCGCTGATTTCTGAGCTTCTCTGCCCACTGAGGTTCACTGAGGTGCACCAATAATAGGGAAACGTCCCAAATTATCGTCAGTTTCCGCTATCCAATTTCATTTTATATTTTTTTCCTTAGTTCAGTACAACTTTCTTATGAAGTTGACTTCACATGTCTCAACTTAATTTCCTACCAACCAACCAATTTGGAGAAATCCCGGCTCTCGACGGAGGCGGATGGAGCTAAAGAAAGCGGGACCGGAGCGGGAGAGGGCGCGGTACGGCAGGGCTGCAATCGATGTGGCCGGCGGCGTCCCTCTCTGGAGGGGCGGCACCCGACAGCACACGCCACATCGCCCCGCCGTGTTTTCAAATATCCCTTCCTTTTAATCCCGCTCTCTCCAGCGCGGCATTAATGAGTTTTAATGATGTGGCGCGCACCCCGTGGATATGGCGATTTTCAGTCGAGCTCGGCTTCCCCTCTGTGCGGTTTTAGCAATCAGCGCCGGGCCTCTTGAATGGGAGGGGCGGCCGCATGTCGGCGGCTCTCGGCGCGCCCCGAGCGGCGCTCATTCGTAACGAGAGTGGGTCTCTGATTACAGCCGGCGACAGGGAGCCGGAGAGCACTGCTCTGGCAGCCCGCAGATGTATGCAAAATGATCCCGGACGGGCCAATAGAGCACGGAGACGGCGGACGGGCAGGCATCGACTGTCTCCCCGCGCTCCTGCGCGCCGCCCGCTGGTGTCTTCTGCTCTCCTCTGTCTCTATTCTATGCTATTGACATGTTTCTTTTCCTATATTCTGACTCCAGCTCTGAAAAAGTGTTTATTGTGCTGCTTGAAAGTAGCTCGTTTATCCTTTATATGCAAGGGAATCACGCCAACGAACTGTGAAATGCGCTAACACATTGTGCGTGGCGAATTCGTGAATTAGCTGGACACATATCAGGCATTTGGGAGGGGCATTTGCATTTTAATCAGATGGAATGATAGCTGTTTCGTAGCCAGTCATAATCAAATGTTCATTCATATCTCTTTCTTCGCGTAGTCTTTTCAACGTCTTATAGAGGTTCCGATTTATCTGTGTTATGTCATCCAGTGACCCACATAGTTTACACACTTCCCGCTATTCTGGAGGCTAATCATCTTACTAACAAATCCCCCATCTGCAGTGGCCTGCCGAGTGTTCTCGACATTGTCGGTGGGCACAACACTGGCTGTCGGAATCCCAAAAATCCACAGCGTGCCGGCGGGCTCCGATAATCTGGTCTGCTGCCGACGGCATTGTCCACTGCTGCGGCCGTCGGCGCTGATGGCTGCATTCAGCCCGGATTAGCCCCTCTCTCGCTCCTCTGCTGGGAGAAATGTCGCCGACAGGCACGCTGAGCTGAGGTGAACAGGGGGTCGGAGCGACCCGGACGCTGGAGGGTGTCACTGGCCTGGCTGAGGTGGTACGAGTATAACGGGAAAAAACCAGCACCGATATTTAGCGTGCGCTTGGTGACGAAATCTGGAGAGCTAATTGAAATCTGGAAAGTGGTCGTCGAAACATCCAACCCATTAAAACTAAGAGTTTACGGGCCTGCTGCGTTCAAGGACATGCTATTTTTCATAATTCGATACCGTAAACCGGGGTGAGTTGATATGGATTTTGAGGTTTTTCTAGATTTCTTTAAAAACCACATTCATTTACGGAATTCTTTTTGTGCCAGTTTCATGGCACATGCCTTGGTGAGGCAATCAGCAAAAATGAATAAAAAATGTATATATTAAGCCCATTTTTTAAAACGCCAAAGTTCATATCAACTCACCACCCCCCAGGGGGTGAGTTGATATGGTTTTGGATTTTTCAAAATTTCTCGGCTAAAGAAGCTCAGAGGTGAGTTGATAAAATGCCAGTGTTTAAAAAAAAGATGAGAGAACACATCCTGAAAGAAACGATCAGAAAAATGGTAGTAGTTTGGCAGCAGACCTCACATTCATGAAAACGCAATCATGTCCAACACAGCGCTGTCAAAATGGCTTGATTTTAGCAGCATCATTTTTTTCGCTTTATGATACTTAGTTTTACTTATAACATTCTGAACTTGGCTAGTCACGTGTCCTCAAGCCAACGGTATCAAAATTGGCAATATATTTTGGAATTACAAGTGTATTTTCTTGTAGTTAAAACACATTGTCAGTTGCGGGTCAAGGTTGATATGCCTCTGACAGAGATAATAGATTGAAATGAAAGAATGCATATACTTCTGAGCTTTTGTTGACTGGTAGTCAACAAAATATTAATGAATAAATGGGAAGCGAATCTAATTCGGACTGTATTCTATGAGGTGAAATAACCGACATAAAACAGAATTTGACATCAAAAGCCAAAATTAACCCTCGCACTTATAGGCGGGCGAACGGACCACCTCGGCTTTTCGCACATAACTCGCGCAAAAAGCGGCCAATCGCGAGGAAACTTTCAGTACCTCTCGAATTTATCAATTTTACACATGTTCTAAAGAATTCATGACCCTGACTCAAATGGTTTTTGACTTGTGACCTGATCCTCGAGACCATGCTTGGCCGGAATCGCGATTTGGCGTAGTCGGCTCACATTATCCGCGCATTTCCAGTCTTTTTGTGATTGTAACGTCCAAACATGTAAATGATGTTGGTCCCACGCAGTATTGTGGGTGTCAACTGTCAAGGTCACCTGAAGGTCAGGTCAGGTCATTGACCTTTGGTGACCTCGGTTCACTTTTTGGAGCTTTACATGTTTCTAGGGTAGTTAGTTTTTCGGGCCGATTTCGAATTTAACATGAATTTGATCATTTACGAAGTAGTTTTAGTGCCTTCGTAACATGTTACGACACCGTCAGTGGTAGTTGACACTTGACACTCCCTACATGGATAGCCGGCAGGACACCTACTGGTTGACCTGACCTAACCTGGCCTAAATGTACGAAGACATCTGTGATCAAAACTAACATGACATTCGTGATCAGCAACAGCCAAAAGATAATAAACTCGCTTTACGAACTTCAAATAACCCTCTATTTTCCCGACTTCTGGGTAATTGACCTGGCCTGGAAGGTTAACCAATGACCTAGGACCTTAAAGTTGGTTATCATCGGCTTCCTCGCGTCTCGGGCAACACGCTCATTTTTTTCTGCGAAGCTCTAGCTCCACCAGGGGCCAAACGACGATGGGATTCCAACGGACCCCCCCCCCCCCCATAGGTTAAACGCTGGCAAAACACGAATATGGGCGAGGGCTAAAACACCAGTCAATTTCTTTATATTGTTTGTTCCATTTCATTTTGTCACTCATTCTCGGTTGGCAACTGCCAAGCAGGAAAACTAATCAGTTTCACGAGATCAGAATTCCCGCGCTGTTAGCCATACAGAAACGACAGTTCTGTCATTTTCGAAACTACGAATAATTATAACATTTTTTTTTAATCTTTATTGTTATAGGTGTTCTATAGTGTTCCTTTGTAGCTTGTAGGGAGCCACCTTGAGACTTGACAGGAAGTTGTGCTGTGCCTTTTGCATGTTAGGTATGTCCACAGAAAAAAAAAACTTTGGGGTCACTGATGTTAGTTGTCGGACCTTCGTCCCCGTCTTGAGTTGAGATGTTAGTTGCACAACGCTTCGGCCAGTTGCTCTCCGGCCGTCGTCACTCGTCAGGTGTTCTTTGACCCTCAGAAGGACCTGGATGTTGGTGGCGTTGCGCCGTACGCGTCAAACAGTTCGAAAGCTCCTGTAGTCAGCGGGAATCGAACTCGGGTTTCCCCGGCGGTGATAGTCCACGGTTCTAACCACTCCACTATCGAGGCAGATTAGACTGTGGCCGGAGAAGTTACTGGCTGAAACGTTGTGAAACTAACATCTCAACTCAAGACGGGGACGAAAGTCCGACAACTAACATCAGTGATACTAACGGGCCTCGTCTTAAGCATTCAGAAAAAAAAAACTAAAGATTTTGGGGGTTGATGGAATGATGTGGGGAAAGAAAAGGAGAAGAGTTGGTCTAATTGACTTTGTCTTACCTGCAGACCCATATTTCATGCTAATTTGCATGCATACCAGCCTGGTATCAGCTTTTATCATGCATATCAACTCACCACTTGATGGCATATCAACTCACCACCTGTCACTTTTCTTAAAATTATAAAAAAGCGTTGTTATAGGTGAAACCCAAAACTACCTGGGATCAACAGTAAATTGATGGTAGTTTCTTTCCCAGTGCATGTTGTTCCATGAATATCCACCGTCTTTGCTGTAGGGTGGGGACTTTTCCTTAGTTTCAAAATCAGAAGAAAAAAAGGACTTTGAAAAAAGTAATGTGCTAAGAAGGCACTGCACCACATGCATGCCTTTCTCAGCTATATGCATCACTTATTGGTTGCTTCACTTCACAGAAAAATAAAACTGAAAATTGGTTTACAAATGGATGAGCAGCACACATTTCAACATTTTTCGAGCAATTTATATCAACTCACCACCCCATATCAACTCACCCCGGTTTACGGTATCCTTGACTTCCTGCGCAATAGCTGTGCTTTCCGTGACAATTTATTTATCCACTCGCCCTCATGCTGTTAACTCTACTTCCTATTTCCCCTTAACAATATCATTCTCTCGAGAACATCCCATCATACAAATCACAGCCTGTCGGCGCCTTCCAACACCGTCCCCTTTCGCGGTGATTCTCCCTGTCCAGTGAGTGTCAGCGCGGCCCGGAGTCGCATCTACACCACCAACCACACCCTGGGGACCTGCGGTGGTGACACAAACCCGCTCCCATAAATCAGCACGCGGCCCCTCCCCGCCGTCCATTTCCCGGACCAACGCGCACGGACCGGGCTGTGTCCGGCGCCGGACCGCGGTCCCGGCTTTGTTCGGTGGCTCGGACAGCCTCGGTGGATTGTCCACTGGACAGTGCAGTGGTGACGCTTCTAAAGTGGGGTCACCGGTCCTGCCCTTCCAGATATATCAGACTCGACGCCACCGCTCCGCTCGGCCGGCCGGAGCGTCAGCTCAGTACGAAACTTCTTTATAGATTCCGGCCGCACGTCGGGCCCGTCATAATTCATATTTTAGTCCTTGTTACTGGGGCTCTCATTAAGACCCATTCAGTGACCAATTGAATGATTGCTGGACGCAAACGAAATAATAATCAAGGCGGGCGCGGCGCGCCCGTCGCTCGGCCGCCCTGAGACTGAGGCCGGGCGGCGCTCCGCCTTTGTGCCGGGTCTCCCCTGTCGGCGCCGGCGCCGCGGCGCTCCTAGTTCATCATTCTGCCGCGTGGGGCGCTGTCGTCACTCTGTCGACCCTCCCTGATGCATGCGGAGCTCTCTGGTGACGGATCGGCCCACTGATGGACGATGTACTTATCTCGGCCGCGGCCAGAGCGATTCGGACCGTCGCCGACGCGGGTTACATGGGAACGGGCGGGGTCCCCGCTCCTCCCCGCCGCGACGCTATAGCAATGCCTAGAGCGTTGTTATTCGATGTGCCTGGGTTGGGACCTAGCGGGTATTGGGTAATGTGCGCCAGAAGTGTGCAGGCAGCTTGTTAACAATTAAATGAGCAGTAAATGATCTTTGGGGATTGTTTACCGACACTGTTAAGAGTGGATCGAGGTTGTCGGTGTAATTAACGTTGTGTCGAAGTTTTGTTTGCCAGTAATTAAAGCTGTGAACACAGCAATGTCAACGAGCGTAACTGAAACGCTCTTATTTGTGCTGTATTATCAACGGGTCGCACTATTCATACAAAGTACACAACGTCAAGCCCCTTGTTGGAAAGTTTTAGAGTAGTTCAACTCCGTCTCCAAGTTGTGGAACTAAGGTAAAGTTCTCGCACGCTTTTGCGAAGTTGGCAGACGCAGGTTAAATGCTAAGGAAGTTGGAAGATCGTTATTACCATCTACGTTCGTTAACTCACAGCAGTTTTTCGGGCTTTTGTCAAAAATGTAGGGGTAACCGGTGTCGTATGTAGGAAAAAAGGTTCAGTAAGACATAGGCAACACTCACATTCTAACAAAATGGAAAGGGAGATCTTGCATAGAACCATCTCACATCTGACTGAGCAAGAAGGTACGTTTGACCTCTTGCTGCATCTTGTCCCTGTTTTTCTGTCTCGGCATTGCACCACTCTGTCGGTCGCTCCTCCGATGTCCGCTATCCGCTGCTCTGTCTCTTCCGAGCGTCTCCTCTGCTGCTCTGTCTCCGGGTGTCTCCTCCACTGCTCTGTCTCTGCCGAGTGTCTCCTCTGTTGCTCTGTCTCTGCCGAATGTCTCCTCGCTCTGTCTGCTCTGGTCATCCGGCCCGGGGCCGGCAGACGGCCTTTCAGTCGCTCCCGCTGGACGACGCTGCGATTTGCATATGAGAGGAACGATAATGGAATGGAATAATGACGCTATTTCTGGAGAGGAGTTATCTTTAATTGCAGTCAGACAGTGGACGTCCGATCGGAAGCAGCTCGTACGATTGGCGGGGGAGCTGTCGATCGAAGAGCCCGTCTGAAGAAATCACCTGCGTTAACCCATCGACCCCTAGTGGAGCCGTCAGCGCCGTCGCTCCGCTGTCGATGAAAGTCCTCAGAGACCCTCGTCAGCTCCGATGGGAGTAGAAATGCTGGGGAACAGTTGGTCTGCAGGGCTGACATCAGCTCAGCGTGGAACGATCTCTAACGAGCTGTTAACTGGACGTAAAATCGGACGTCAGTGGACACTGGTTGATATGCTAGTGGACCTATTTTTCTATCACTCAGCGTCAGCATGCATCATGGACTCTGCAGCCACAATGCGCAGCGCTGACACAGAGGTCGCGACAGAGTCCCGTCGTCGGAGACCCCTATAGACGTCACCGGCTGCAGCGTCACAGATCCCCCACCTGCTACGTTTCGACACGGTACTTCACACACGATGGTGCCAGCCGCAGCGGACGCTGTAATGATGGCAGGTCGTTTGGGATAAGTGGCTGCTGCAACCGACTAATGCTGCATGAGAAATAGCTGTTGGCGTCCACCAACACCTCGTGTGGATGCGGATGTAATTGAAATCGTGACGCCACATTTACCGTTTGTAAACTGGTTCTAATTATTCTGTAATAAAAGAACGTTTTTATCATGATCCATGTGCCATACCAAGTTCAAGGGACAACGCTCTCGTCTTGTCCCTGATGCGTGACTTATTTACTTGAGCAATATTGATAACGCCTTTCAAAATCATAACACGTACCCGCATTGGTAAACATACTCAGTAAACTGCGGCCTATAATTTGCTTGCCTTTAGTGCACAAGACGCAATATGGCGGTTATGTCTGCATGAAATCTTCACCATACTGAGCCCCATGCTTCCACGGCGCACTATCCGGCTGAGTCACACGGACGGCGTCCCGGGGGCCGTGAGGAGCGTCTGACGCCAGTCGCCGGCGGAAGCACGGTTCGTCTGCAAGGCCGGCCGCGCAGACGGCTCTGATGGATCCGACCCTGGCCGCAGCGCTGCCGAGGAGCGGCTCATGACTGTCACTGGCGCGTGCTCCGACCCCGCCCCGGGTTCTTCCGCTTCCAGTGAGCCACCCGGCCGGCCCACCCGCCTGCCTTTGGGAAGATTACACATGAAAGGCTCAATCAACACCAATAACCGGGATAAAAAGATTAAATCAGTGAATGCGGCACCAAAAGAGCGGTCTTTTGGTCTCGTGCTCTGTCGCCGGCATGCTGAATCAAGCACAGTGAATGCCGCCCGCGGCCTTCATAGAGCCACTACATGGTGCGGTATTGTAATGCATGAAAGAGCAGCTTGTGTGGCGCGCCGCAGCCGAGAACAGACGATCGTTTTGTGGCGGTGCTCCGTCTATGTATCTCGGACCCGATGAGTGACACAAAATCGGTCGGCCTGGGTGTAAATGGAACGGTCCAGTGAGCTCTCGGAGCTGGGTACGGCAACACCCGAACGGCTCCGCTGCCGGGTCGGCTGGGGAGGGCGGTCACGCTGGTGTGCGGAGGTGCTGAGTGTGCGCTGTGCTGGGAGACTGAAGGACGCGCGTGCTGGTAGAGGAGGTTAGAAGATGTGACGCGACCTTGTGATGTGATGACATTGGTGAAATGTGCTGTGCTCTGGTGGGATTGCCAGTTTCGTTAGCAGATCACGAAGGAGCGAAAATATCGTGAACCATTAACTGAAGTGATGGGTATGTATTTAGCGGTGAAAGAAAGTGTCTTTAGAATAATATAGAAATATTGACATTGTTTAAAACAAAGTTGCCTCTCTTAAATTTCAAAGAACTTCTTTAGAATGGTCGTATGCAATCGATGATCGTAGCATTTCCCAAGCTACATCTTTTGCCTAACAGCTCCTCGTGTATTTTATTTGCACATTGCAATCCATGGACGTGTAATTACTTACTGTCAGTAGATTGTCCTATCGTTTTAGAAAATCGGCAACGCCTATGCACATACCTCTCCTCAGCGGGCGCCGGGCACTCTTAGGCACATAGATACATTTCACTGCTTAACCTGCGTCCCACTGGGGGGGGGGCAATTTATAGCCCACCATCCCGTTTTTCTGCAATAACTTCCAAACCGCTTGACGTATCAACGCCAAACTTTCAGTACCCTAGGCTGCATCAATTTGACACCTTGTGTCAAAATTTGAACTTCGTACCTACTATAGGTCGGCCGGAAATGACGTCAGAGTGACGTCATGTCCGGCCGATTTCGACGCAAAACATTGAACCACGGCAATCGCTCCCAAGAGCTCAGTTTTTAGGCTAGATCCAATTTCTTTGCATGAGAGGTCTCAGAATAGACTGCGCTATCAAACTGCTATCTGGGATTTTCGAAATTTTGAAAATTTTGAGAATTTGATTTAATAATATCCAAAATTTATATTTTTACATTTTTTCAAAAAAAAATTGCCTTTTCGAAAAAAACGGAATATATGTGATAGAACGCATTATTATGACTAACGCTAGCAAGTTTTAGCTAAATATCTTCAAAAATGGCCAAGTTTTACGCATTATTGCAAAATATTCACAATTATTAATTTTTCAAATCAATTTTCAGCACGTTTTTGACATCGTACGTCAATATAAATAGCACCATCGTGTTCCTGAGCTCAAACTGCATCCAATAGACACCTTTTTCATTGAAAAATTTTAACTTCAAAATTTGACCTTTTTTACCTGAAATTGACCTAACATAAGCTAAATTCGACTCAAAATGACCTCGAATGACACAGACGACATCAAATTCGAAATCTCTGACCTAAGTGGACCATAAAACATGTATCACGTGACCGACGCATGATATAATATTTTCGTGACCTGTGATGACCTGACCTTGACCTGAAAATCAAAGTACAAGTTTGGTACCCTCAGGGTAACTAGAGCATCTGTTCCCGAGTGTGTGATCCAAAAATGAGCCTGATCTGACTTGTAAGACGGCGGCCAGAGCCCAAAACGTGAACAAGCCAAAATGCTAATAATTTTTACTTTGACCTGACCTGTGACGTCATCGGTGACCTCGAGGTCAATGAAATTAGGTTTCCCTCGACAGTTTTTCCGGGGCTATCAGACGCCGTTTGAATTTTGACGATCGGCCCAGTAGTTTCGGAGTTAGGAGGGGGGCTATGAATAACCCCCCCCCCCCCAGTAGGGCGTGTTATACGCAGACCCAAGTGGGGCGCGGGTTAAGTAATGTGGGGTTTTGCCAATCTCAACAGATGGCTTTGACAGTCGATTTTTTTAATAGGTACGGAGTGACCCGAGGGTAGATAACAAAACATGAGCTTGCGGCTGCAAGGATGATGGCTCTTGTAACCTACACTCCAAGTTTCATGGTAGTCTGACAGAGTGTTCCTAGGATACAGATTACAGATGCAAAGCTTAACCACGACTGAAGCCTGACATTACTTCAGCTGTGGGCTGTGCAAACGGCATGCATTCATTTAAAACCAGCTGTCATATTCAATTAGGTATTCACTTCGTATTAATCGTATTCAACAACCTCTGATTAATTGACACAAGCCTGTTGATCGGATAGATAAGCAGCAACGTACATTTTCTACACATTCTTACCTTTTTACCGAGCGTGCCGCCTCACCGAACGGGCGCGGCGGCGCCAGGCAATAGTTCAGCGCCTTGCCGCTAGATGTCTGCATCGTCGACTGCAGGTTGGTAGGCTGTGCCGCAGTACACAGTTCGGCCGGCGCGGCGGCCGGCCGGCAGCTGCCGTTCGGATCAATAGGGCGGCCTCTGGACGCCACCAGAGCCGTGCGGCGCACTCAGACGGGACACTGGGCTGTTTGGACCGAGAGGGTCACCAGAGGACACAAACAGCACCCGAATGACGCTCAGGGCCGGCTCCGAATGGCTCTGGGCAGAGGGGATTCGCGTAGCAACAGCGGGTAGCCGTTTCAGTTTTCAGCATGCGAGAGTCACTCTGGCTTCAATTTGTTTATTTTTTGTGACTTCAAAAGGATTAGGTAAAGCCGCTGAGATTCAATAAACAGCTTGCCTGCGCTCTACATTCTTTTAACAACTAACGAAGCGACGCCTTACATTTTTTTTCTACAACACAATTACAGTTAGTTAATTAAACAACGACTTTCGGAATTTTCCTCCTCCAAGACCAGCAACCAAGTTGGTGTATAATCAAGCGGCAGATAACGATGGCATCGACTTTCCTTTCACCATCGAACACCTCGCACCTGGACAGGTTTAGTTTTTGACTTATGCTGAATAGAATGTGCATTGTGCACATTGTACGCTGAACATACCGCTTTATGGAAGTTTTCACGAATTATCGTAATGTAATGTATGCTCTCCCTCAGGTTTTGAGCGACCGCATTCAACGCAGTGCAGCAATATGCCGCATCGGACTCTGGAGTCCCGTGGAGTGACCTGAATGCATCTCGGACGCCCTGGTGAGGGCTGGTGGCGCGATTCTGCCGCTAATGAGGGTCAGCCGGTGTGCAACGTGAGAGATGTTGCTCCTCAAATCAAAATCACCAGCACTGGAGCTGTAATGCAACTGGAAATTTAACAGTCAACACACAGAAGTCAACCAAGGTGAGGCATTAGTGTAAAATCTTCCGAGTAACTGTTCATATATCGAGACGTGTGTTCCTGTAATAAGTGATATTGCCGATTCTTCTATCCAAGTTTGTTTTGGTTTCCCGCTAAAATGATCAACCTGAGCCACTACATGTCCGCCTGTCTCAGAGACTGTCTGTCCATCATGATGCCCGCCTGCCAGCTGGTCTACCCGCCTCTCTGCTCGCCTGTCTGCCCGCCTATACACCCGCCTGCCTGCCCGCCTCTTTGCCCGCCTCTGCGCCCGAGCCTCATTCTTCTGGCGAGCCGCCTCTCGTCTCTGCGATCTGGGCCGCGTCGGCCATATTGACGGACCATCAGCGGCACATCTAATTCTGTGTGCGTCTATCCAGCATGGCTGTCATCTTAGGTTTCCCAGGACCGACCGATCCGAGTTCCGACAGGGCCTTTCATGTGTCACTAAGGCTCATCTAGCGACCGCCGAGTGGGGAACTCGCGCTCCTCTTGAGTCTCGGCCGGTCGCTAAGCCCAACTTCCGTCGGCTACCTATGCCATTATGGCCCTTACGGCACCGGCAGCGGGGGGCGATACGAATTTGTCAAAGGAGCGCCGGAGCGCACTGAAAGTTTGGAGACCCTCGGCTTTGTCAAAGCCGGTCTGCGTGCACCTGGCCTCCCTCCGTCTAAAAATCACCGCCCCATCCGAGCGGTGGCATCTCGCCGCGGCTCGCCTTTGGAGGGATGTTATGTTAGCGGCGGACCCTGAGGGTGGTTTGGTGGGGATGTCGCTCAGGGCTTGTTTGTCATCTGTTCGAGGCTAAGAACCTCCGTGAAACGGCCTGAATTTGGCTGGGAAATCTGGTGACCTGATAGAATATGTCGCCTCTCCAAATCCATGGACCGATCAGGGTCATAATTTCACATGCGGCTCGCGGCGCGCCAGGACCAGTGAAGGGCACCCCCCCCCCCCCGTTCATCCCGGGCCTGCAGAGGCTGCAGCTGCCTGTCCCCTCCCCTGCGGTCCCGTGGTCCCGCGGTCCCGCGGTCCCTCCTCTCCACCAGCCGGTCTATTCAGCCGCCGGGCCGCCGGAGCTGGGCGGTGACGACCGGCCGTATTTCGGGGTAGAGCAGCCCGCCTCCTCCCGCTCCCCTGCGGCTCTCCCCTGTGCTACCCCTGCTGCACCCGTCGGTACCCTCCCTAATCAGGGCGCGTCCCACGCGCGGCATTGACGAACAATCTGCCGGCGGCAGATTCCACCACAACTGGTCCCTCTCATGGACAACGCGCACTGCTCGATGATCACCGCAGACTGGGCTTAACGGATAGCTGCGCTGGCTCGGTGGCAATGGTGCTGTGCTGTAGTTTCTTTGTCGTGAATCGATATAAGCTGTGCGATATTTGGGATATTATACAACGAGTAGGTATAGGGTATCAAAAGAAGTAGGACGCAAGTCGAATGCACAGCTCAATATATTGAAGTAGTACATTATACAATAACATTCGCTAACTTGTCTAGGATAAAGGAGCCATTCCAGAAAAGAGAGCACAACTGCCTTCTCATATTCAAAGGACAAACATGAATGCGTGATTACAAATCTTGAACAGAAGAACGCATGGCTCTGAATCGTACCACATCGATTGATGTGCCGAGGCTTAGAGCTGTGTGAGTTCAGCTGGAAGTCACGCTGCAACCCTATGTTTGGCGGCTTATAACTCAGAAACTATTGGTTTTCTATGGTAAAAACTTTATATCGTTCAACTCGCAATCAACCAACAAACATTTTGGCTATCTCGGATTTTCAATTTTTGAAAATTTTGATCACGTGACATCTTGACCTTTTTTTCGAAAAGTGACCTTGATATTTTCCCAACTGAAAGTCGCAATTATGTCTGATGACGATTAAAGCCTTATCAATTGTCATTCATATGCGCAAATAAAAAAAGTGGCTTTCGGCCTGCGTTGACCTCAGGTCAGGTCATTTTTATGACCTGTCCATTATTACGAGCGGGAGCGACACGAGATCTCGAGAATAAAGCAAGATAGCGACAAGCGGTAAACGGTACAGGATTCACACGGATAAGGTGTACAATTTTTACGGAGGTCATTTTTAGGTCAGGTCAAAGATGACGTCACAGGGGTAAAAAGGAAGTCAAAATAGTTTTGGCTGTACCTTTTGATCTAATAAAGAAAGAGACGTGGAACAGGCACCATTGTGTTTGCTTTCGCCTAGCGCCAGTTCGTTTTGAATTTCAATACCGATGACCTAAGATCAGGTCAATTTCTTGACCACCCCATTATAAGTCAAGTGGGGAAAAATCAGCTCCCTTGTTTTTACACTAAAACGCGTCGGAATTGCCTAATATACCATGAGTGACTTCATATACGACTAATTTTGACTACCTTGAGACCTTTTTTGCTCTTGGTCAACTGTGACGTTGCTCTTGGGTCATGTGACGTCATTAAAGTTCACCAAATGTTTTTTGCTAATAACTCCTTACAGGTTTGAGATACCGCCGCGCGGATAGGCTCATTGTGTTCAGCTCGTCAAGGCCCATCGAATGATATATATGATGACCTTAAGGTCACGTGACCTAAAGTCAACTTTTGACCTTGACCTTTCGAGGTCAACATACACATGTTTCGATGCGGATCAACGAGAGGATCACGATGGTGCTATTAGTTTGTTTATAGCTGGAATACTTTGAAAGTTATTCGAGAAAAACTTCATGTATATGTAGTGCCGCCATTTAGACTTTCTTTTTACCCCTGTGACGTCATCTTTGACCTGACCTGAAAATGACCTGAATAAAAATTGTAGACCTTATCCATGTGTACTTTGTGCCGTTTACCACTTGTCGCTATCTTGCTTTGTTCTCGAGATATCGCTGTCACTCCCGCTCGTAATAATGGGAAGGACATAAAAATGACCTGACCTGAGGTCAACACAGGCCGAAAGCCACTTTTTTATTATCGCATATGAATGACAATTGATAAAAGTTAAATCGTCATCAGACAAAATTGCGACTTTCAGTTGGGATAATATCAAGGTCACTCTTCGAAAAAAAGGTCAAGATGTCACGTGATCAAAATTTTCAAAAATCGAAAAGCCGAGATAGCCAAAACGTTTGTTGGTTGATTGCGAGTTGAACCATATAAAGTTTTTACCATAGAAAACCAATAGTTTCTGAGTTATAAGCCGCCAAACATAGGGTTGCAGTGTGACCTCCAGGAACTGCCCGAGGCTATATCTCGGAAACCGTTGTTCGAAGAAAAAAATCCTTGCCACAGCTGGGTTCCCCGCCCATCACAACCCATTAGACCAATTTTAAGCAAAAAATAAAATATGAGGGTGTAAATTTTATTTATTTTTGGTCGATCTATCGTGGAATGCCCCAGATGCTATAACTGCCGGTGTAATTCTCTCTATTGATATGATTTTGAGCAACACCATGACCAGCCTAGCGATTCCTTTGACATGGTATGATACCAACAGCCATTTATTGCTCAGGATACCAATTATTGGTATCCTGAGCAATAAATGGCTGTTCTTTGAAACTCTGTGTCCATTGCATTTGTCACTGCCATTCATTCGCAACAAATTGACGCCTTTGTCATACACATGTTTCACACACTGTTTTCTGCAACAATGCATGAAATGTGTTCGCAGTTTCTCAAGCTGAGTTGGGGCTTGAATGCACTGACATTGAGCTATGTAGCTTTTCAATTTCTCTTTTCAAATCCTTTTGATATAATTGCCCAACCGATATAATTTAATTTCTTCTTGTTCATGGTGGTATGGCCCATTTTTGCGACGCTGTCAGCGCCTGCCCAGACCACTTATCACTACTGAAATCAATGTGTGGCTCTCATTCGCGGCTCCAGCACGCGCCTCACAAATAAATCGGCCGGCCGTTCCCCTTTCTGAAGGAAATAGCCATCCGTTAACAAAACACACTGGCCGTCAGGGCGGTCGGGGGAGGGTGCGGCCGGACCCCGCCGGCCGGCGCGACAGTCCGGCACGGCCCGCTCAACCCCTACCGCCCTCCCCACCCAGCGCCTCGCACGACGCTGAGCACTCACTAAATCACGGCCACCAAATCGAGAGGAAGAGAAAAATGGCGCTGCCGCCGAACCGGGCCGTCCGTCTCCAATGGTGCGCCTGGCCGTAAACGGGGCGTCAGCGCTGAACGGCCGGCCCTCGCCGGCAGATCGGCAGTATTTCACGGCGCATCGAGCGACAACTGTCAGCCGAGGCGTCACGGCCCGAGCAGAAAGGGTTCGCGCCCGCCGGGAGGGCGATGGTGAGATAACGGGCCGGGCTCGGACTGTCCAGCTGGGTCTCAGTGCTGCTGAACGGACACAGTCTCCGCTGGTGGTATTTTTTGTGCCCCGGTCTGCTGCAGTCAGTCAGAATGAATCGGTTCCAGTATCGATTAAGACTGGAAGAGTAAGGTTTCCAATAGATTTGAGTTTGAAGTTGAAATCGACTGGAAGTGTGAGCTGCTTCGAAAATGAACACAACTTTTTCCTGTGCTGCTGATGTATCAATCGTTAGCTGAATTCTCAAAGCAGAGTTGCTCTTTTATTACCGACACAGCTTGATTTATTTTACCGACTGTTATGAGCAATGATTACAGCGCTGCTGCAAACCAAACTCAGTTTGCACTTGCAGTATTTTTTGGACGATTCGTGAACACTTGATTTTTAGGGGGATCAAAATGGCTCTCAAGTGTCACTTTTCCTCCATAGCACTTCTTTTTTCTCCCACCTCGTTTCGTCCAAGGCTGTCTCTGACTGCCTCTCACCGTCCCCGACAGCACCGACTCTGCGGTTTCGCAGTCACCTACCAGCGCGGTGCGGCCTGACCTCGCCGCGATTAGCGCCTCTGTACAAACAGGAGAGCGTCTCTGCGCCATCCCTCCGCCGCCGAGCCGGGCCAGACGTCTCTGAGACGGGACGAGCACTGCCGAGGGCGAGCTACCTGACTGGCATGGCGATCCGCGGATCATCGGGCCGCAGAAACGCCCTTCTACAACACGGCTGGGTCTTATTAGCGCCGCTCGTGCCAGGTTTCGGTGCGGCGGGATGTGGGTGGACTGGTGGACGGGTGGAGGTTTAGGAATGAGGTGTCTTCTGAAGATTTGGTCTGGTGGTGAGGGAATGATAAAATGATCACTGTATGCTGTTTACTAGTGGCATTTTTTGTAATCTTGGAGTGATGCCGTCTTCCATGTAATCCTCTATACGATTGTCGATGAAGGTTCTTCGATATTTGGTGAAGTCTAGATCACGAGAGCTTGCCAGTGTGAAGAGCCAACGATAAAAATGGATTTTTCTTTAATGAATAACAGTCCTACACAAGTAAATGGACCGTCATATATCGATCCAAAAAACCCTGCAGTAGTAAAGGTGGATTACACAAAATCGATCGTTGCGCTTCTGATTACTCGCCTTGACCTATGTACACATGAATAAATACTTATAATCGCCTTACCGACCCAGAAAGCAGACATCATGGATTACTGCTCTGTGCCGTCTGTTGTTAACATGTGTGGCCGATATTTCGAGCCGCGAGGAGGGACATTCCTCAGCTGTGCTATTAGAGATCAGGGACAGAGCGACAGCGTTATGACGGTGCTGCTGGTCGAGAACAGTGTCGTGAGGTGTTGGAATTTTGAGCCGATACAATGGTGGCAATGTTCGCTTATGGAAAACACGGGATTGTCGTATAGTAAGACCTGTACGACGCCACATGGTTTTATACAGTGGAACTCTGATCGCATTTGCACATACGTGGCTGGATGTCTATTGTAGGCGTTCACTGGCACGCACCCCAAACTGAATAGACAGAGCGACAATGCTACCGCGTGTAGCGATCTCCAATCACTGAGCGCCAACACCGCTACACACACTGATCTGCGCTCGTATTAGCGGATTTTCAGCGTCGGAGCTGCGCTGTTCAGTCTCTCCCTCAGTCTTTTCCCGCTCTGAACCATCGCTACGTCCCCTCACCGGCACAGATAATGACACACCGTCACTAACGTGGCTGAAATAATGCCCCGCCTATTATATGATCAGCACTGAGGAGCTCCGGACGAAACTTTTAATCAACGCTCGAATGGGTGAAATGATTTGGAGGTAAACCTAGCGTTTTTCGATGAGGGTAAATTTGGCGAACGGTTGCGGGTCGCGGCACGTGAATGCCAAGGAAGTGAACGGTTCGTGGACAGAATATGGAAATTGCACTAATTGCCATACATATTCACTGTACGAGCAATTAAAGACGCTAGAGGTCAGGGAACTTTGAACCTGTCGTCGTGGTAAGCAATATGCGGTGTGCGTTTTGATGTTCATAACGGGTGCAAACGTCTGCCATGTTTGGTCTCTTTTTGGAATTTCAATACATCGCTGCTGTTTTAATTCGTGAAAGATTTGAGCTTGTTTTGAGGCATATGTGTCTTTCAAATGACAGAGTGTCATCGAACAAGTGTTGCCATGAAATAAAAACGTCACTGCTGCTTCTACGCCCACCAATCAACGGTGCCAGTTGCCACCACCCACCGCTGAAAACACCATTCAGTACAGACATCCCTCAATGCCGGTCTCATCTCACTGTAATCCCACCATCGGACACATACACCTTCGCAATGACACACAGACAGACTGACGGACATACGTCGGTGCCATTACGGACGCTGCATTACCGTCATTACGCATTCATACGGCACTCGGCGGCGGCGGCAGGCCAATTAGTCCGAGAGCCGCCGGCCGATCCATTACGGGCCTTCTCTGTCGCCGGCGGCCATTATCCCGCTCTTATTCGTCATTTTTCCATCCCCCATCCTTCATCCGGGCCCCGGCCGGAAGTCCATTCGCGCGCCGGAAGTCGTCGCAATCGATGCACGAGACGCGCAGTCTCTCTGTTTTAGTCGGACGACTGCGTCGTTGCCGGCGCGGGGCGGGGGCGCGGCACAGCGGCAGAGCCGCTGCGGTCGGATCCGAAAAGGGGAAATGATTGGAGGCAGGACGATGTCAGTGCCAGTGGAATCAAATGTGAAACGGACACTGGTATGTGTTAGCATTTGCAGCTTGCCATTTTGAGATTTTCATAGATTTTCGGGCACATGAATTATTTATTTCGGCTTATCTGAATGCATGTGTAGAAAATGATGAAGCTCTGAAAAAATAAATGCATAACTTTTATCTATAGCTAATTCATTGTTTGATCATCATTACACAGATTTTAAGTATTCCCAACGTTCTTCGATGTTTCTTCGACTTCTTTGTGTTACGTTTTCAACTAATCCAATCGACCTTAAAATTGAGTTGAAAGTTTTACAGAAACGCTTAAAAACATCAGTTTGCGCAATCAAGTGTTTCATACCGTTTCAGAGCTAGAAAAAGGAGAGAAAATCATAGCGAGATACAAGAAAAAGTAGAGAAAAAGAGAGGGGGTATGTAGAAAGGAGCAAAAAATAATGTGATGATAGGTGGCGGAAGATAAGAGAAGCTACAATATAGAAAGTGTTCCAGAATCACCGATGTCAGAGAAGCTTTCAGCAAAGTCAAAAAGAAGCAAGTATGAAAGCAATGCAAGAAGGGAAAGGGGAAATGATTCAGAGGGAATTTAGAAAGATGGATAAAGGAAAAGAGATAAAAATATAAAGGGAGAAAACTAGAAGAAGAAAGAGGGAGGGAGGGAGAAAGATGAGACAGAGAGAGGCAGAGAGAAGAAGAAGGTAGAGAGAAAGAGAAAGAGAAAGAGAAAGAGAAAGAGAGAGAGAGAGAGAGAGAGAGAGAGAGAGAGAGAGAGAGAGAGAGAGAGAGAGAGAGAGAGAGAGAGAGAGAGAGAGAAGGGAGAGGATGAGAGAGAGTTCTATGGTGGCAGCAGTGGCGCCAACCCTTTGGCGGCGGGTGTTCTCTCGGGCTATCGATTTCCCGCTGTCAGCCGCGGCGGGCCGAGAAATTCTGTGCTGAGGAGCTGCCGCCGGAGCTGCATTGTGCTCCCAGAAGCCAGCCGGAGGCACAAAGGCACTCACCGACACCGACGGTGGGGTGGGACAGAGCGGGATAGGGATGGGGACAGGGTGGGATAGGGATCGAACGGAGCTGGGACAGGAATGGGGACGGGGGTGGGACAGGAACCGAGGGTAGTTGGGACTCGACGGAAGAGATGGGATGGGAGATGGAGAGGATGGGAGCGGAGACTGTGATACATGGATCCATAGGATTGGATGCCGCAGTGACATTGCTGGCTGGCTTTTGATGTAGAGAACCCTGCTTAATGAATAGCGCAGCCTTGAGTACGCCCAGAATGCAGTGCAGCGATCCCGGACGCAGTGGAGTGTAAGACAAATGACCAGCTGAAGACAAAGATGACAGGACAGTAAAATATGTGGAAAGACCTAAAAGCAGTTTTAACTATACAAAACACAGCACCATTCCTGAAAAATACTGGTAATGACCTTCATCAAAGGAGATGTTACAAAAATGTCGAATACATTTGATTTCATACTGATACAGTGAAAAAGTGAAGTACCTATTATCTCGAACTTCAAGCATTCGTTATCATTTTTATATCTAGTATACAACATATCAAAACTTTAGAAACTTCTTTTATTAGGTACGTAATTTCCTTATTGTTTAGTGATTGTGTAGATCCTTCCCTTCTGACTCCGGTCAGCTCGCCGACCGTCGGCCGTTGGCCAGTGCCGGAGGCGCGTTTTTGGGGCGCGTTTCCGCCATTGTTTCTGGCGTGCTCGTGCCGCCGGACGCCGTCACGATTGGTCTTTTGTTTTTGCCGGCCGGGATTAGGCGGCGACCAATTGATGTGCTCGGTGCGTCGGCGGAGGAGGGGCACCGGTCGTCGGCGCGCGCGCGCCCCGTCGGTGCCGACCTTACCGACGGACCGACGACGGGCGGGAGGCCGACGGTGGGGACGGAAAAAAGTGGGGGAATATACGAGCTGATTGGATGTGTAGACTGTAAAGGATCATGCTGTGATAAAAGGAAACCTTGCAATTTTGTTTTATCTTTCTTACGATGCTCAACCTTTGCCCCTTTCTTCTTTTATGCTTCTATCGTTCTTCTTTATGCTTATACAAAATCTATGGAGCTTAGGCCACGTAACGATATAACACTTTGTTTATGCGTAATGCCTATGAATATCTGGCTTAATATTCGTCGCTGGACATTTTTCAAAACATACCATTAGATAAAATAAATGGTTGATTCTTCCACTAATTTATGCAGGACTTAATTGAAGTCGGTAAAAAATAATGAATAAATATGCCGGCTATGAGCCACATTTTTCAGCCTCGCAATTGTGAGCCTTGCAACAATTTTGAAAACTTCCGGCATGCACGCTACGGCGTAACCAATGTACTCAAATTATCTTTACATTCGTTTTGAAGAAGCACTTGAGGTAAAATTTGAGCTCTGCTTCAGCAACATTGCATTTTGATCATGTTTTTAACTAATAAAAGGTATTAAACTTTTCTGTCAGGTGCACATCACGACAACGTCTGTGGCGTCCTATCGCAATCCGTCATCGGGTCACCATCGATCCCGCCGTCCACCAAAACAGTGGCCCTGCCACGCCGCCGTGGCGCAGCGCGTCACAATAGCCACCGTATGTGCGGCGCGGCGGCCGTGGCGCGGCGCGCATAATTCGCCGCGACTCGGGCGGCGACCGCCCTCTGTGGCCGTCATTATGGCCGACGGCGCCGGATTTCTGCCGGAAGTGGAAAAAAATCTGCCGCCGCGCCGTCGGCAATAAAAATGCCGACTACCATATCGGCCGGCGACTATTAGATTATTCTCGGGACGGCGCCGGATGCGGCGTTTCCGGAGCGACGCTGCTCGTGCCCGGCCGTCGTTGCCGTCGGGCTCGACGAGGCTGCGCAGCAATGCGTCGCTCGCAGCTGCGCGGAGCTGAGCTGGCAGCAGCGTCCCGGCTGAGCTGCGCAGCCCGGGGAGGGAGCTGCTCCCACGGAGCCCGGCTGAGCTGCACGGTTATGTGCTGAGTCGAGCTGAGCTTCGTTGAGATGTGCTACTCTGCGCTGAGTTGTGCTAAGCTTCACTGAGCTTTATTACGCTGCGCTTAGTTTCCTAGCGGCCGATTTAGCTCAGTTCGCTTGATTAAAATGATTGATTAAATAAATGAAATGAAGCACGATGAACCTGCCCTTGAGAAAAGCAGTTCAGCTTCGGGTAATTTGTATTTGTTGTATTTGTATCGATTTGCTAAGCTGTGTGGGACCGATTCCCTTCTCTCATATCGTGGTAAAGAGAACACACGTTCGAGCTCCGCTGTCATTCGGAGGCGCGCTCCCTCACGCGTCGTGGTCCGGCCGCCGACCCAAATATAGCCTCGCTCGGCGGACCGGCCCCGTATCCTGTAACCACGGATGCTCTGCTCCCGGCACCGACGCTGACGAACTGTAGACAGTCGGAATACACCTCTCGGCCCGTTCGGTTCTCTTCTCTCGCTTCCGCGCCCCTACGACAATGGTGGCAGCGGCGGTCGAGGGGACTTGTGCCCCTCAACAACGGACTCCAGCCTCTACATCTGCATCTGCACTGACATCGCAGACTGGTTAGTCCGTGCTCCGATACGGTGCGTCGCCCCTACGTCACGTCATCGACTAGGGAGCTGACCTGTGACCATCCTGGACTTGTCATCGTCCAGCTGCACCGTCTCCAGTGAGCAGCTCTGCCCGGCAACATCATCGGCCTGCGGCAACCAACGCCATCAGCTGCACTGGACCTCTACGGAGCCCGCCGACAGCGCACGGCTCATCAGCCTGCGCAGTCCTCCTCAGCGTTATCGAGTGATGGACACCACCTCGTATACAACATCTAGCCTGAAGGAGAGAAGAATTGAAAATTCAAGCTAAAAAAAACTCAAGAAAAAGTCAAAAATCATTCCACTTAAAAATCGTGATCAAGAAAATGAAAAAGATAAATGAACTCTTGATATTCTTATAAAAAAGTGACAGTGATTGATTGGTGAAATCTTGTAAAACAATTGTGAATTTGTGAAAAATTGTACTGTCATGAAATTGTTTTCGTCAGTGTTCTGTGTCGTTTGCAGTGTTTCTGTGGTTACTCTCAAAATTTTACGGAGAAGTACGCAAGTGCAGTTCTTTGATTTTACCAGCACTTGTCTTGTCATTTCGACAGGTAACGTAAATTGAGCATTTTGTAAATGGAATGGACAGTCAATTACGTGCAAATCGTGGATCAATCACCGAAATTATGTATTTGTCTCCAAAAACGGCCAAAGTTGCCGAGGGCCAGAGATGCCCATGGGACGAGCCCTGCCAAAGAGCAGAGGACTCGCCCAGCCGTAAGCTCCACGACCTTGACAGACACGCACAGCGGTCCGGCAATGGTCCTTTTTCTTACCATTTAATAAGATCAACGACCATTCAAGCCACCGTGGCAGGCAGTAGGTGCAATTGCCACGAAACACCTACTTATCTGTTCATACCATTTTGCAATACGCTCAACCAAAAAATTATTCTCCGTTAGCTTGACGTTTGCTCTCTTTACTATGGTCGCTTCGGTTCCCTACGCTTCCCTGGGGGGAGGGAAGATATTGTGGGACCGATTCCCTTCTCTCATATCGTGGTAAAGAGAACACACGTTCGAGCTCCGCTGTCATTCGGAGGCGCGCTCCCTCACGCGTCGTGGTCCGGCCGCCGACCCAAATATAGCCTCGCTCGGCGGACCGGCCCCGTATCCTGTAACCACGGATGCTCTGCTCCCGGCACCGACGCTGACGAACTGTAGACAGTCGGAATACACCTCTCGGCCCGTTCGGTTCTCTTCTCTCGCTTCCGCGCCCCTACGACAGCTGCAAAATTTGTAAAGGTGAGATTTAGATGTCGAGTGCTGCCTTGTAAATATCTCCTCAATTATGTTATAACATCCCTATTGGTGCATGGTAACTGGACGGAAAGACGAGCCTCCGAGCTCGCCTGCCAGTCCAATTGCTACGTGCCTTATTGGCTTGCTGTTTTGTTGTTTCCTTATACCTATTCAAAATGAGTTAATATTGACTTCAAAGCAGTTATATGAGAGCCCAATATAATTGTCTTGTTTTTGGGTGCAGACATTTCGTCTAAATGTATGATATCTTCATCAAGACAACTTAATTGGGCTAGCTAGCTATATAGTTAGTCATTGTCTATGGAAGCAAACAGCATATTAACCCTATTCCTGGCGGGGGGGGGCCTCAGGAGCCCCCCCCCCCTGAGGTTTTTTGGTTATTTCTCCCAAACGCGTTGAGCTAGGAAGCTCAAATTTTCTGACTTTTCCTAAAAGGCTTCTACGCAACATGTCTGAAAATTTTGAGTTGATCTGACCTCAGGTCAGGTCACCAGAGGCGGTTTGGTGACCCTACCTCAGAAAAGTTTGCAATCACGCCAGAGCTAGAGTTTTTGACCGATCAATTTCTTCTCTTCAGGGTTTAGTTAGGGTACCAGTATGTGCAATTTGTATATCTCGGAATTTTGATATCGGTGACCTAAGGTCAGGTCAATTTCGCGACCTCCCCATTATAAGTCAATGGGGGAAAAATCAACTCCCTGTTTTTACCACTAAAACGGGTCGGAATGGCCCCATATACCATACATGACTTCATATACGATCAACCTTCACTACCTTGAGGTCTGTTTTGCTGTTGGGCAGCTGTGAGGTCATGTGACGTCATCAAAGGTCACCAAAGGTTTTTGGCCAATAACTCCGTACAGGAACAAGATACAGACGCGTGGATGGTCTCATTGTGTTCAGCTCGTCAAGACGCATCGAATGATATACATGATGACCTCGAGGTCACGTGACCTGAGGTCAACCTTTGACCTTGACCTTTCGAGGTCAACATATATCATTCGATGCGGATTGACGAGAGGATCACGATGATGCCCTTAGTTTGTTCCTATCTTGACTAATTCGAAAGTTATTCGAGAAAAACTCTCTCCATATCTAGCGCCGCCATTTTGACTTTTTCGACCCCTGTGACGTCATCTTTGACCTGACCTGAAAATGACCTTTGTAAAAATTGTAGATCTTGGCCGTGCGTATCCGATGCCGTTTACCGCTTGTCGCTATCTTGCTTCGTTCTCGAGATCTCAGGGGGGGGGGCCGAATCGGCCCCCCCGCCAGTTTCTTGTCCCGGCGGAGCCCGCCAGGAATAGGGTTAAGGCAATGTAGAAGCGGTAGAATAACAATATCGATAAAAATCCACTTCTTACCTTCAGGGTATGATGACACTTTGACTTTTGAGCACTATGAACCAAATCGAGGGTCTCGTATCGCAACACGATTATCTTTCCACAAAATGAACCAGATAAAAATGGGCAGTGACCTTTTCCAGATCCAGCCGACTAAAGAGACAGGCTTTATGCCTAACGAATGCAATTCACTTCACTCAGATTTAATTGAGAAGAATCAAATTAGCGTCCGCCCATTTGGTTGTGTTAGTACACCCCCGAACGCCCTCGCTGTGTCGCTAAAATGATTAGGCGAGAACGGGAAACACAAATGGCTCACATTCGCCATCAGCAGATAGTCAATGGCATTAACGCTTCAGGTTCAATGCACACGATTACCAATATGTTTCCATAGTTCATCCGTACAATGAATGAAAAGAATCACAACACTGGAAGCGAGTTAATCGCTGCATTCACATTTAGTGCTACAAAATGAGATGGTAGTGGTTTCTTTTCGAGGCTCTAAGATATCCAATGTGTTTGCATTCATTATGTGTCAGCATGCACTCGATTCACTGCAAGACATTTAATATATCTCGGAAAATTCCACTCATTTTATTGGCATTTGAGAAATGCAAGTACATATTAATCGCATGTTGTTGAAGAAAATCTGGATGCATTTGCAATGCATTTGCATTTGCAATCACAACTACCCCAATGACATTTACATGACGGCCACGACAGGCGGATGAGAGTTAGGAGACGACAGGAATGAAATGGATTATTTCGTATACAAATCAAATCGGTTCAAAGACAGCCCATCTAACAAAGACATCCAGGCCTCCTATCGCTGAATGTCTAAGCATTCGCCTGAATTTGTCACGGCAATATGTTATAACTAACGAAGAATAGCTGCAGATCATGAAGGCCCGCTTGTTGGAGGGATGAACTACATTTTTAACATTAACTTTACTTTAAACGACACCGTTAAGTGTCGTTTAAAGTGTCGACACTGTAAAGTGGTGCAGTTTCCTACCTTTGTCTTCCGAATCTTTAAATTTTGAGAACACCACCTATGTTGGAAGAAATTAAGTGTTTCAATGAATGTATTATTACTCGTAGGTGAATAAAAAATGACCCTCATAAAAAATGAAACCGTGATACACGAATATCCTGAGACAAGTCTGCCTGTAGTTCGCGTCCCGTTCCACAGATGTCGCTAGCAGCACCTTACGCGGAATAAGTCTGAATAAGAGACCTCACGTTAATAAGTTAAGTTAGGCAAGTGCAACTAAATTTATAGCATTGCTGTGCCTAATGTATATTCTACCGAACCTAACTTACCAGAGGCGGATCCAGCACAGAGTTTTTTTTTCGGGGGTGGGGGGCAAACCATAGCAATTTATCGATTCTTTCCATGCATCGTCCATAGGCGTAATGTTAAAATCATGCCGTTTGGGGGGGGCAAATGCCCATTTTGCCCCCCCCCCCCTGGATCCGCCACTGTAACTTACTGTTGTGAATATGCCTAGCGAAATTACATTTAAAGGGACTATCCCACCTTTAACATGGGGTTTGAGTTGAGATAGCCAAGTTTGCGGCGAGGTTCAGAAACCACTATCTATCTAGGTTGCAACCCCCGCGGCCTCTTGGTGTTGAAGAAATTCGTTCCCTTCATTTGAAAATGGGCCTTGTACAAGGCCCTATCTTCAACATGGAGCGACCGTTAGTGTGACGTCACCTCGTTTAGTCATTCTGATTTAAATGGGTTTGTTCGTTGAAAAATCGCTTAAAACTTGGTCTGAACTTTGTTGTGGTGCTTACAGAGTAAAAAGAATCAGCTTTATGACAGTAATGTGGCCTGGGGAAGGAGGTAATTTTGGGCTGTGACGTCACATATTTGAAAGTTTGTGTTTGGAATATGGGAAGCCTTAGATGTTTAATGAAAAATAAATGCCAGAACCGTGTTCCTGGTCATCCAATCTATAAAGTCGGGCACAATTTAACTGGTTTTAACAACATTTTAGAAGGTGGGATAGTCCCTTTAACCTTTTTGTTGAATATACCTACCCTGGGAGAAACACTCGACAATCAGTGGCCGATGAAACTTTTGTTTCAGAATATTTTTTGTTCCATATTTAATGTTTGTCAGCCTATCTAAAACGATAAGTTACTCAGCGATAGTGTGCGCTCTCACTTGAAGCAAGCACTGGCTAATAATCTCACCCCCGCCACTCGAGGCTGGACAATAGGCCGCATCTAAGTCGACATACGCAGAGTGGTACTAATGCCGCTATAAAAGCGAGGCCCGTTTGATTGTGTCGTATTGTAGGCGCCAATGTGCCGTGGGGCGAGCCATTGAACTTCAGCATTGAACGGTGGCTTATGGACTTATCACCCACAAAGGGATCATGTCCGAACGTAAAGGAGCACGTAGACGATACGGCAGCGTTGGCCACCACAGTATTTGAACTGGGCAACTGAGGGCGCTGTGGCGTCTGGGCAGTTCCCTCAAATCGGCGGCCGTAGGTAGGTGCCGCGCCGCGTCGCCAGGGGGTGCTGGTCCGCGCGGCGGCCCTGCCAGTGAAGTCAGTCGTGGAGAGCAGCTGCGTGGGACCGGTGGGACACGCTCCTCTCGCCAGGAGCGCCATTAATCGCCGCCGGCACAGCGGACCGAGCGACGCCGCCGGGCCCGAGCGACGCCACGCCAGCTGCACCGCAATCATTCTGCCGTCCGTCAAATTGGGACGTGAGAAAAATCACAGCGCCCGGCCGCATCTCGCCCGGCGACCTGGGCCGCCGTAAAAACCCGGCCGTCGCCAGCCGGCCGCCGACCAGCCGCATTCCACGGCTCGCTGGCTCCGCCCACCGCGCTGACGTCACGCTCGCTCCGCCCCTCGGCCGCCAGACGCTTGGCCATTGGCCGGCCGCCAGCGCTGGTTATTCCCTCGCAACATCTGAACGGCACATTACCACCAAATAATAGAGCGTATTGAATAGGAGCGGACGTACAATACGGCGCTCTGGGTGTTATTGAATCTGTGTGCAAAACTTACTTATTGGAGTGCATATTAAATTGTACGTGAAAAGCAAGGAGTGTGTTTGGCAAGCCAGTGCAGTGCAAAGTGGCAAAAGTGGCTTACGAACGAGTATACCGCGACTATCTGGATACCATGTTAACTATGGAGGGTGACCTGAAGGGCGGCATCGGGCACATGCCGCCCAGCCACCACTCGCTGTCGCACCACGCGCAGCACATCAGCCACCCGTCGCACTCACCAATCTCGCACGGGCTGACTCAGGTTCCTCCAAGTGCCGGTCAGCCGCCGCCGCCGACCTCCCAGCACCAGCAGCCGCAGCAGCAGCCCCAGCAACCCCAGCAGCAGCAACAGCAGCAACAGCAGCAGCAGCAGCAGCAGTCGACCAACAACAACAACAACAGCAAGCTGTCGGGCTCGGCTGCGGCGGCGGCGGCGGCGGCAGCGGACCGCGTGAAGCGTCCCATGAACGCGTTCATGGTCTGGTCGCGCGGCCAGCGGCGCAAGATGGCCCAGGAGAACCCCAAGATGCACAACTCGGAGATCTCCAAGCGGCTCGGCGCAGAGTGGAAGCTGATGAACGACACGGACAAGCGGCCGTTTATTGACGAGGCCAAGAGGTTACGGGCGGTGCACATGAAGGAGTACCCCGACTACAAGTACAGGTTAGTGTGAGGGTTGTGAGGGTCCGTCTCGGTCTGTCTGAACACGGTTAGAGTCCCGCAGGTAGGGTAGAGTCCGTGTGATACCTGAGAGATCCTCACAGACCTGGTCCGAAACCATCACCTTATGCAAAATGCGCCAAAGTTTGGTCCAGTGAATATCTCAAAACTGAACCTCATGTGGAGAGACCAGTCAGCTGCTGCTGACAACCACAAAGACTGCCACAAACGTTACTTAGTTCCTCCAGGGATCACCCATGCCTCCCGGGGTGACCCCTGGCCCTCCGGTGTGGTCCCCTGGACCCCCTGTTCCCCCAAGGACCATCCCGGAGTGATCGGTATAATCCCGCCCCGTGCCGGTCTGCTCGGTAGAATCACGCCGCTAATTCGGCTCTGTCAGTCTGCCCCGTGCCTGGACACCCCTCGCTCGATCTCTGACGGCGCGTCTCCGCCCGGGAGGAGCCGCTCCTCCCGCCGCCGCAGCGCCCATTAGCCGGAATGACACGAGTACCGACATCGAGCGAGCGCTGCTCGCGGCCCCGAGGAGCCTAATCAAATCAGCAGCCCCACGACCCTCGTAAAACGCCATCAATTGACCGACTAGCATCAACAGATGCTCGACAGCGCCCCAGTAATTGCCTAAATAATAGAGCAATGTCTGGGAACGGAATCACACCAATTGATAACCGAAATTAATTTCCGCCAGACTGTCCATCAGGTGGTGCTGACACCTCATTATGAATAACTGATGATACCAGTCAGGTCAATCACCGGGGGCACCTCCTGTAGACAGGCGGGTCGGGGCCCGGTCCGAACGGCGCCAAACTTGTCGCCAAGTTTGACACGCGCGGAGCGGCTCAGGTCGTCTGTTAATCCGGGCTGGGTGGCTCGTCTGAGCCGGTGGTCCCGCAATGGTCCATGGTCCATGGGTCTCTACTCGACCCCCTACTCGATCTTCTCAATCCCCTATTTGATTCCCCCTCGCGCGGTCCTTACTCGGTTCATGGGCGGGGTGGAATCCGATCCAGGCGATGACCTGCCGGTGAACCTTCCCGTCGTTTGAGGGTAGTTGACGTCTGGCGAGCGCCGTCCGAGGGTTACCGGGGGTGGACGCAATTAGAGGCGACATTCCTGGTGTCACCGGCCGGTCCGGTAGGGGCCGAATCTGCCGCGGTCAGTCGGGGCGGGCCGCCGTCACCTTCCGCCGCCGCCGCCGCTGTCTCCTGGGCTGGGACGATCAGACGCTGACAGGATGACCCGTCCTATGTCCCAGGCCCAGCCGCTGTCCTATCAGAAGTACGACTCGTTCTTTCATAATCAGATGTGGACATCACCACCCGTTCAATGTCCTAGCCGGATCCATCCTTCACCGCCCTCAGATCAGGCCGGGAATTGCGGCCGGTCTCATCTTTCACTCCCAAAACGGTCCCCTGCAAGTAGAATGCCAGCCTTGACGAAATGGCAAAGAAGCCATAGTTTTGGCAGTTTCAGAATTCAGAAATTAAAATAGATGTTGATTTCCACATTTTCAGCGTTGGTTTTACACATTAATCATCTATTTGACCTCAGAGGAAATATGAGCTAGTGCCGGACGATTTGACCCATCCAGCAAAATGCAAAATGACTTTGAAATGAGCCAGCCATTGAAAGCAGCTTGGTTCCATCCAACACCATATAAAATGTCGAACGCCAGTCTTGTTTTTAAATACGTATCTCCTGCTGAGCAAATACGCTGGATTATCCGGCCACCAAAAACCAGCTCAGAGACGCGTCGCGCGGCGTCTTTCGCGGTGTCCCGCGGTGCGGGCTCTCTGTGGTTCATTCGACACTTGCTGAGGTAACCTGACCCTCCCTCCAGTACCGGCCGGCAGGATACGGGGGCGGCTTCCGAATCTCAGGCTCCACCGGTCGGGGTCGGGGGATATTTGCACTGAGGTGTGTTCTAGGGAGCGATGTGTGGATAACATTTCGACTAGCCCGATCTTTTCGACAAATAATGGTTATATATCATGGGGCGAACAAGTTATAGGCTATAGCTGAAAGGGGTATCGATAGGCATTTAAATGCAGCAACGGTCACAGCAACGGTCACAGCAAAAATTATAATTAAGACAAGTTGTAGATAATTATCTGCTAAAAATTAATCTACCATTTTCTTGCTGAATTTACTTAAAACTAAAAATTTAGCCCGGCTTCGCCCAGAAGCTCGACCATTCTCTCTTTACACACTCAGCCATTCCCTGAGTAATGCCAGTGGTAATCTCAACTGAGCACCACTGGTGCTCTCGGAGCACCAGTGCTCTCCTCTGAGCTCCCTTCCCGCTCGACCGCCTGAGCTCCGTCGCCTGGGTTCCGCTCGGGCCGCTCGGCCGCCGACCGGCCGGGAAAGCCGACGCCGAGCGACTCGGTCGGCCCGAGCGGTCGGAGGGTCGGAGGGTCGCGGCTGTCCCAGCAGAGAGTAGAGGTTATATGGGACTCAGAATTTGGGCCTGCTTCACTTGATAATTTTTTTCAAGATCTATACAGCATGGAAATTTTGCATACAGTGCACCATCAAACATTTAATTCACTATATCATTTTCAAAGAGACATTAACAGATCAGGGCAGTGTTTGTCATCAAGGCGAAATTTAGTAGCTCTTCGACATAATTCGATATTTCAGCACACTTCCCTGCCAGCATCCAGCATTAATCGCCTTATGTCCGATCCACCTCGGACATTGTCCGGCATTCGTCTGACCTTAGTCCGATCCATGTCGTACACCGTGTCCAATCCTCCACCGACTTTGCCCAGTTTGTCCGATACATGTGTCTGTCTGATCCTCCGCTGACTTTGTCCAGTTTGTGTCCGAGCCCAGTCCGAGGAGGACATGTCTGCCCAATTTTCCGTCATTCCCTGGATGAGTACCCGGCTCGACCGTCGTCGCTTCCAGTCTGCGCTGTCTGCGCCGGGTCGGTTCAAATTCCTGTCATTGGGTCGGCCTGCTAACCACGGGGTGCTGGTTAGCAGGGCGCCGTCTCCGCCCCCGGACCGCCCCCGAGTCCACGGGGACGCCTCTCCCACCGAACCCGGCCCGCGCACACATCTGTAATTATTGTCGGTAGGTTTTTGGGTGATTAAGCTGACCCTGACCAGGTAGTTATTCATTCGCTGGTCATAAAGTTATGGAGTGCAATTGAGAAATGACACAAAATCTTTGGTCAAACACAGTTCCGAGAAGAAAATGCTCTATTATCTGTGTTGTGGGGTGAGGACAAGTGCAAAATACCTTATTCCATGTAATTTGTTGCATAAATTGAGATGTATCATGCTGTGATGAACATGGAATTCCTATAACTCGGTATTGCCCTCGAGGCGTGTGTTCAATGCACATTACCATACGGTACATGAGGTGAGCCAGTGAAGTTCACGTGCCGAATCTGCCTAAGGCGGCGTCTGTTGATATATGGAACCGGCGCTAACCACAGCCCCTGCACGTGTATGACTTTATAATTCAATATAAAACCTGCCGGTGTTAATCGCTGCATAGTAATGCAAAACGCAAAGGACTGGCATTAGTGTGCTAGATGAGAATTTAAGTACCGAAACGCTTAATAAGATTAGCACATGGCGCGGCCACCTCTAGTGCTATTGCCCGTCCGCTCCCGCGGCGCGTTATTTATCAGTGGGATAAATTTGGATGAATATCATCACTGCAGATCACGCGAGCCTCCCGCCGAGCGATCAGTATCTCTGCTGAACCCTGGCCAGATCAGACCTGGCCGGTACAGATCGGGGTTTACGCCTGACGCCACTCAGGCGAGCTGCGGCCACGACCAAATGGCGCATTTCCCTAATGACCAGGGGCGGCCGATATTAAAGTCAGAAAATTGCGCCAGAGGGTGTGTTGCCGCACAATAGGACGCGCTCGGCGCACGATGAAACTGCGCGTGAATAACTGATAGGATGAGGTGATAATGGTTGGTGATGATCAGGGGAGTATCACTTAGCGAGCGGCTCGTGCAATGCCGCGCTGCTCGGCGCAGGCAGATCACCGAATTGTGGTTTGTAAATAGCCGGGAGTGGTAAATCGAAGCAATAGCTCTGATACTAGCAATGCGTTTTCCCTTCCTTGTGGATTAGATTTTCAATTGAAAACTTATACAACAGTTATTATGGCGAATTATTTACATTTGTTCCAAATATATTCTCGCAATTTTAAAGATTCATCTGATGCTTGCCACATCCCACAAAGCCTGTTGGGCCTAACTTTGTCAGAGGTGTGCACAGGTCGATGTGTGAGTTTTATGGGTCAAAGCCTAGAATTCAATATTTCTAAAACCCACTGAATACTGATACTGCGGAGCGGTATACGCGCGGCGGACGCGGCATGTCGCCACCGTTTCCGGCTCAGTGCACGTGTGCACGCAGCTCTGTGCACAGCAGGGGAGGGGGTGCCCCCCTCGACCTCAGTGACCGGGCGCGGTACATGACATCCTGCGTTATCGTGACATTGACACTGTGTACGTGGCTGTGCACATGTGTGCGGTCCGTCCCTCCCCGAGAGCGGAATGTGGGTCACCTATTTTTCGCTGCAACGTATAAGGCTTATCAAAAGGGTATTTAAATTATTTAAAAGCAGGGTATTTAAATTATTTTTATCCTTTGATGGAAATTACGTCAAATTATGGTGATGGAATTGGGTTTAAACGTGCAATATTCTGCGAGGCCGCTCCACTGTATCCTAAATCACATTGCCGTGGGAATCAGATGAATGTTGTAACAAGTTGGTCAGGTCACGTGCTGCGTATGGTTCCCCACGTGTGGCACTAGCCGTTATTGTTGCTAATCGTGTTTTGACAGAATCAGGCACATGTGGTGCTACGAGGAACAGGTGTGCACCAAAGGACTTGTGCAACGTGCTGCACGCAGCGTATTTTATGTGTTATACCTACTCGGTAGCTTATTGTCACTTGAATGGATTCTCACTTTATTTATGGGTAGGCGCACACTTCACACATAACAGTGTTACACGAGTAGCTGTGACCTGTGAGCCCGTCCTAGCTATTTATAAATTCTCACCCAGTGTTGTTGGCTATCGCTGGCCAGCAAAACTGCTGGCCGGGTGCGTGGCTGCCTAGCTGAGTTATAATGAACTACGACCCACAACTGTTGAGCTGACCCCTACTGGGCTGGGCTGAGCCCTAACTGCTGAGCTGAGCCTCAGTGGGCTGCCGGGCTGAGCTCTACTGAGCTGCTGGAAGAAGCTGTTCCCTTTCGATATGCTAGCCAGTGGCTGCTGGTTGGGCCTATGTTGGCTAAACACCGATCTAATGGTCTGTGACTGCTGACTTCTGGCTGCTGGTCTGCTGGTCTACGGACAGTTGGTCTGTAACTGCATCAACTGTTCCCATTGCTGGTCTAGCTGCTGGTTGTTAGCTGCTGGCGAATCGAGACCGCCGAAGACTGCCTGCAGGGTACTAAGCCCGAGCTGATGGCTAATGGGGTACTGGTTAGCGGCTGGTTGCTAGCTGTCCTGCTGCTTAGTGACTTGTTCACGCACTGGTGATCAGAGACCACCGGTCCGAATATCCTGTGCCCTTCCAGCTGGATTTTTGCTGATCGGACTGGTCTGATATCTCTAGCTGTATGGACCGCGCCAGTCTGGCTGGTCTGGAGTTCCCCACACCTGGATTGCCGCCGGGCCAGTCCGACCGGCCTGTCCTCTCTCCACCACCAGCCGCCGTGTCCTCGGTTTACTCCACCCGCTGTTTGTGCGCTGTGGCGGCCCACCGACCACTGCACGTGCTCGGGTTGTATTTTGGCGGCGCGGCAGGCCGATGGGACCGCGCCGGCACGGCGGGGCTCCCGGCCCGTGTCCGGTGGTAGCACCTGGCCCCACGGGGACCGGGGAGAGGGCCGCACCGCGCCACACCGGCTGGCCCGGCGGCGGCGACGGCGGAGCCTGGTGGCATTGGCTCTGGGATAAGAATGACACAGCATTCGCCCTCCCCTCCATCCCCCTGTAAAGGGGTATTACCGTGAGAGACACGGCTGGCGGAACCACTGTCCGTAACAGAGGCACACGACCGCCCGGCTCAGAGGCCAACTCAGCAGACTTACTCAGCCGGCCGCCCAGACCTCACCGCGACCCAGGTGGCTGACTCAGTCGGCCGGTAGGACTCTCCACTTCTGAGGAGGAGGAATGTCCGGTCAGTGGTGTCGGGGTCGACCTTGATGGTCCTGCGTCACCTCGGTCCGACATGGTCCGCCGTGGTCCGACATGGTCCGCCGCGCGGTCTGGTCGGCTAGGGACGTGTCTGGTCAGTGTCCTGCCCATGGCATCAGGTCTACATAGTCGGGTCTGGGCTGGCATTGTCAGCATTTATTTAGCGACAACCATGCTCTAATTTGAATTAGTAACGAAACCTTGTTGTCTGTTCGATAAAAACATAAGCAATACATCATTTAAGTTCAAGTGAATATTTATTTCATCGTAAGTTGACAGCGGATATTGTGTTGGTGCAGGTGGCATGCTATGATGACACCACAAAACATTTCCCCACTTCCTAAATATTATCCTTATACTGTGGTATGACAGTTTGACGTTTGTGAAAAGCGATAATGTGAACACATATATATTGCACAAACCGGTTTCGATATCACTTCATCAGTGTGCAAATATATAAATAAAACACTCAAAATACAAAACGGAGACGAAATAGGTACAGCACGTACAGCAGAGCAAATTAATTTCAAATACATTCATATGACCTCATGTGATTGAGATCCCAAGACGCTTCCGCACCAAAAGAACGGCTAAACTTTTTCCCAATCGTATGTCACCAGCTTTGGAATTTACACACAAACAAGATTCAATGAGGGACGATTCAACCGTTTTTCTATCGGACCTACTTAACCTATCTCGTATGATCTCAGTGCGATCCCAATCAGGTAGACTACCACACTTTTCGGCATGTTTCACCATTGCATTGTTAATATTGTGGTTCCTAAAATCTCTCTTGTGCTCCATTAACCTGTTCTTAAGCCCTCTCGACGTTTCACCGAAATAAGGTTGTGTACACCCCTTGCACGGTATTTTATACACTAAACTTGTTTCACTACGGTCACACTTTTTCTTTTTTGCTACAACCTGACCAATCTTCTCCCCAGCCTTTTCCACAATCTGAATATCGGAGCACTTCAACATCTTTGATAATGCTTCACAATTCTGTGACCTGGGTACAACAACTATGGCGTTCTTTGTCTTTCCGTTTGTTTCGTTTCCCGTCCTATTCTTGATCCTTTTTGCCTTATTATAGCATTCAATTATAAATGCCCTGGGGTACCTCAAACCTCTAAAAACGTCAGTGATATGATCACATTCTTCCTTCAGATTTTCGGGACTACATATTCTCATCGCTCTGAGGAAGAATCCAATCACTACCCCCGATTTCGTTCTCCTGCTATGAGCTGAAAAGAAATGAATATAGTCCTCTTTGTTTGTGATTTTCCTATACACTTTGTATCTGATGCCGCTGGGCGTCCTCTCAATATGGACATCTAAGAAAGGTAAAGTATTGTTAGTTTCTTCTTCTAATGTGAACTGGATCCTCCTTTCCACAGCGTTCAGCTCAGCTAACTTTTCACTAAGATCAAGATTGTCTGGCACAACTAACAGGATGTCATCAACATACCTATACCAAACAACATCACCTCCCATGACGTTAAAATAATGGTCGGTCTCCATCATCTCCATATATAGACATGCCGCCACTGGGCTTAATGGGGACCCCATGGCCAGACCGTGTATCTGTTGAAATTCTTCCCCGTTGAAAGAGAAAACCTGAAAGTCTAAACACAGTTGCACAAGCTGAATAAAGTGACTCTTAGTGACGGGGAAGTTTTCATCTGGGATGTTTTGAATAGCCTTCTTAATAGCAATGATCGCCTTTTCTACAGGGACACTGGTGAATAGCGCCTTAACGTCAAAACTAGCAAATTTCTTGCCACTCAAGTCTAGCTCACTTAGACGACTTAGCAAATCACCGGAATTCTTTAAATGAGAATCACTAACCGTTCCAAGTAACTGAGTTAGCGGTCTAGCTAGGACCTTTGCCAGGCGATGCGGAGCGCTTCCGATACCCGATGTAATCGGTCGCATTGGGATTCCGGGCTTGTGTACTTTAGGCAGTCCTCTCATCCTCGGGGCCACTGGTGCTTCCTCGAGAAGATGTTGTAGCTGTTTTCCCTTTTCCGAGCTTCGGAGTATCTTGCGGGCCTTTTTGTTGAACTCGACACTTTGACATCTGATCGTTCCAGTCACTATTTTCTTATACGTTTCCGGATCGCTGAGCAGGTCTTGCATTTTAGCATCGTAATCTGACTTGTCCATAACAATGACTCCACCTCCTTTATCCGCAGAAGTGACCACAATGTTATCATCTTTGGACAACTTGACTAATGCCTGTTTGAATCTTCTAGGGATAGCACTGGGCTCATGATCCGCTAAAGCTTTACAGCTAGTGACGATCCCCTGGATGAACCCCTTCTGTATCTCAGAGTCCTTGAAGTTCTGGTTTTTAATGAGATGCTCAGACAGTGATCGATTGTCCGTACCTGTATCAAATTTTAGTCCCAGAGACAAGGCCTGCTTCTCGTCGTTCGTTAGAGTTCGGGATGATAGATTTGTTATGATTTCGCTTCGTCCTGCTCCGGCCCAATCACTTTCAAGACATAGCTTGTTCAGCTTTCGATTTAGCCTCTCTTTTTGGTTGACGTTAAACTCTTTAAGTTCTTCGGCGTGTTTTCTAGATATATTACCGCCTTGGTATTCTTCACGTTTAAGTATTATCTCATCTCGAAGGTTGGAACATGCTTCTTCCAAGTAAGCACGGGCTGATCTCGTGAACGGTGAGTTCTTGCTTCTCAGATGCGGCGGCGCTGATTTAGGTAAGACTTGCTCTGCTAAGCACTGTTTTAGAAAAATTAAGCGATTACAAAGGCTGGCTAGCTTCTTTCGGACTAAGAATTCCTGAGATATGTTCACATTATCACTGTTAGACATATTGTGGTATGACAGTTTGACGTTTGTGAAAAGCGATAATGTGAACACATATATATTGCACAAACCGGTTTCGATATCACTTCATCAGTGTGCAAATATATAAATAAAACACTCAAAATACAAAACGGAGACGAAATAGGTACAGCACGTACAGCAGAGCAAATTAATTTCAAATACATTCATATGACCTCATGTGATTGAGATCCCAAGACGCTTCCGCACCAAAAGAACGGCTAAACTTTTTCCCAATCGTATGTCACCAGCTTTGGAATTTACACACAAACAAGATTCAATGAGGGACGATTCAACCGTTTTTCTATCGGACCTACTTAACCTATCTCGTATGATCTCAGTGCGATCCCAATCAGGTAGACTACCACACTTTTCGGCATGTTTCACCATTGCATTGTTAATATTGTGGTTCCTAAAATCTCTCTTGTGCTCCATTAACCTGTTCTTAAGCCCTCTCGACGTTTCACCGAAATAAGGTTGTGTACACCCCTTGCACGGTATTGGGAAAGCGTTGGTGCGGAAGCGTCTTGGGATCTCAATCACATGAGGTCATATGAATGTATTTGAAATTAATTTGCTCTGCTGTACGTGCTGTACCTATTTCGTCTCCGTTTTGTATTTTGAGTGTTTTATTTATATATTTGCACACTGATGAAGTGATATCGAAACCGGTTTGTGCAATATATATGTGTTCACATTATCGCTTTTCACAAACGTCAAACTGTCATACCACAATATGTCTAACAGTGATAATGTGAACATATCTCAGGAATTCTTAGTCCGAAAGAAGCTAGCCAGCCTTTGTAATCGCTTAATTTTTCTAAAACAGTGCTTAGCAGAGCAAGTCTTACCTAAATCAGCGCCGCCGCATCTGAGAAGCAAGAACTCACCGTTCACGAGATCAGCCCGTGCTTACTTGGAAGAAGCATGTTCCAACCTTCGAGATGAGATAATACTTAAACGTGAAGAATACCAAGGCGGTAATATATCTAGAAAACACGCCGAAGAACTTAAAGAGTTTAACGTCAACCAAAAAGAGAGGCTAAATCGAAAGCTGAACAAGCTATGTCTTGAAAGTGATTGGGCCGGAGCAGGACGAAGCGAAATCATAACAAATCTATCATCCCGAACTCTAACGAACGACGAGAAGCAGGCCTTGTCTCTGGGACTAAAATTTGATACAGGTACGGACAATCGATCACTGTCTGAGCATCTCATTAAAAACCAGAACTTCAAGGACTCTGAGATACAGAAGGGGTTCATCCAGGGGATCGTCACTAGCTGTAAAGCTTTAGCGGATCATGAGCCCAGTGCTATCCCTAGAAGATTCAAACAGGCATTAGTCAAGTTGTCCAAAGATGATAACATTGTGGTCACTTCTGCGGATAAAGGAGGTGGAGTCATTGTTATGGACAAGTCAGATTACGATGCTAAAATGCAAGACCTGCTCAGCGATCCGGAAACGTATAAGAAAATAGTGACTGGAACGATCAGATGTCAAAGTGTCGAGTTCAACAAAAAGGCCCGCAAGATACTCCGAAGCTCGGAAAAGGGAAAACAGCTACAACATCTTCTCGAGGAAGCACCAGTGGCCCCGAGGATGAGAGGACTGCCTAAAGTACACAAGCCCGGAATCCCAATGCGACCGATTACATCGGGTATCGGAAGCGCTCCGCATCGCCTGGCAAAGGTCCTAGCTAGACCGCTAACTCAGTTACTTGGAACGGTTAGTGATTCTCATTTAAAGAATTCCGGTGATTTGCTAAGTCGTCTAAGTGAGCTAGACTTGAGTGGCAAGAAATTTGCTAGTTTTGACGTTAAGGCGCTATTCACCAGTGTCCCTGTAGAAAAGGCGATCATTGCTATTAAGAAGGCTATTCAAAACATCCCAGATGAAAACTTCCCCGTCACTAAGAGTCACTTTATTCAGCTTGTGCAACTGTGTTTAGACTTTCAGGTTTTCTCTTTCAACGGGGAAGAATTTCAACAGATACACGGTCTGGCCATGGGGTCCCCATTAAGCCCAGTGGCGGCATGTCTATATATGGAGATGATGGAGACCGACCATTATTTTAACGTCATGGGAGGTGATGTTGTTTGGTATAGGTATGTTGATGACATCCTGTTAGTTGTGCCAGACAATCTTGATCTTAGTGAAAAGTTAGCTGAGCTGAACGCTGTGGAAAGGAGGATCCAGTTCACATTAGAAGAAGAAACTAACAATACTTTACCTTTCTTAGATGTCCATATTGAGAGGACGCCCAGCGGCATCAGATACAAAGTGTATAGGAAAATCACAAACAAAGAGGACTATATTCATTTCTTTTCAGCTCATAGCAGGAGAACGAAATCGGGGGTAGTGATTGGATTCTTCCTCAGAGCGATGAGAATATGTAGTCCCGAAAATCTGAAGGAAGAATGTGATCATATCACTGACGTTTTTAGAGGTTTGAGGTACCCCAGGGCATTTATAATTGAATGCTATAATAAGGCAAAAAGGATCAAGAATAGGACGGGAAACGAAACAAACGGAAAGACAAAGAACGCCATAGTTGTTGTACCCAGGTCACAGAATTGTGAAGCATTATCAAAGATGTTGAAGTGCTCCGATATTCAGATTGTGGAAAAGGCTGGGGAGAAGATTGGTCAGGTTGTAGCAAAAAAGAAAAAGTGTGACCGTAGTGAAACAAGTTTAGTGTATAAAATACCGTGCAAGGGGTGTACACAACCTTATTTCGGTGAAACGTCGAGAGGGCTTAAGAACAGGTTAATGGAGCACAAGAGAGATTTTAGGAACCACAATATTAACAATGCAATGGTGAAACATGCCGAAAAGTGTGGTAGTCTACCTGATTGGGATCGCACTGAGATCATACGAGATAGGTTAAGTAGGTCCGATAGAAAAACGGTTGAATCGTCCCTCATTGAATCTTGTTTGTGTGTAAATTCCAAAGCTGGTGACATACGATTGGGAAAAAGTTTAGCCGTTCTTTTGGTGCGGAAGCGTCTTGGGATCTCAATCACATGAGGTCATATGAATGTATTTGAAATTAATTTGCTCTGCTGTACGTGCTGTACCTATTTCGTCTCCGTTTTGTATTTTGAGTGTTTTATTTATATATTTGCACACTGATGAAGTGATATCGAAACCGGTTTGTGCAATATATATGTGTTCACATTATCGCTTTTCATATCCTTATACTATTTCATCCAATGTGAAAAAGTGACTGTACTCCGATCTGGTTACAACATTCGCGTCTTTGATGTGTTCTGCCACAGTGACAGCGCACAGCGTTATGCACTGCTGTGTCACTCGATGTGTGTAAACTGTGAACTGTGAACTGACCCCATCAATTGTGACTCATAGCCAACACAAGTGTAAGTCCTCACACACCAACCTCCACATTATCTGGAGCGTACACGCGTAATCCGTACTCCCGACGCCCCTCCCCCGCCCGCTGGCAGCATGCCACAACCACAGAGTGGTATAGCTGCTCACACATCGTCACTTTTCTCGTTATAGATGCCGAAAAAGTCGAGCAAATCCTATTGGCGGCAGCGTGAAATCATTTCTGGGCCATGCTCCCGAGACAGACAAGTTAGTATTTCGCTGCTTGTTAATGTTGTCTTTATGTTGGCTTTATTTGATTCTGCCCTAAAATGAACAGTTCCCTCGAAAGAGGCGCTTCTTTTCTTCATTTGGATGTTTCCTTGGTGTTATTTGTTTGCCGTTTGCCATGTACTGTGCCAAGTTTGTTTTCAAATTGACGTTTTCAATATGTATATTTCCTTATATTTGGATTGAAGCACCCTTCTCTAATCCCCTATAATTTTCGCCGAGGATGATTTCATTTCAAATTAGACGGTGGGTCAAATTATTGAAACAACTGCCGACACTAAGTGTCGCCCCTCCGCACTGATCACAAAATCAATAACAGTCCTATTCGGCCGCAAGAATTACAGTGCTTTCACTAGTTTGCCAGGAAAACAGCCATTATGCAAAACCTGTAATTATGTCAGTTGCTTGATTTCCACACTCCTGCCTACCCGGTGCCGCCTGCCTCTCGGGTATCTGGGGCCATTGAGTTACCGTAGCCAATGTGTGTCAAACGGCTGATTACGGTGGTAAGTACAGCTGCCGAGGACCCCTCCTGGACCCCTGCTCCTTCCTGCTTCCCTGAGTGTCCCACCGCAGGTTGAACAGCACAGAGCACAGACTGTTGATGTTTCCCACCGCACTGAAATGAACTCCGGGCTGGTGTGGAGAAGAGCCGGTCTCGGTTTCATGTCTGGTGCATGTGTGTGTGCGTGTCTGCGCGTGTGTGTGTGAGCTGTGTGCGCTGGTTCTCCGGCTGGACGTGGCACAGAGGTGGGGCTCAGCATGCGGTCCCGAGCCCTCTGGTTGCGTCGCGTCGCGTCCAACCCGCTGGGGCCGGTCTCGGCGCGCGGGGGTAATCTGACGGTATTTGTCGCAGCGCGGCGGAATTCGCCGGGCGGCGATTAGCCGGCGGCCGGCGCGGCGGGGAGGAGCGGCAGGCACCACTGATTAGGTCAGATGGTGCGGACTAATCCAGCGGACGGCCCCCCGCCGCCGCCGCCCCTGGTCCCTCCCCCCCCCCGCGACGACCGGGGAGGGACGCGGGGCGGAACCGACCAGCTACTGGTGGTGGTGTGACCTGTTGGGCTACTGGTGATCACTGGCGACCACTGGTGATCACTGGAGATCGCTGGTGATCGATAGTGATTGCTGGTGACTGGTGTTAGTTCGAGAACACTTGTGATCGCTGGTGAACGCTGGTGATCTTTGGTGAGGTTGGTGATGCTTGATGATCCTTGTTGATGGTTGGGGATTGTTGGTGGTCACTGGAGATCACTGATGATTTCTGGGGATCGTTGGAGATCACTAGTGATCATAGTGGGATCACTAGCATCATAATTGTTTTATCACTGCCAATGTAGTTATATCTGTCCCGCCACGCTTATTCGAAGAATGCGTTACGCCAGATGTCATTCGTGGTTTGTGTTATTTGACTGCGGTCAGTAAAATTGTGCATCATCTGTGTTGGCTGATATGCGCTTACCACGCTATGAAATCGTGACCATTGCCATTGTAAGTGCTGACTGATCCCTGTGAGGTTTATGTGCTGGGGTGCGCTGTATCACAGCGTGGAAGCTACCCAATGTTTCACACTGAAATCTTAAGCGGTACGCGATCCCCATACTCTTAGAACTCCAAATTGACAAAAGCACTTTGAAGCCATTCGGTTTGACTCCCAAACTTTGCGTGATTATGCCCTCTTATAGGAGAAAGACGCCGCAGTTGTAACAACTGCTCTCCCATCTGATAAACTAAGACATCACCTTACCGATTTCCGGACACCCAGCTGCCAAGATAACGGACAGGATCCACGGGGGCAGCACCGTCCCCCAAATCTCTGCTGTTTTTGGCACGAAATGATCAGATAATCAGTGGGTTTGTGGGGTTCAGGGGACCGCTCCCAACTCAGCGCCCTCGCCTTCCCCGGCCAGGTGGGAGGGGAGGAGGGGAGGGGACGGGAGGGCCAGGTGGAACGTCCCTGTGTGGCGTCCGCCGCATCTGCGTACGCCTGGATGGGGAACTGCGCGCGCTGGGGAAAGCTGTGCAGTGGTACGCATATGATGTTTTTACTGGCCGATTTAAACCCTGCTGTCTTGTTTTTGTATTCTACCGTTCAACTGAATTGCTGTGATTTGACATATCTGCTGAATTGTTTAAGCATTTGTGTAATGGTAACCTTTCGCCAAAGATGTCTTCAAAATTATGATGTTGTCCTTGATGGAATATCATAGTCCGTATCACATCGATCGCCATGGCCTACTGTCCACACTTCCCCGTCCAGTGTCGGCCTGTTGTGCCCTGTCGTGCACTCGGGCCGCGCCCTGCCCTGTTCCAGTTCCGTTTTTACCTAATCGCCTGCTGCCGCTGCGGTGTGCGGGACATCAGCTGGGCCGCCCCAAATGACAGCTCTCACGCAATGTGCCGCTTTCCGGGCCGTCCTCCCCTCCCTGCCGTCCGCCGGTGGAGCGCATCCCGGCGTGGCGTCCCGGCTGTGGAATCCCGTCCCCACCCCATGGACTCCCCTCCGTGGACTCCTCCTGCCTCTCTCTCTCTTTCTCTCTCTCTCTCTCTCTCTCTCTCTCTCTCTCTCTCTCTCTCTCTCTCTCTCTCTCTCTCTCTCTCTCTCTCTCTCTCTCTCTCTCTCTCTCTCTCTCTCTCTCTCTCTCTCTCTCTCTCTCTCTCTCTATCTCTCTCTCCCCGGCTCCCACCGCCTGTTCGGTCGTCGCTCTACTCGGTTGCTGTCGCGTCGTCTCCCGCTCGTGATTGTCTCGCCTGCTCCGGCGTTCCGCGGCCGAGCCGCGTCTCTCCGCTTCTCTGGCGCCGTGGGAACAGAGCCGGCCCCACGCTGCTCTAATCTCAGCGCGGAGGCGGCGCGGCCCGGCTGCCCGGCGCGCTGCGGCGCCCCACGCGTTGATAACACCGAGAAGCGCGCAGGGCCGCTGCCTCGCATCGCCAGCGGCGGCCAATCGCGGCAGGACGGTCGGCGAACGCTTTGCGCCGCTCAGCGCCGCTCCAAGGAGCCGGCTTCCGCATAAATTGCGGCCACCGCGGCGGCGTGGCGTGGCCTCGTCCGTCGAGCGAATCTGAAGCATCGCTGGTGACGCGTTCATTGGCCGCCGCGCTGACCGGCCGTCGCAGAGCGGCCGATAACGAAAAATAATCACCGCCGACGACGACGGTTTTTGTCAGATTGATTGAATTAGTGGCTCTGATAAAATTGTCGCGCGACTTATGCAGCGCGCTGGCTGCAGCGGGCATAATTCGACGCTGTCGGAGCCGGCCGATGTTTGCATACGTCGGCCGCGGCCGCGGAGCGACGCCATCTTGGGAACTGGCAGAGCTGCGGAGGCGGCAGAGCTGTGGGGGAGGCAGAGCTGCGGGGGTGGCTTCCGAGGAGCGTGGGATGAGATGAAGTCGGATACAAATCTGGAGTGTGATGACGAAACAAGGCAGTAAGGAAAATGGAGAAAAGAAGATGAAAAGAGAATTGAAGATGATGAACGAGCGTAGCCTCTAGCCCGAACTGGTGTTGAGGAGTGGATGTGGGAGCTGTGTAGCAGGAATCTTAGTATATACAACACGATGCTCGCTTGCGAAAACTTTACGCATCTTTCAAGATTAAGTCAAATCAGCCATCCTTGGGCTGCGCTGTATGTCCACATTTATGGAACAAGTACGCATCATGAAGATGTACGCATGAGAGCTGCTCCTTCAGTGTCTTGACTCAGGGAACAACCCTCGAATTTTCTCACAAGCGGGACCACTTTGCTGTCGATCCATCGCGGCTTCATTGGTTCGATTTTAGGGTGCACGGCACGCAGCCCCGGCCCTTGGGCGGGCCAGATGACTCGGCAAAATGAAATCGATCGAGCGCGGCAGCCGTGGCGTCCTCGGCAGCCCGCTCTGACGATGACGGTGTACTTGTGGTCGGCAACCGATATCCTCGGTTCGCGGAAGAAACTAGCGCAGCAGCAGTCGAGTGATAACCAGAACTGGGGCTAATGTGCATCCAAATGCATTTGGAGACGTGTTTTAGAGTGAAGCTATTTTTGCCACGACTGAGGTATATTTACCAATTTCGATGATCGTTAACTTAGGTAGCTAGTTCAATTTTCAACTGTTGGTGATTCCTTATTTTCTGCACGTGGATATCTCTGTGGCACTGGCTATGTGTCCATCGACTCCGTCTCGCCCTACCTCTGCCAGCGTCCCTCACTCGTCTGACCGGGATCGGTTCGCTCACCGGCCTCAGCGTCACCGCCGTCGATGGGCCATTACTCACGACTCGTGATAAACTACTGTTGGAACAATTAGTGCGCCGCCGCCGGCCACCGACGGGCCTCCGACATGCAAAGCCAATTTGGCCCACGTGCACCCGCCGAGCCGACCGGCCGGCCGACCGGCCCGATGTGGTATCGGTATACCGACCGGCCGGCCGGCTGGCCCGGTGTGGTGTCGGTAGACCAGCCGACCGGCCGGGAGCTCACATCTGGCGGCGGTGGGGAATTTTCATGGGCTGGAAGTAACACGGCACCCGCGGCGGACGGCGACGGGACGACGATGGGCCGGAGGCAGGCCGGCTGTGACGCCAGGAGGCTGAGACGGGAGAGATGAAGCTGCTACTGCTGCTACTGAAGCTGCTACCGCGGTGGACAGCGATGGGCCGGAGACTGGACGGTGATGACGCCAGGAGGCTGAGACTGGGGAGATGAAGCTGCTACTGCTGCTACTGAAGCTGCTACCGCGGTGGACAGCGATGGGCCGGAGACTGGACGGTGATGACGCCAGGAGGCTGAGACTGGGGAGATGAAGCTGCTACTGCTGCTACTGAAGCTGCTACCGCGGTGGACAGCGATGGGCCGGAGACTGGACGGTGATGACGCCAGGAGGCTGAGACTGGGGAGATGAAGCTGCTACTGCTGCTACTGAAGCTGCTACCGCGGTGGACAGCGATGGGCCGGAGACTGGACGGTGATGACGCCAGGAGGCTGAGACTGGGGAGATGAAGCTGCTACTGCTGCTACTGAAGCTGCTACCGCGGTGGACAGCGATGGGCCGGAGACTGGACGGTGGTGATGCCAGGAGTCTGAGACTGGGGAGATGAAGCTGCTACTGCTGCTTTTGGTTGTGCTGTGGGTGAAAGTTGTGTTTGGTGCTACTGTCGCTGCTGGTGCTACCACTTCTGTCTTCGTCTCAGTGGGCGATCATCATCCTGATCCAACTGTAGTGTGCCAAGCTTATATGTCATCTTCATTTTGTCATCCCTGCTAATGCTAATGATTTATAGCATGGGTTTCAACATGATGTGTCCTGTATTTCCCATCCGGCTGCCTATTTTGCAAAGAAACTTATGCCTAATCGAAGCTGAAGCCAGTGACAACAAGACAGACAGCATGGCCTTCCCAAATAACCTTCAGTTTCCATTTCTTTTAACCCAAAGGCTGTATCGACTAATCCAAAGCCACTTGCTATAGCTTATGTATCTCACTCTATCCCACCTTCTGGCATTTTATGTATTTAAATTCATTTCCAAGTTCCCTTCTCTGTCCCAGGTCTCGGCGCCTGTGCTATTGTCCCCCCGTACCACTGCCGGCCGCAGGTGTGCCCCGGTGTACCGTGACTTGCGGTGTGTGTGTGTAATGGTGCGTCGAACCGGCGTCGTTCGGGTGGTGTCCGCCGATCGACCGCCGCCGTGTCCCCTGATGATGATTGGTGTCGCGCGCCGCCGCCGCCGCCCGTCGTCATCGTCGTCGTCGGCGACATTTGGGGTGACCGTCGGCGGGTGATGGATGCGATGACCGGTGATGGCCAGAATCAAGCCGAGTGGACGACGGCCGATGGAATGCGTCGTGACCGTCAGTGTATGTGACGAACGCGCCCCGCGGCGGTCGGTGCTGTCATTACACCCGCTTTGCCGAATGGCCGACGCGGTGACTGGGAATGATGGAATTACGGCTCGATGGCAGCCGTAGTGAATTAGGCCGTGAGCTAGCGTTAAGGCAAGAGACGCTTCCATTAGTGTCTGTGCACTGTGCAGTGGTGGATTTGTACGAATATGACGGATACCCCCGCCGAAACATGAATGCGTGCCACACCGTCATCGGATAAGTGATATTGGGTCTGGTAATCCCGAAAATCGGCCGGCGTTTGCCCTCCGTCAGCCGTACTTATGTTTGCTGACGTTTGCATATTGGTATCGATTAGAAGTAATAGAGGAAGGCAGGTGCTCCAGGGTGCCAGTCAGCAGTAAAAATAGAGCCAATGTTGACGGCCATGCGTGGTGTCTAATGGTTTACCTGGAGCAAATACGTGTGCCTGCGTGCACTTACGTTATCAGCGAAGAAGGTGCACAGGTGACTCAGGCGCCACTAAGAAATTGGTACGATATTGAGCGCGTGTAATACGGATTGCACTTCTTGGGTAGCTACCATCATTCAAATTTGCCGCTTTATGTTACGTTATGAAGCCATTTTACGTTAGCCTCACTCGGTATCGTTATTGGCTCGTTTCATTTTTTCCTCAGGGAATGATCAGCCGTTTGAACATGAGCTCACCGGTCCCGTCTGACCACTCCTCCCTTTATCGCCTCAGTCTCCCAGCCGGGGTTCCGACCCACGCGACTTGACCCACCCGCCGGGTAGGCTCTGTTTAGCCTCGGGCAAGGTCGGCGGGCAATAGTGGGCAATTAACGCCTCAGACGACCGGCAGCCATTGTTCGCCGTCTGTTCACCGGCGTTTATTCGGCCTGTTCTCGAGGGCAATTTGTCGGTGGCAATCTCGGCGCGCCGCTGACGGCTCTGACGCGCCGGAAGTGCCGCCTCAGCTTTTTTGGCCAGGTGACGAAAAAATGTGACCAAAGGTGGCATTTGGAAGCATTGTTGGGTGGTGATAATTTGCAGTTTTCGTCGGCGGTTTGATTTTCACTTTGGCGGCTCAACCCACGCAGTGGCGGTGTGGAAACGACGTGGGAACTTGAGCAAGTAAAAAACGTAAACGGGCGCAAAATTAAGTAGTTAACGGCCAACCTTGAAGAAATTGGAGTGAATTGTGGTATTGACAATCAATGGAACCTTCGATAATAACAAAGCGGTAGTTTTGCTTCCGCTCGTTGAGAGAAATAACCTGTGTTACCGTCATTCCTGTGTGTACTGCAAAAACAACCTCACGGGAATAAAAAGATTAGGGGATACCTACGTAGGTGTTTCAAAATTATCTTACTGGCCATGCTAGATTCCTTGACTGAAGTGAGTTCAATGATTGAAGCGCAACAATTGAATAGATACAAGTGCACCTTACCACTTGATTTTCAGACGTCCGACGAGCACCTTCATCCTGTTCAAGTATTGTTTTGCATCATGACTGCTATGGATTGCCACATATTCTTATTTCCAACCGGTCGTTGCAACCCAAAATAATGTAGAGTGCATCATAGGAACACATCCTCTACATTTGATCAGCCAGCAGGGTGCTCTGCCGCTGGGCCTCTCCCCCCCCCCTCCCCGCCGGGGGAGGGGAGCGCGGCGGTGACCGCGCGCGCGCGGCCGCGCCGGTAGCCGGACCTGCTGCCGATGTCAGGTCACGTGCCGCCGGCCGCCGGACACGTGTCGGCGGCGCCACGTCGCCACGTGACGGGCACGTACTCGGGCCGCAGGAAACGGCAGTCAATCAGACCCGCCGGGCAGCGGAGGGAGAGGGAGGGAGTGACGGAGGACCCGGCGCTGTCATGGTCCGCCGAGTGGCCAGACGAAACTGCCGCCGGGTGGACCTGATCGTCAGAGACTTCATTGAGGCCTAGCTCAGTGATCTTCTTTGATGTGCTTCTTTCATCCGGTGCATGTGTGTACTCCGTGCCTTTTCGTGCTTCACTGTTACGTTGTTCATGTGTATGGCTGTTATTTATGAATTTATATCACAGTCCATACATGTCAGTAAGAAGTGTCGAGTTGTCCATATTATTCGCCCCTTCCCGGAGTTTGTCCTTTGACATGATATGTGATCCGGCCCGTCACGGTCACCCTTCAGACAACAACATTTGACCCGACCCGTGATCTGACATCTCTCTGTCGCTCCGCAGGCCACGGAGGAAGACGAAGACCCTGTTGAAGAAGGACAAGTTTCCGCTGGGAGGAGGTCTGCTGCAGGCCGATCCGTCCCGCTCGCAGGCGTCAGCAATGACCCGGGATATGTACCAGATGCCCAACGGATACATGCCAAACGGTGAGTGAATCTATTGGAAGATAAGCGGGATGCTTGATAGCACCCAGGATGCATTATTGTGCATGTAAATTGGACGATAGTCAGCCCACATAAAAAAATAATGGGCACCTGCATTTGCGTTGTAAAGCTGTTTGGATAGAAAACATTGCATGCATTTTATAGCACAGGAAGTGTAAAGACGTAACGTAGCTTGTCCGAATTGCATTGCATTTTCTGAATGTCCATCTGAATTTTTGCAGTTAATCAAAAGACGAATCGTAGCAAGCTGGATTTATTTCCTATTTTCTGAATGCAAAAATGGCGGTCTGTCGAGAGCTTCGTTAAGCATCTTTGATGTGGGATTATCACTGATTACGATTTTGATTAAATAATTGAAACCTCCCGGTAGGCTTAGCCGTTCTCATGTATCCGGCTTCGGGTGAAGCTCCACATTTCGACACCCGTGGTCGACCCCGTCCCGGTCCCTCCTCTCCCCTGCTCGACCGTACCAGGCCTGTCCCCGTTGCGGACACAGGCGAGCGTGCAACAAAGGCCCCGGCGCGTTCCGCCGTCGATCCAATCGGTCTCAGTTTGGCGCTGTTCAGCGCGCCGACATTTGGCACCAGTTCAGACCAATCAGTGGCTGTTGAAGCCGTGCAGTGTCGTCACTAGGGGGAGGGGGCAGGGTGCGGTGTCGCAATAGGGGATGGCAAAACTGCTCCCGTCCGCTGCTGCTACTACTGCTGCTGCAACGAGTACCAGTATTCCTCTCAAAAGGCTTGTGAATAAACTTTTTTAGACAGAATGGGCTGGCAAATTAAAATTTGATTTTATTGCGCTTCTCCCACGAGATGCAATTCTCCGGGTAAAGAATGTCTGGTAACCATCCGGCAAAAGTTTCAAACGGAATGATTATCAAGCAAGATGTCCGAAACGTACCCGTCTAGGACATCTTCGTCGCTTTCTTCCAAGACAGCCTGACGCCTTGTGTAGAATACCTACGACTGGTGGTGGTCCGACTGGTTGAACCAAAGACATCTCTTGTCTGGGTCGTGTCTGGTTCGTATCTAAGACACCTCTTGTCTGGGTCGTGTCTGGTCATGTATGCGGTGTCCCAGACATCTCCGTCCTCCGCCGCGGCGCGTAGTCGGCGGCACGGGAGCCGGCCCGGACGAATATCGGTGTCACCATCTGACTACCCGACATAAGGAGGCCATTTAGTAGCCGACGGTGGGTCGCCTGTCAGCCGAGACGATAGGATCGCACCATCAGTGCCGGTCTCACACGGGACGAGCGTGCCCGCCCAGGTCGAGTCAGACTGGGCGAGACGGGAGAGGCTGTCTTTAGGGGAGACGGACAAGACGCGATACTGTCGACTGGGCAAGACGGGCGATAATGTCGACCTAGCGCACAGTCGCCGCTACTGGAGCACCAAGATTAGAGACGGCCAGGAACGTGCCGAGATGGCCAGATATAAAAAGGGCACGGGCTTTACGGACACAACGGTGTGGAGTGATTATCGTTTGTTTCACCTAACGACGGCGTCATTACTTCGTAAACGTATTATGGAACTGGATATGCTCCAGGCATGATATTCATATCGTACTGGTTTTATTTGGGTAGCGCCGTTTAAATCTTGTTTGTTTGCATCCTACAGCTAGGCCTAGGACACGAGTCTGGACAAAAGTCTTATTTTTGATATCTGAAGTGTCGCAATCTCTTCCCTGACCTTCTTAGAAACACATAATCAGACCTTTCTCGCTCTCCGAACTACTCCCTCTCCCTCCGAACTGCTCTCCATCTCACTCTCTGCTCTCACCGTGAGAGAGGTGAGAGAGGGCGGAGTACGGGGCGGCGGCGGCGTCCGTCCACCTGCGGACCGTACTTACCGCCGCCCGTGGGCTCAGATCTGTCACCGGAGCACGGCGGGGTCGCGCCCCGGTCGAGTCTCCACGGGCTCATTATGACACTTACACTCCGGTTAGGGTCGCCTTCACGGCGATTTGGAATTATTTATGTGTTTGTTTGCGCGCTCGCGCGGCCGGCCGGCCTGTGAGAGACGGTCGGATGGCCGGTGGGGACAGAGACGGCGACGACCGGCCTCCGAAGGCAGAGCGGCGGTCCTAGCTCACGCTTTTCCGCTTCCGCGCTCTATCCAGCAGGTGTTACCGGTATTGTGGAAGTTTTTTTTTCGTTTTATTTTACAAATACAAGGGATTTGTTTTCTGGGAATCGAACGAAGCAAGACGATTCGGAGTCATTAAAAAATTATCTTATTTAATAATGACTGCTGCTGTCTGTCTAGTCAGACTGTCTGTCAGAGATCTGACTCCCTCTGGCTCGGCCAGGAATTAGTGGCAGCGTGCGTCCTCTGTCAGCTGAAAGCTGTCGCCTGCCTGCTCCTGGCGCGCGGCACTGTCAGCCGGCAGAAGGAGCGCCGCACACACCTGTGTGTGCCGTGCCGGGTCGGCCGGGCCGGGGCGTGTCACCGCGCGGCGCCGAGGACAGGACGGAGGGGAGGTGGGTGGCGTGTCAGCCACCACAGGTGAGCCGTGCCGCCGCTGGGGTGGGGCAGGTGCGCCATCCGCCGTCCCGGCCCGAGGGGCAGGGGCACTGGACGGTGACCGCCGGGGACGCTGGGGTGACCGCTCCGGCCACAGAGACACGCTGGGGTGACCGCTCCGGCCACAGAGACACGCTGGGGTGACCGTCCCGGCGGCAGCGACAAGCGAATCACCGGGCGGCCGAACGGCCAACCGGCGCCCGACCCGAGCCTCGACCGTCGACTTCAACTGCTTTTCTCCAAACGAAGGCTTCGACCTCAGGCCCCAAACGCCGGGCGCCTGCCACCAACCCCTTACAGTAGTCATCCACCCGGCGCGAACCGTTTGAAAGGGGAGGGTGGACACCTCTGTATTTTTTCTGGTCGGTGGTGACCGGTGGCGGCCACTACTTCCTGTGAGCCACGGCCCGGGGAGCTACAGCTCAGTGAAGATTGAATTTGGAGGACGGTGCCGCAGGAGCGCGACTTTCGCTGCCGGCGTATGTCAGATTTACAAGATCAAGTATTTTCCAATCATTGCAATTTTTATTTCGGACCTCATGCGAAAATCAGCCATTACCTTGCTGTTTACCTTATAACCTGTCGCTTAGAAACGATACACTCGGCACCTATCAGTAGAAAATGGCAATCATTCAGATGAATTGCTCTTTCAGTATCACCTTTTCAATCTCATGCTTACATAAGCAAATCAGTTTTGTTTGCCATCACAAAGTTAGGCTCATTGTAACAATCACAGACACGTCTGGTAGCTTCCCATAGTAACACGGCGCAAACTTGCGTCCTTTTCTATTATTTTGTCTGGCGCCGGCGGCAGCTCAAAGAATGAGAGGCAGAGCGATTGTTGGCGCCGGAGGAGCAGAGAAGAGACAAGGAGAGTTCATTGAGAGAGCGAGCGGCGCCGGCCGGCGCGTGTCGCTCCTTTGTGTCTCTCCGGGGAATCAATGGTGGCCGTAGTACTACGGCGCCAAACTGCACTCCATTCATAGCCAGACTGGGCCGGCTCACTCGCACACAAAAGTCAGGAATGTTTTTGTTCTCTGAATGGACTCATGATAGCAATCTTTTTGTTTGGCCACTTTTGTGACGGTTCACCTGTTCCCTATTGCTGACACAGTGGTCCACTGCCAATGGGTGAACACAAGGACCGTATAAAAACACAAATTGTGAGCGGTGCTCACGTAATACTGTTGTTACCCGTTGAGAAGTGTTGGCACTCGGGATAAAGACGACCTTTTGGCAGCATTTGATGCTGAAGATGGATTGATGTGACGACCGAAATGGTTTACCGTATAGGCTGCTCATTTTGCGAACAGTTAATCGGTTTTGGGTTACATGGTATGACTTTAAGCGACTTATGATGACAGTCAAGCATTTGAAATTCAATTTCATCATTTTTGTCCGTTGAATCATCAACAGCGCCCACGGCTTCCGTCAAACTCAGGAAGCATAGCCGATTACCGAAGAGGCATCATTGGGACACCCAGAAGTCGCCGCGACCGCCAGTGATGTCTGGCGATGAGTTGCTGGCGACCGGTGAACTATTTAGTCGCGCCACCACAAACACTAGAGCTGTGTGGAGACAGAGCTCTTCAAACAGCACAGCCAACACGCGGCGCAAACATTGGCACCGCCTCCGCGGCCGCGGCGCGTACAGCAAACAGCCATCGGCAGCGCGCGGAAAATAGGCACCGCTCGGCGGCCCAAACCGTTGGCAGTGGGCACGTCGCCTGTCTCTGGTTCACCGAGCAGCTGAGCCTCCTCCGATCGACTGAGCTAAGTCGGGTTTGATTATTGCACGGCGTGATTTTTTTTTAGACAAAGCCCGTCGATCCTTATTTCGTTCTTGTGATCGGGTCATGATCACGGAAACTAACTCTGCCTAGTCTGAATTTTTTGTCTGGACTTATTGGTGCAGCCTCTCTTTGCTCTGTTGCTTACGACCGGAGCACTCTGCCCCTCACCGCCACACATCCTGCACCAACATTCCTGCCGCCACCGCCTCCGTTCCGCTACCATCACTCACGACGCTCGGCCGTCACGGTCCGACGTGACGCGTCACGGACCGTCATCTCGTCACGCTGTGATCCGCTGATGACAGATCTCCGCCGCCGCCCCAGAAGCCGTCTCGCGTTCCGTGCGGCACCTTCAAACACAACCATGCCCAACTTTTACACCCACCGTACAGCTCTAACTCCCCGGCAATTCTGCAACACTTGGCGGCGTCTTTACGGTCGCACTAATGGCTCGCGATAATTGAAAGTGAGCCAGGGAAGTCGACCCTGGGGCGGCGAGACTGTGGAGAAGGTAAACGCGGCCATGAAACGCACACCGTGTCGTCTGGCGGTGGTGGCGGATTTACGGTCTCGCAAAAACGGCAGGCGGGAGACGGAGAGTCGACGGCGAGGGACAGAGAGCCTCCGCAAACGGCGGATTACCGTCAGTGGCCGGCCGTTCAGACGCTAAAAACGACGCCAGATGGGCGACCACCGGCGGAGACGACCTTCCCGGTATTATCCGGCCAGACTTCAGACTCGCAGACTCTCTGGTCCCTCAGACTCCCGCAGTAGCTCAGACCTCTACGCTATTTGCAGACGACCAACGGAGACAACCGTGTCACCCGGTCAGACTTCTGAAAGGCGGCTTAATTTTTACGAAGTCTGGAGTCTAAACTATTCTCCCCCAGCTGCTTTCTACCTGTTTACGTCACACCAGGCTAAAACAACATTTTACTCATATCGCCTGAGTTTCTGCATCCGCTCACTGCCTAGACTTCTGCCTGATCAGGTCGCTGATCTGTCCTATTGCCTTCCTGGGGCTCACTGCTGAACGTCTCCCTTCTAGGAATTACCCGCTCGTGGCGCTTACGTGACACCCTCAGCCGGTCGCACGGACCCGGTCACCCCCCCCCCCGGCGCCCCTCGAGCTGCAACCGGAGCCGGCTCGGACCGCGCGCCCCTCTCACGTCGAGAGCAAACAGGGGGGTGTGCAGAGCAGGCCAATTGTGACCGCTCCGTGCAGCGCTGACCTCCACCGCCGCAGAGACGGCCGCTGGAGACAGAGACAGAGACAGAGAGGGAGACGGCGCCGCGGCGGCCGCCCTGGGTGGGCCGCCAGCGCCCCGCGGCACGCCTATCGACGCCCTCATCCCGCGATTCATGATCGGAGCGTGTGAACTTTACGGGGTGCCGGCGACGACCGCCGAGGCTGTAACTGCGGCCCGGGCGGCCCGCACCGCCGGCGGCCGCCGCGCCGGCTGCACAGTCATTGCCGCTATCTCGCCACCGTCTACCCCGCCCTCCTGTCGAACTTGTTCTGTCACCGTGCAAACGACCGGCCCATGGAACAAGTGGCAAAAACTCGCCGCAGAAGTGTCGGTGAGCCTACTTCGTTGATGATGCATCCTAAAATGGTGCGCACTTGCGCACATAAACCAATTCTCAGCTTTTCTACCAACCTATCCCCGAATCTCAAACACATATTAATGTTTCCATATAGTTCACACTCGCTTAAACACGTATCCAAATAAATCTAAACTCACCAAACTCTCCCTTTTTCCCCCAGGCTACCCGACGTACGACCCTGCGGCGTATCAGCAGCACGCCGCCGCCTACGGCAGCTACATGGCCAGTCCGTACATGACGGCCGGCGGCCAGTACGAGATGACTGGCCGGGGATATACGCCGCCCACCACCTCCAGCATGGGCTACATGAACGGATCCAGCTACAACGTCATGTACACAAACAGGTGAGTGTTGAAGCGAGTGGGAGGAAGAGTACGTGTGAGTGAAGCTGCGTCTTCTCATCCAGGGATAAGGTGAAGGGGTAGGAGTCCAGTGTATGTGATAACTAGTTGCGGTGTGGGCTACTTTGCTGTGCTTAGTATCTATACGTGTTACGCGGTCAGCACTAAACTAACCCATCTGAGCATTTGCCTTATGTCTGTTGTCTCGTCTCACGTCTGATGTCACCGCTGCTCTCTGGGTTGGTTTTACTTCACTTTACCCGCCGCCCATCTAACCGTCCCTCTTCCTGTGTCTTTTGCAGCCCGAGTCCGTACAGCGGCATGCAGAGCGGCATGGGCTCCGGACCGGCCAGCCTGCCGGCCCACTCGCCCAGCAGCATGCGCTCGGACACGCCGCCGGCCGTAGGGCCCGCCTCTGCGGCGCCCATGAAGCGCGAGTACGGCGCGCCGCCGCAGCAGGGCGACCTCAGCAGCATGATCAACATGTACCTGCCGGGCCAGGCGGCCGCCGAGCAGGCCGCCGCCGCCGCCGCCGCCGCCAAGTACGCCGCCGAGCACAAGTACATGCCGCCCTACCACCACCAGATGCAGGGTAGCCCCGAGGCGGCCGGCGTGGGCCTCCAGCAGACGGCCGCCGCCATGTCGCTGGCACACCACATGTGAGCGACCGGCGACACGGGGCCGCCGCGCCCCTAGACAACACACGTGTGATACAGGCCCCGAGCCCACGGCCCGGGACCGGCGCCGGGCCCTCGAGGAGGCCCCGGGGTCCCGGGGGCAGCCCGGGGCGGCATCTCTCTCGGCAGAGAGGTCCCGGGCCAGTCCCCTAAATGACCCGGAACCGTCCCGCCCTGCGCCCCAGTCCAGCACACCTGTTAATGGGTTTTGTTGGACTGGTTCGGCGAGAGCCTCGACGAAGTTACTGTTGTTTGACTATGTTTGTCCACCAATAGCAAAGAACAACGCAAGTTTTGAAGAGTACCTGTCAATTTGCGTTACCGGGCTAGCTCTCCGCGTAAATATTTTGCCAATCATTTGTTCGCTCCCGAGCCAGAGTTTGACGCCCAGCAGCAGGATATGTTCGGTATCAGATGCCGTAGAACCGCACCAGTATTATAGAAGCCGGCAGGGGCTGAGTTGAGGGGACACTGGGGCGGGCGGCGCGAGGCGCGAGACGCAGCACCGCAGCAATCCCAGAGGCCATACTGTGGACAGCAGGGTAAATTAACTGACACACAGGTAGGCAGAGCGGTGTGAGCGGGAGAGCGAGAGTGAGAGAGAGAGAGCGAGAGAGAGAGAGAGAGAGAGAGAGAGTCGAGCGCGGGGTGACTGGCGGACCGGTGTCGGAACAGGTCGTGAGTGTGATGTGCCCTCTGTGGGGTTCGGTGTATTCTGTGTTGTTTGTACATGCCATGTATGAGTATTTACGCACACACAAACACACAAACACACGCGCGAACACGCATATCATCTGCGTCAAGAGGTGAGCTCGTAGGTAATTATGTGTACATTAAGGTTTTGTATCTACCCTTGCGGCCGAATGAGCGTGTTCGGATGACATTAGTATGTGTTGCGTATTGCTGTCGTGTGCCAAGTAATTTAACGGTTTCATTATCGCGTTTGTTTCTCTCGTATCAGTTGACATACGTAACGCCGAGATGGCTGTCTCTCGGACGAGACGTTGGCAGACGTTAGGACCTTCTAGTCGCTCTCCGCCGCTGTCTCTCGGTCGCCGCCGCTGACGGCGACTCTCAGTCTCTCTGGCTCCGCGCCGTTTGTGTTGCTGGGATGGGCCGCGCTGGCCGGTGGCCGACGCGTGTTGTTGTTGTTGTTGACGGGAGAGGCCGTCTCTTGGAGCCCCGTCGGTCGGGCGGGCCGCGCGCCGGTCCGCCGAGCCGACCCGGTCTCCTGATCTCAGCTGTCTCCCGACCGAGTGCGTGTGACTGCGTGTGAGCACGAGCGCGTGCGCCGACAGCGCCGAGTGTTTAGTGTTGTGCTCTTCATGTTACACTTTTGTCGGCCGCGGAAGGCGCCTGCCACCGCCTTACCTGTCCCACACTCACCACACAGACGCACGCGCGGTGCCCTCACGGGTCGGCTGTGGCCGGCCGGGGGCGCCGCGCTACCTCACCATCGGGGGACGCGGACCGACGGGAGGACCGTAGGAGCGGCGGCCGAACCCTCGGCCGGGGCGGTGACACGTATATATGGATGTTATGTTTTGACACGGAATCAAAGCACGCCGCCTTTTTCCTGCTCGGCTACGGTTTGTGAGTTCGTGAATGTAAATACTGCACATATGATGCTGTTACTCTCCTGTAGGATGGATATAAAATACAATTTAAAATGAACCCATTGGTTTTGACTGGAGATGAGATGGTCGCTGAGAAATGCAAGATAATGAGCAAATTTGGAAAGTTGGGGGTCATTTACACAGTTCACACAAAGACAACGATAATTGTCTGAGATATATGCTAATGGGAACATGAGAGGGACTTGTGCGTGTGCATATCGCACTTATCAAGTCTTATCGTATGTCGCAGTGATGCTTATCCCATCCTTCTAACTCCACGAAGTAGCAAAACACGAAGGCCTTTCAGCTTCTAATTGACGCCGTTTTTTTCTACATAGATATTCGCTCGCTCGCACAGGGCGTGGTCGGTCCTAGCGGAGCGATGCGCCAGAAGATAGTCGGTGCGCCGTCATGCGTCGATACCGGTACGGTTTTCACATCCTGCTATTGTTCGTCGGGCCGGCGGCGGTCGGCACTGCGAGTGCCGTGTGTGTGTGCTGAGCGTTCGGCGCGGCGTGGCGGGCCCTGTCAGAGCTCATTTGAGCGTGAAGCACCGCCGCCACCGCAGTCGCCACCACCGCACGCTGGCGTTTACCGAGCGGGACACACTGCCAGGGTCGATACACCACAGCAGACAGAATAAAAATCGGTCCCGGCCAACAAACCACTTTAATTTGAAACGTGACGAATGGCCGAGTTAATTCAGTGAGAAATAAAACTTAGATAATGTTCCTCTTCCGTGCGGCCGATCGTTTGCGGCCGCCCCTCGCCGAGTGGGGTGTGAGCCCCGGGTAGTGTGATCCATAGGGGCTGATCCCCTTACGATGTTGTTTCCTGTCCTACATGTCATTTCTTTACCTTACTACACGATATTGGTACGCCTATGTACCACTTTGGTACCTTTCATGTACCTAACTATGGTATATAACCAGGTGTCATATATAACAAAATTCGCAGCATTCACCTTTACAACATTTGCATTGCATCAAGTCTGATATTCATAAACGACTTGTCATTACAGACAAGCTATAAATTGGAATGCATATGCGGACGCCGGTACATAGCACCGACAAAATCAACAAAGGAAGAGGCGAATGTATCCAGGTGAAATCCCAAGCCTTCCTGCGTTTATGCAAAGCTCTCGCCTATGATCGAGATAGTTGCGCTGCATTTTTCATGCCGCATCCGGACACCCTGCACGAGGGCCTAACAGCCAATAAATTGCCGGTTAATGTATGTAGCTCATTAAATTGTCTTTACAAGGTGTTCACATACATCGGGGGACATGTCTTTGTTTTCTGCTGACGTTTTGCAATGTAGCTTCCGGCAAACACCTCTGGCAGCGGGCCGCAGTTCAGTAGTAAGTTATGGAAGCGTTTATAGCCGTAATAGCACCGCACGATGTGCTGCTACTCATTTTCATATTAATTGCAAATGGCAGCAAGTAAAGTGAGCGTTACATACATGGATGTATTTAAAAGCTAATGCGAAAAGGCAAAACGCTGTTAATGACCTACACATATCCTAGGCCATGCTTTTTGGGGGATGCTTGGACATTGGTGAGAGAATTGACGGTTAGTGCAGAAAGTTGGAACAATGGTTTTGCAATAGGACTTTGATTTGATGATAGCACGTCGCGGGAACGACGGGATGTCGGTGGGACGATAGGACGTTGGTGGGGCGATGGGACGTTAGTAGTACGGTGAGTTGTCTCTGGAGACTTTCCTGGGACGCTGACCGGTCGCTGGGACGGCTGCAGCACCCACGATACTCCGCAGGCAGTCGTCAGATTTCCCACGGACCACTTCCTCACGAACTAACTGCGCCCGACCGACTTGGCCGAACGTGACGCTCGGCGCTGCGCTCCGGTGTCGCTCCGAGCTACCCGTCATCACTCCAAGGAGACATCTGCATCACATCGTGACCAACTCCCGATCACGACATCACGGCGTCGGCGCAGCGCTGGACTTCCTCTCATGGAAACGTATTTGTTTGCAGTGAGCAATTGTGACTACGGTGAGAAATTCGTCTCCAAGCTAGTGTCACGATTGTAGTTATGGTGGTACGCTAGTTGATCCTGACAGTATGTAAAATGTCGCCAGGTGATTCTTCAATATCAAAAATGGTCAATTTCCTTTACGGAAGTTTCCTTCTTAGGAATATGAGAAATACTAAGGTGGTCTGAACAAGTTTGCGAGAATACCTTGCGCTATTCAATGCATAACAGTTAGCGTTTTATTGCCTATGCTCTTATCAAAACATACTACGCTTCACAAATGGCATTTTCTCCACTTCCCTGATTTCCCACAAGGGCTAGTAGGATTAGAGTTCACGACAGCTGTATTACCTAACAAAACGACAGCTCGTGTCTACGATGCGATAGCAGCAACACCCTCCAATAGTACACCAAAGAGTGCTGTTCCCTTGACGTGTATTACGACAAATTCGGCAGTGGCACGCGAGCTCACCCCCGCGCGTGCAACACACACACGTTTGTCACTGACGATGTGACGGGCGTCACACGTGAGAGGGAGGAACACGGAAGATTGGGGAGCCACGGGAGGGAAGAGTGGACTGACTGAGGATTGGAGAGAGGACAGGAGAGAGTAGAGGAGTGGAAAGGGAGAGTGTATGCGATTGACACAGGACACACGGAGTGCGGAAAGTGGAGGGTGTGTTTAGAGGCGGCACGTGCTGTTTGCTGACCTCCGTCCTCTGTATGTGAAGAGCAGAGGGGTGGAGGGCCAACGGGAGGACGGGGAGGCCGGGAGAGAGTGAGTGGTGGGAGAGCAGGTGGCAAGGTCGGATGTAATTATCTCCAAACGGCTGGTCACGTACCGTCCAGGTGAAGGACTTCCGCAGAACAGTTCCACTCTGAAACCTCATCCCTTTCGTGCCTCTTGGCATGTGTCCGATAGACAACGATGGTCGCTACAGCTCGGTACGGACGCTTTAAAGCCCAGCTCAGCCTCATTTGCGCTCGGTAGCCAGAAGTCAGTCCAGTCTCTCCGTTCCCACCTACCACCCTGCCGCCAACAGTAGCGCGACAGGCCGAGGGGCGCCGGTCCACCCGACACGACACTCACCCCGCCACCGGCGGCGGACGGCGCGGGGCGGTGCCGATATAAAAACTGATACCGCAGTGCCGACCCGATCGAGCGGCCGTCCCCGCCGGATGTCGCTCCAACAGGTGTCGGCTGGCTTCCGGGCGACGGGAGCCCGCCGACCGACCGACCGGCCGGGCGGAACCGAAACGGTACACCAGCGCGTGCGTCACCGCCGCGGGGACGGGCAAAAACAACGCGCCGCCCCACCCGAGCTCTGAGAACTATGGGGATGACCTATCCGTGAGGCTAGAGGTCCTTTGGAAAGTTATAGAAAATCAGAAAGCCCTGACATTTAGACTTCTTGACATTCAGATCGAAGACTTCTAACGCGAACCACCCCATCCCGGTCCTCGGTTGGCACGAGTCCTTGATGATCCTGCAGTCGGCTGACCCACGTACACCTGCGGCCCGCTGCAGCAAAGGGCCGAGGTCATCGGGGTACGCCGAGGTCACGTGGCCACCTGCACAGTGTGCAGATAGGTGATCGCACCCATTTGCTGCGTGCTACGTGCCGTACGCGCTTCCGCAGAGCGCTGGTGCAATTTTCAGTTCCGAGGACACGGTCGGATGGTCGCTGGGTTGTATTGCATCTGTTTATTTTTCGCAGTTTAAGTACGTGTCATGCCATTCTCGTGCATACCATGCTGTAAACTGCTTGTTAAACTGTCATGCAGCTGTGTCGAGCTTTATTGTTGACTCGTGCCATCCATACGGTGTCGCTTTGTTACACACTTTATCCCATTGTACCAAGCCGCACTGTGTCGTTAGCTACTGCACATTATCACACTGAACGCGCCGTACCGCGCCGTACCATGTTGTATCGTCGAACGCAGCACAGTACCAAGCCATACCTAATATCACACACTGTGTAAGGTAGCTGTGCAATTTCAGGGCACATCATAACAATTGGTGTTCGAAATTCACGAGAAAAAAGTATTTTGAATTTATCGAGTGTTACGCACTACGCAGAATGCCGCGCAGTCCACTGCACAGTGCGCCGCAGTCTTCAAGACGGCTGTCATGCTTGTCAGTGATATGCTCTTAGGCTTCTCTGCAGTCTCCAAGATGTGCGGTGCAGTCTACCTTTTAGATATTTTCCCCTTTCGTTGCAGTCTCCGAGATGAGATGTGGTAGCTTGGTGCTATCTTCCACCAAATCTCCTTTGTGCTGCAGTCTCCATGAATTGCGGCACAGTCTACCATTCCCTCGAGACTTTTGGTGATACCTTCCTCCCCTTCGAAGCGCGCGTTGTAGTCTCCAAGGGTCACGGCGCATCCAGCAGGCGTTTGGTGATGTCTTTCTCCCCCTGGGTGTGTGCGTTGCAGTCTTCAAGAATTGCGGCGCAGTCTACCAGTCAGCTTGGTGATACCTTCCTCCCCTCGGCTGGGGGCGTTGCAGTCTCCAAGCCCCGCTCTCCGCCAGCCCCACGGCAGCGTGCTGTTAGTCCCTTAGACGATTGGGGTAGGTCGGGCCCTTCAATAGCGTGGCGCAAGTCACAACTCTCGCCTTTTTACAAACAAAACTCGCTCGTTACACAATGGTCGCCGCTGCCATTCACGGGCCAGCAGTGTGTCAAAGGCGGGCCGGCGTCCGACGTCCCTCGGCCGCGGACCACTGCACGCCTTTGAGCGTGTCCACCGCGCCTGCACGGCCGCCTGACTTATTGGACGCCGCCCGATGCTATCAGTTTATTATCGCTGATTAAGTGACCGTTTGGCTATTGCCTCACGGTGAGCCTACGTGACGGCCGCGCTCGCCAAAATGATTTAAGATGAAATACGTGAGTGCGCGTGCGCGCGGCATATTTGCTTGTTTGTCACGACTGGCGACGCGCAGCTCGGCAAAAACGCGCCAAGGCCGCGCCACCGCCGCCGCCGGGGCCGCCCATTGGCCAGCGCTGTTTGGGCTGCCAGCTGCTGCTGCCAGATGCAGACGATAGCTGGCGGTTTTGCTGGACGCAGTGCCAACTGCAGCGGCCGCCATTGGCCGCATGACAGCCGCAGGTAGCGGCTAAGATGGGAGCTGAAAGGAGAGCTGGAAGCTGCGAGCACGTACTGGCCGTGACAAGGACATAAGGAAACCGCCAACAGAAAAGCTGCTGCTCAGATGTGAACCGGATCTTGTTCCGGGTACAACATCGCCAAAAAAGCATATAAACACGCATTAGTTGCTAGAGTTAAAATCTGTGACTTCACGAGTTGACTCACATGACGGAAGTGCAGTCGTACCAGCCGCGGCGGCGGTGACAATAGCCGCAGCAGTGAGGGCGGCACCCACAGTTGGCCAGTGGGTCGGTAAGTGAAGCCCAATGCACCTGGTGCTGCTTCATTAGTGCGCCAGCTGGGCTGTGAATGCCGTGTGGACCGTACACCTGATGCTATTGAATATACACCTGACCCGATATCAACCTTATCGTCCTTCTGATCTGGGAACTTTTCATAGACTATTAACGAAAATTATTTCTGATATACTTGCTCGAAATACCTGAAAATATCAATATCTTTTCAATTGCCTATATAACCTTTTTTGCTGAATTTCTATCGGGAATCACCTTCCAACTAAAAAGGAACACATCAACTAGTCAAATGATATTCGCCGGAAGGTACACCAATTATGCGTAAATAACTAATAAGAGAAGCAGACAAAGACACGCTTTCACTATAGATGTCGGTGTCACGCTGCCACATCAGCGGGACAATATTATATTATTATAATGGAGGAACAGCCGACCATTTAGTAATACGAATCCACACAGCACTTGGCCCCCTAATTTTGATGGCCTTACTACCTCCTGGCTCTTCTCTCTAGCCCCGTCCATCTCCCACCCCCCTGAAAGCGGCTGGAGACGTCTACTTCCACATGCATCGTCCACCGTCCACCGTCCACCTTCCACCGCCCACCGTCCACCTTCCACCGGAGTGTCCCTGAGCGCAGCCTCAGCCCGGAGTGCGCCTTTACGGCCGTTTTTATTGAGCGGCGCCGCGGCGCGGCTCATTGGTATGCCAGCGACGGCGCGCGCTTTTGTTTCAGCTCCTCCTTGCCGGCCTCTGATTGGTCGGATCGCGCGGGATGCTGCGGCGCCGGCCGCTGGCTGGCGCGCCGCCGACATCTTTGCCAGTCGTGTCACTGGCCGCCGGAGCCGCCCAGACGGACGAGCGCCGGCCGGACGGCGGCCCGTGTCGGCAACGGTAGAGAGGACTGGGACGTGGATGTAGAACAGTGCTGAGGATGGGATGGCAGTGTTAAAAGGATGGGTGACATAGGATTTAGTTGGGCGTCGGAGGGAAGGAAGGCGTGGTGTGACTGTCGGGAGAGTGATGCAAGAGGTGTTTCGTAACATTAGAATAGATGGAGCAAGTGGCATACGAGCTGTTAGCATTTTTTATTCGTTTCAATTGATGAGAAACTAAGCAACCTATCCTAGTCAGGCTTTAGAGACACAACCCACTTACCTACGTTCCACGAGTCTGCGCTTCAATCCTGTTGATGTCATCGAGCATGTTGCATCAGAATTACATCCTACTCAATATACTAAATAAAACGGCCCGACATCGATTCTGACCTTAAACGGTGACACTCGATGTGTCCGCTCACAGTTCCCATACAAAATATCTGTTCTGACCCTGCTGCTTCGGAGGGCAGCAACGCATGCTCCTAGTCAGTCCCACCTTTGCTATAAGACTCTGCTATAAGAAGTCCTCTACCCTAGCTCTAGAGCTTCCCACCTCCTCTCCACCCCACGCCACCACGGCGGCGGGTCGGTCGATGTCGCCCTCGGTCGGCGGCGGGGCGTTCCCAGGCCGGGCGCGGTCGCCACAGCGCGCTCCGACCGCCTCCCGTCGCGATAAAATTCGTGTGGCTCCGGCCGGCGGCAGCGCGGCGGGAGGGTGGGAGCGCGCGGCGGGCGGCTCCCAGACGCGCCGCCCCCGCCCCCGCCCCCGCCCAGAGCGCCGTCTGATCAATACCGCCCAGGGCGGCCGCCCGACGACATCCACCAGACTCTGCACCGTCGGCAAGATGTAGCTGATGCAAACAAAGTTGGCTAACTTGGAGATATTCGGGTAGATGCTTAGATCAGCTCTTAAATGGTTGAGAGCAAATGCTTATGCAGGCTGATAGTGCATGCTACAAGTTTGAGAAATGAAAACTATTTTCAGGGAAATCGCGGTCTTTCTAAATATTTCATAAAAATGCGTAAAAGAGACTTTAGGTAAAAACAACGAATTCATGCACATTTCTGGCCCGTGGGCTTCAGTGTATGTAATGAATGACAACAGTAAAAGTCGGTTACGTCAGAAATTATTCACAAATCTTCCTCGTCCTTTATTATTCATCCAGCCAGTTTGGGAGCACCGAGCACGCCGGCGTCTCCACCGTCCCAGCTGCTGCCGCCCCACCTGGCCGTCCTGTCCCGTCCCGGCGGGAGCACCCGCGGCGGTGCCCTGTGATGGGCGATTTCGGCCTCGCTGGCAGACGACAGCGCGGCGCATTCCGCTCCGCTGCGCTGAGACGGGTCTCTGCCCGAGCCTCTCGACGACACAGCATGTCCCTTCGCACCTGAGCTGCGCCCAACGGCGGCCGGGCCGGGCCGACGGGCCGAGACGCCGCCGCCGCCGCCGCCGCGAGGGCCAGCCTTGAGACGCGCCTCAGAAAATATGGCGGCGATCGGGCTCACTCCACGACGCCTAATGAGATTGAGACGAATGCCGGACGGGCGTGCCCCGCGAGGTGCTCGCGCCCCAGTCAGCCCGCCGCTGAAATATTCGGCAGAAAATTACCACGTGATCCGCAGCGAATGGCACTTTCGACATTTTTCAGTGAGGGGTGGTGAAAAACAATGACACAGGCTCAAGGTGACGTCTAAAGGGATAACTAGGCAGAACACTGGCGGTCAGCCCGACCGAAGGATGAGACGCTCTTTCTCTGATAGAGCGACGGTCAAGGATGACGAGCATAATTACCTTGGTTGTTACATTCGGAAAGAAGGGCTTCGCAGTCCTGGGAGCAGCGCATTTCGACCTTTGACATTGCTGTTGTAAATATTGTATTGTGGGGAGTCCTGTATAGGTCATCCCACCTGCTATCCTCTGTCCTCTGTCCTCTGTCCTGTCCTCTGTCCCGTCGTCCCGCTGAGTGTCGCTGACTCGGCGGACCGGCGCGGGTCACCACCTGCCCCGGTTTGCGTGACACAGCCCTCACCGCCGCCCCGTTCCGGCTAGCGCTCCCGAGTGCCGCCCATCCGCCGTCCCGCGCGGACCCCCGGCTTCTTGGCCTTCGCATCAACCCACCAGAACACACATACCGCAGTCAGCTCATTACCCAATAAACGGCGTTATGATTTCATAATGGCATAACTGAGTCCCACTCGGCCGCGCAATAATACCGTCTTAAACAAATTAGCGTTTTTGTAGGGCGGTCCGGTTGTTTTTGGCCGTTGTGCGTTTGCCGCTCGGGCGGCCGCGCGCGGGTGGGGCGGCCGGGGCGATATTTTTATTTGTCGGCCGGAGCCGGGGCAGTGCGGCGCTGGCGGCCTTTTTGTCGGCCCGGCGAGCCGCGCAGTCTGGCCGGCCGAATTCCAGCCGGCGCCGCTCAATAGTGAAGGGTTGACGGTGCCGGCCATTAACTAGAGGGACGGCGCGGCGCCGCGAGGCGCGGTATGCCCGCCGCGCGCAGACAGATGGTATCTCGGGCTCCTCTGGCCGCGCTGCTGTCTGGCCGACCCCCTGTATAGCGCACCACCCGGCACTGACTCACCGATCCCGTGTATCCGCAGAGTGAGGTTAGGTTCCATTGATAAGTCACCGATTTCTTGTTTGTAAAAAGAGCATAACAAGAGTGGTGCTATTGTGAATTTCAGTGTTGTTATTTCTAATCCCCATCGTTAGTAGCTATGCCGTGTTTGTTTTCTGGAACCCTTCTCAGAAGTTTCCTTCGCCTCGTCCCAAGAGTAAAAATGCCCTCAAAAGGCTCACTTTCCGTATCAAAGTGGTTAGTTTGTGGTTACATTCCGCCTCTGTAAATCCTCTCAGTCCAGCGTAAATCTAACCAGATTCAATGTTGTGTGGCAGCTCGGAGCAGTATTTTGGTTCACCACACAGCGACTGTGACAGAGCTGACTGAAGCGGCACCAACAATGTCACGGAGGTGGAGGCCAGTCTGAGGTCACACGCCATCAGAGGTCGACTCAGGGGTCGGTGGGTCAGGTCACCGCTGTTTGTGCCCGTTTTAGCTGCCGTGCTGACTGGTGTGGTGGAACGAAAAACGACTGACTGGGTGGTCGGGAAAATATGTCATTAGTTCACCGTTGTAGAAGTTGCTAGTAGGCAAACAGATGGGGAGTTTGATGCTATTACGGGAGATTCCGAGTACGAAGAGCTGCACAAAAGAGGCAATGAAATGTGATTAAATATGCCCACCAAGAGCGTCTCTATTCGCGAGTCCACGGATCCCCTCTCCCACCGATCCACTGAAGGGTGGTCCTGCCGGGCCCCGGCCGGGTCGCCGGGTCACATCCCATCGGTCTGACCACTCACCCGTAAACGAGAGCGGGCCGACGGGGCGCTCTGACCGAGCCCCATCAGCTCCGCATGAGTGGGCAATGTTCGACACCGGTACCGACGCGCCTTCCGCGTCCTCCGCCGGCTTAGGGGTCGGCAAAACAGGCGAGCACGCGACGCCGCGCGGCGCAGAGGCGGCGACATCAGAGGAGCGCAGTTCGGCGGATTTGAACCGGCGAGCGGTGAGCCGACGGGAGCCGGTAGGGAAGGGACCGCCAGGACACATGTTACCTGTCGTTGGAACGCTGCGGTGAGGCGAGGCTAGAGGTCTCATGGTTTAGTCAGGTGCGGATGGTGCAGAGATACAGCGATGGTGAACGAAAAGAGACCTAGCTCGTTGCAATGACAGCGATTTTGATGCTTGGATGAGTGATTCAAAATGATTTATCTTGCAATCACAAGACGTCAATTGATGGAAGAGAGAGAGAGAGAGAGAGAGAGAGAGAGAGAGAGAGAGAGAGAGAGAGAGAGAGAGAGAGAGAGAGAGAGAGAGAGAGAGAGACGTATTCAGGGAGATTAAACGGGAAACTAATATTTATTGGTACCAATTGATTGTTGCCGCTATTTCTCATCCAATTTCAAGAGCTCTCAAACCCAACCATCTAGCCCCGGGGCTTCCAAACCCTGTAAAATCCGACAAACGCATGACCTTCGGACAGCTCTCCGCACCGGAACTCTCCCGGAACCAGTGCAGCGGTGACACGTAGGATACGTGTGTCACGGCCGGTGACACGTGTGCACGTGCCGTCCGGCCACTGGCACGGGGCACCACGTGTCGCTGTGACCGTCACGCCGACACCGGGTCACGTGTCACTGTGTCACTGTCACATTACTCCACTATTCGTGTCGCAGTTAAGATTTGTCAGTTGAGAACACGCTGCTGAGCTACGGGTCATCTATCAGCCCTGTTCTCTCTTCTCTCGCTGTCCTCCGTCGTATACCTGGCTGGACCGGGGTCGGCGGCGGCCGGAACTGTCGGCGGCCGGGCCCGACACCTCCCGACGGGGAGCGCCGGGGCCGGGGAGCGCCGGGGAGGCCGGCCCAGGTGTCTGCCCGCTCCCCGCGACTGATTGGACGTGTCGGAGGGCCGTGAGAGAGACTCCAGGTGGCCGCCGGTGGTGACACCGCGCGCTCCGGTCCGGACGGCAAAAAATGGCCCGCCAAGCCCGTTCCCACAGCAGAGGTGTGGCGAGAGTATAAGGGAGAGGTGCCAGAGGACGATACGGACCACAGAGTTACACATTCAGTAGTGGGGATATACGTGCATGAACATTTTTTTGTGGCGTTCTGCATGGAGTCACGGAAGAAATTGACACTGAAGAAACTTAGACAAAAAAAAAAAATAGTGGAGTAGAAAACGTAGTCGTGGCCTAATTTTGTTTTTGCTTGCTTTCATTTCGACTTGTATTCTTTCCTATGACCTTGCCTACACTTGACCTACATGACAACACGCCTCCGAGGGGATGTCATGTGCAAAGATCAATATTTTGCCTGAACCCATATCTTTCATCAACGTCCGTGCACTCAGCAGTGATGACGCCATCCCCCCCCCCCCAGAATTCCTCGGATTCTCATTTTTCCGCCGCGGCGCGTCAGACCAGCCCGCGGAATGTGTTCGGACACGCCGCCGACTGGAGCTGTCGACACGATCCTTCAGCCATCTGCTCCACTCCGAGACGACCGTTGACAAGGTAGAAAACATGGCGGAAGAGACGCGTCTTTGGTGACGACGGTTGCCGTAGCTCGGAACGGTGAATATTTTGCCATCTATAGTAAATAGCATTCTTGTTTTCAAAAACAAACGTGTCTCGATTCCAGGGACATAAATGGAGCTTATATCGGGGAACAGAACAGGCTATCTCCTTCTTATCGGACGTTTTCCAATTATTGCAGGGCCAGTGGACTCACAAAGTGATTTGAACGGGATGTGGCTTGATGTAATCCGACTGTTGGCAGGAGAATCTACTGTCCGTATGGACTGCGAATTCATCATTCAGCAAGACATACTACATACACTTTCTCGCTAACGCTGCCACCATTTTCACCAGCTTCGGCATGCATCATTGACGTCACCACTTTTATATGTCGACCACCTCCCGCCACACCACCCGGCCTCCACCCTATACCTGTTCGCCTTTTCGACTTCCCCGTGTTTCCCACCTTCTCCAGCACCGCTCCCGCCGCCGCTGGAGCTGCCGACGCGGTATGCTCGGAATGCTAAAAGGTTGCCGTAACGCGGAGTGACAGGTCGCATTTGGGCCGCCGCTGCCGGAGAAATTGGAGGAAATTTGGCCGCGCAGAGGCGAGGTGGTTCTCACGACTGAGCTGATGAGGACTACTGAAAACTTAGGGAGTCTACATGCAGGGTTTACAAGAGTGCAAAAAAGGAGGGTCAGAGACTAGATCGGCTACGTCTCGGGAGTGCCGCACAGAGGCCGGGTAGGTAATAAGAAATAAGCGACGTCCAAGCGATTTTTTAAGTCTTTGCCGTTTTAGATGTGTTGAGGCTGGGTACACTAGCATTAGATGGCTGAATAAGACACGTCAATGACGCAAGACTTTCATGGCGGGCTGAATAAAGTCTTGACCGACCTCCACGGTCTACACAACACACCAATGCCCTTTCTCTCTTTGTCCCGACTGCTCGGTCACCAGCACACGCGTGGTCCTCTCTGAGTCATCTGGCCACTCGCTGAGGGTCGCTAGCATCACCCACCTCTGGGGCGCCCCTGATCGGAGTGTCACGTCCCTGCATGGTGTGAGTACGTGACCTGTGCACACCGTGGGGTCAGGTGCCGTAACTGCCACAGCAGACCAGTAGCTGCGCACGTTCCCTGCGTCATAAACGGGTTATAATTCGAGGGACTTGCAAGTGAGAATAAGCCAACAAGAATCGAGGGCCAAAGGGCGACTATCAAAATGGCATGCTGCTCTCCAAGACCTAATCCAGGATCGCAGAAGCAGTAGTTAATCAGAGAAGCTCGAATTCAGAAGTTCATGTGCTTTGGAAAAATAGACATGAAATGTAGTGCAATGTGCGACGAAAGCAATCATCCAGTACAGAAAATCCCGATATGAGAATTGGTAAAAACTGGTGAATCATTCCAACTGTAACATGAGCTTCGATACAAAGATGTACAGCATAGTATATGGCTAAACACTCAACAGCGCTAGCTTCAATGGCGAATTCCTGGCTTGCAATGGTCATTTATTATTATTTCGTTAATTTGTCACACATCCACAAAATGCTTAAAATATTCGGAACCATTCACACCAAAATACGTGTTTAGCAGAAGAAACCGATCATGAGCCGAATTCTGATAAGCTGCTTTTTGGTTATCTGAAGTTTTCCCAGCCCTTTTAGAAGGCCTGCTTAGGAGGCATCTGACCCGTCATCTCCGGCTGCCACCTTCGCCCACTGATCCGTCACCTCCGGCTGCCACCGCCGCCCACTGACCCGTCACATCTGTCATGAGTCGGTCCCTGCGTGATCGAGCGCCACCCAGACACCCTGGGCTCGTCACTTGGCGCTGACGTGGTGTTGACGTGGCTCTGACGTGACCTTCCAAGTTCCAGGTGACCTCTTTCCGTGACCTATGATAGAACGCCTGACGAGACCTCTGACATAGCCTCTGAACGGACGTCTGCTATAACTTCGAAGCCTCTATCTTGACCTTTATCGTGACCCCTGACGTGACCTCTGATATGACCCCTCACCTGACCTCCGTCGTGACCTTTGGCATGACGGCCGCACGTCAGCCGCCAAGATAAGTCTGCGATTACTGTGGCAGCTGTGTGGCAGCGCCTTCCGTGAGGCGTGCCCACGGCTGTCACCCGCAGGATCGATGGAGCCACCAGTGACAGACTGGTTATCGGGTGGATAGAATGCATAAGAATAAGAATACCAATACAAGGTAAGAATAAGAATACAAATGAGAATATAAAGACGAATACCTAAAATGAAAAAGTCGAATCAGACACATTGTCAGCCTGTGAATTTCTCCAGTACAGGCGACAACCCTCTAAGAATTATTGGAATAATCAATCAAGGAAGCGGGCATATGTCTTATGTAGCTGGATGTAGGCGCACCATTTCAGGCTGGATTGGGACACAGCAATGAAGAGATTGTCGTTATCGATCTGAGCGCTGCAATGTTTGATGGCCAGGTGACTTGCTTTTACGAGCACTGGCTGGTTACCGTTGGAGCTATAATCCAAGCTATGTGAGTTATTTCTACCACAATACACCATCATTCTCGTCATTCCAACGAATGTACGTACATGATAATCATCATTTGTGCAATGGTCTATTAGCTCTCGTGTGCCCATGTTGATGAACAGAGGCACAAGTGGCACATTATTAGATTGAACATAGAAATGACAGGGGCAATGATCATTTGTGCTGATTAGACACATGGTAGGTAAGGGATTGCAGTGGGGTGAATACCCATGTCATTTATTTAGGCGAATGATACGGGTATATAAAGTCACTGTTGCCGGCAATATAGTCAATACACAGTTGAGCCTCGCTGCTGAATTTTGTATTTACTGGTTTTCTGAAAAGCAATGACCAAACAAATTTACGAGCAGGACAGCTGATGTTAACAAAAAAATGAATACAAGAAAAGATTGACAAACGAGTGACAAACGATCGGAACGATACAATAAAGAAAATCAACTCAAACTGAACAAAGAAAGTAGGCCACTTAGGTACGGATTGTTTGGGGCTGTAGATAGGATGCCGTCAATGACTCAATAATAAATAAATGTAACATTTTTCGTTGCTCATGTAGCGGTTAAAATGACTAAATGACCACGCGACGCGTGCAAAAAACGTCATCGTTATCAAATGAAATTGAAAAGATACTGGTTTTAAGTGATGCGAAGACTTATTTTTTATTGTTTGCAAATCATTTGCACCGCGATAATGAATATCATGGCTGAAAGTACGGAACTGTGGAATCGGTCTTATGACGATACAATTTCGTTTTGCGATTCGGATGCCCCAGTCAGAATCTATGGACAATATACGTCCTCAAATCTACTACGGTAAATACCATCCTTGGCATGTGCAATAATTTATTGCAACACTGCATTGACCCGTATCGTGATCAACAATACGGGACAGCGACACAGACAGATGTGTGAACCGTTGTCCAGTGGTCTGCCCATCGATATGAATCAGTCAACAGATGCATGTGACGGGTGTGAACAATGTGGACCAGCCGATATGTAGGCTTGAATATAACCGCCGGGTGATTTGATGGGATTTAATATCCCCGCGCAAGTTCGGTCGTTAAGTTACATATCAGTCAGCAACTGCCATCTGCACATCGGGCAACTTTTCGAATCAATATTCGTGTGGACACTGGACGTGACAGTGTGTCTATTTCTACTAAACTCTTGCCGAGGACTCTCTCTCTCTCTCTCTCTCTCTCTCTCTCTCTCTCTCTCTCTCTCTCTCTCTCTCTCTCTCTCTCTCTCTCTCTCTCTCTCTCTCTCTCTCTCTCTCTCTCTCTCTCTCTCTCTCTCTCCCCCTCTCTCTCTCTCTCTTTCTTTCTCTCTCCCTCTATCTCTCTCTCTCTCTCTCTCTCCCTCTCTCTCTCTCTCTCTCTCTCTCTCTCTCTCTCTCTCTCTTTCTCTCTCAGGAGCAGCTAAGGTAACTGCGCTACAAGTATAGGCGAAACTGAGCAATGATAATGGTCGGTGCCAAACTCCAGCCAATATGAATGCAGTGACATTATACCTGATTGCGAGCAAAAGACACGTAACTCATAATTGCAACATCAACTTTAGTTTTAATGCTGCAACTTCGAGTTTGACAACTCTGGCTTTGTAACCCTAGCTCTGCTTCTGACTCTGAGAATCGGTAACCGGGCAGGGGGGGGGGGAGGCGAGTCGGTTACTAGGCGGATATAAGTCAGTAGCCAGGCGGATATACGTCGGTAGCTGGGTGGCCGCGGCTGACTGGTCTGCCCCATATTGTCCTGCTGCACGCGTCATGCGCACCCAATAAGGGCGAGCCGATCTAATGACATACCTCGAACGCACCACCGCCGCCATCGTCGCCAGAACGGACGGGAAAGCAGCGGCACACACACAGACAGACACGCATACAGTCCAGCCCGGGACCAGCCCGGGGGTGAAAAGCGGCGGCGGCGGTCGGTCGGGGCGGCTAACTGTGTTTGGGCGTCGACCGACGCCGGGGTCGTGTGCCGTGTCACAGCACAAAGGAGGATGCATTTCATTAACCTCTCATCGCGGCCGGGTCGGTCGGGCCACGCTCCGGCGGCCGACCCGACCAGGAACTGGAGCGGGCCGGTGAAAAACACCGCCCCGGGGCACTGGCCGGGTCACCGGGAACAGGGGCACGGTGCGGCGCTCGAGACCGGGAACGGCGCCGGGCGGGAACCGATTGTAAGCGAAAGTAGATCACACGCATAGCGGGTGTTTCTAAAGTAAACTAATATTCATACAATTTCATTATATGCTTGGATGTCATTATCAGGTCACTTGCATTGTCAGGCATGCTCGTAGGCATGTCGGTTTTTAGGTAAAGTCTCGTTTTTTGAATCTTTAGAAATGATTTGGAGTTGGCGCTGAAGGATTACGTGCAATTTCCCTTTCTTTGTGTTTCATTTCAACCCTGTCCGCAACCATGTTGGTTACAGTGTATAAAACGGAAGGCATTTTTCAGTCTAACTGGAAAGTTCTCAAAACGGTTTGTGGCATAGGTAAACGCGTGAAAGTCCGACTCCGTGGACCGTGACAATGTTTTTTTTTTCATCGAACTCGATGAGATACCCATTAGTCCATTTAACCATTAAGAAAACTTACAAGAGTCGCCTTCGCCTTCTGCGTACCACTTGCCTCTACCACGAGCAGTGCAGGCAACCCTCGGTGAAGGGCGCGCACTGGCTCATGAGCCGGGCTAGGCACAATGAATGAGGACTCACGCCGGGGTTCCTCTGAGGACAATGGATGAGGACCGTCGGGAGGTGGTCACGGCGCTCCGACCGGCCGCCGCCGGGCCCCGCCGACCTTCCGACGAGCCGGCGAGCTTTTTACGCCGCCATGTTAATTTATTTTTTAACGACAGGCGATGTTAATTTGCCGGCTACCTGACGCTCGGACAAATTGTTTCATCACGCCGTAATTTATCAGAGCGCCACCAGTTGTGATGAGCCCGCCGCTGCCGCCGCCGTCGCCGCAGACAACGCCCCGAATTAGCCGGGTGCACGCTGTGGGGCCCGTCTGAGAGGTCGTTTACTGGCGAGATTACACCGCTCAATGGCTACCAGTCAGTGCAGGTTACTGGATATTTAGAAGCACTCCATGCATTTGGGGATGCTTATAGATAGCCAAAAACAGGGGCGCGGGAACTACTTTCCGACTGGGGGGGGGGGCACACCATAATAGAGATTAACCTAGGGTACCCCCAAATCTAGTTTTCTCACCGGTTTTAGGCCACTTAGTTTTCACCCCTCGGCTTTTTCAACAAAAAAGAAAACATTTGCAAAAAAGTGTGGTATTCCGTCTCAAAGCTGTGGGGGCACCGCCCCCACGGCCCCAGAGTTGGGGGGGCAAGCTGCCCCCACTGCCCCCCGGCTCCCGCGCCTATGGCCAAAAAACATAGCTTCTGTGGTTTCTGTGGACCGTCCATGAAAACAGCTAACAAGTGCTTTCTACTAAGCATAGCGCAGGTTAGTCTGAAGTTGAACCCACGACAAGCTCGTCCCACGAAGCGAATACGAGTGGCTCGATCCTCAGCCCGGTGCCGACCCGGCAGCCATCTTTTAGTGCGCCGTGTCGAGACGGCGGCCTCCTCTGAAGGACAGCTAACAGCGGCGGCGGCGGCGGCGGCGCGGCAGAGGCAAAACCGGCGCAGTCATCCCGCCGTCAGCTGGCGGAGTCGCGGCGCCTAATGACGCGCCAGGTATGATTCCGGCGCACCACCGCGGCGAACCTTGCGCCATAGGGACGAGTCTCTCTTGACCGAGCCGAGCCGCGACACTAATCAAGCTGGGCTCACCGGACCGTACGGCACAACAAAGACATCTCTCGGGTAACAAGGCTGCATCCGTCGCGTCACCACCACTGCCTCCGCCTCTGGCGTCACCAGCGAGCCGTACCCTTTACAGCGCACACGAGGCTAATTACGCCGGCCAAGCAGCTAATTGAGCCGGGCAGAATTGAGCCTGGATTGTTAGCTTACAGCCGCTGTAAATATCGCGGGCAGCGCACCTGGGCTGTTCCCAGTCTATTCCCTGGTGTAAACGGCACGCGAGTCGAAGGCGACGGACGGACCGGCGGCCATTGCGGCGCCGTGTGGCGACCCGCGGCGGCGTTTCCGGCGCCGGACACTAATTGCTGATACGTTTTAATTAACAAAAGGACGACAAAGTGGAGCGCGAGAAAGAACGTGCTGTAATTAAGCCCGTGGAAAGTTGGCGAAATGCCTCGATCGTTGACCCGTGATACGGTGCCAAAAAGCGATAGCTTCAAAAAGTCAAGGTTGACCAGTTAGATTTAAAATTAACTTCCTACGCTTTATGTGCCTGTCTGTGGAAAGATCGTTGCATCTTGCTGCAAATAGTTTAGGAGCGTTAGGAGTGCCTTCGCTGCAATCGTAACAATTAACATTCATGTGGCTGTGGGTGTGATACGACCTGAAATCGAAACTTGCCATCCATTACCCGAACCATGGCCCGAGCAAAAAGTTGAACCTAAGGACGTTAACTGTCACGTACATACAGACCTATACCCCCACGACCTGTTCCGTAAGGCAGTCCTCGCTCGAACGACTCTGGTCCAGATCGCAGGACTCCATCATTTCAGCTAAACCCGTGACTCCACTACCCACCGGTGACCTGACCTGACCTGACCTCTGGTGGGGTGTGTGGGGGGGGGGGGGGGCAGCACGTGACGTGCACTGCGCACTAATTGCCGTCATGTCATCGCGGCGGCGGTGGGAGCGGCACGGCGCCGCACCCTGCTGTCAGTGCGGAGCGGCCCACGACCGCGGCGCCATTCACTCGCACGCAGCGGTATATGCAGCATCATTTTCGGCCGCGCCGCAAATACAGTCTTAATTACGCCGGGTCGGGACGAGGCCGATCGATGGACGCGAGCCGCGGGCTCAAAGGCACGCCGTCGCCGAGGAGCAGCGCCATTGGAGCGGCGGGTCGTTAGCCGCGCGTCATTACAGCCACAGAGCTGCGGCGAATATGTCGCCGCCGCGCCGATAGCGCCGCGGGACGCCGCCTGATTGGCTCATTAGGCCGCGCGGCGGTGACGCTTTATTGGACTGCGGTTAGCGTTCGAGTGCGCCTGCCCGCCGGTGGCTGCCGACTGCAAGTGGCCCCTGCAGCGCGGCGAGCCCCGCGGGGAGTCTCAGCGAACCCTGAGGACTGCTGAGGGCCACTTGGATTCTTAGAAACTAGCCCTGGATTCCGAAAACCCTACTAGAGTCCCTGACCCGATGTGGACTTCTGGATCCAACTGGACTCCCCATACCTCGCTGGACTAAATTAACACCGTTCAACTTTCCAAAATCCCTACTGGACTCTGAACCCCCCTGGACTCTATCTGCGCCCCGCTGGACGCAACGGACCCCGGACTCTCCTAGCCCTGCCGATCTCTGCAGCCCTGCCCGGTTCCGATCGACGCTCCCCCGTGTGTCAGAAGTGGGATGTGACCTGGCCGCTGCCCCCTGTCGCAGAGATAGGACAGGTCCCGCTGGCGGGCTGCGCCGGGGCGGGGAGCGCCCATCCCGCCGCCGCCAGCGTCGCACGTGCCGTATCGCCCGGCGGCATCTCAGTATCACAGCTGAAAACAATTACCCGCCAAATAGACGGTTGGGCGCTGGTGGCGGCGGCCCGACGCGAGCCGCCGCGTCCCGCTGGCGGCGGCGCGACATTGTCATTATCGAATACACAAAAGAGCTGGATAATTGACGTCGGGCGGTCCGCGGGAAGTGCATTTACATTTTCTTGCTGGTGGCGCTCGTCGCGGTGTGGTTTTTGTCGGGGCTGCCACGGACGGCGGCACATCGTGTCGCAATTAGAGGCGCCGTTCCCGGTCTGTGGTGACGCTATGCCCCCTATATCGCCGGCGGTGTCGTCACAGCGACCTTGGTCTGCGACCTGGCGACCGGCGCCGCCGCAAAGTCTGTCCCTTCAGGAAAGGCTGGTGGCATCGACAGAGCAGGGCAACAGCTCCCTGTTCGGCCACATCATTGGCCTTCGCCCTGGAATCCAAAATGAAACTTTGCTCAGACTATGCATGCCTAAAATCACTAGTCCACACTCCACACCAACTTTCTTGATTTTTAGGCCTGAACAGATCCTGAGCTTGTTGACACTTGCTGATGATTCCCTTTGGTTTCTTCAGCTGAGGTTATCTCTGATCTATGAGAACCGTAATGGTACTGGCTCCCCCCCCCCCAAAAAAAAAACTAGCGAACTATTGTCCCCGACCACAGCTCATCGAATCCCTCCTCAGATCAACCGCTTCTAACTTCTTCACGCACATCACAAAACTCGCCGCAGCAACCATTTCTTTGGATTGTATTTGAGCAAGAGACCCAACAGTAAATGCGAGTATGCATAGACGGATACCGCGAAATCACAACAATAATAGGTACTCAGTGATTTATGGAAACAATAATCAGCCGTCACCATTCGTTGAGCTGCGGCCCTAGGCTGCAGTTGAAACCCTCCGCGGCCGTAATGGCAGTGGATGCATGTGCCGAGAAGGTGGACAGAAGAATCAGAGTTCATAATTTCTGATACCCCTGGTGCAGCGATGGATAGACAATGCATTGCATAGTGCGCAATACGTTTGTACCATGTTCTCACACGGAACACACATAACCACCCCGACCAATCTAAGACATTCATTCCCGGATACACTCGTAACAAAGTGTAAATATAACCACCACATCTGAATCATCTGCACTTTGGTGTACAAACACGCTCGGCATCAGGCTCACCCAACCAGTCATGGAATCTCTAGTCTCAATCAGTCAAATCGCCCACTAAAAGCACCTCACAAAGTGCACCTAGAGGTTCCTAATCGGCCGCATCAGTCCGTCTTCTTGGCCTTTTTGCCGGCCTTCTTCTTGGCGGCGTTTTTACCAGCGGCTGGCTTTGCGCCGGCGGGCTGGGCGTTCCAGTAGTAGACAACCTGGGCGGCCAGCAGTCCGTTGACGAAGGACGTGGCTATGAAGGTGACGATGAGCGTGGTGTCGCCGGTCTCCTGGACCGACGTGAAGATGCGCGCCAGGGAGCCGAGGAACAGCAGCATCACCGTGATGGCAGAGAGCTGGCCCGTCGAGCCGGCGCGGTAGTTGGTTACCACCTGGATCAGCTGCCGGACAGATAGCAGATACACGTCAGATACACAAATAGATACATCAGACAGATACACATACAGATACACCAGACAGATGCACATAAGAGCAGCGGAGCAGGCAATCAGAGACAGGTCAGATCTGACGCAGTTAAATCAGACCAGGGACAGAAGAGGGCCAGTCATGGTCAGGACAAGTCAGGTGTGTGATGTAGTTACACTTCAGATCACATGCCTGCATCCCCATTTATACACACATCCCCACACTCTCATCCGAAGGACAAACGAGAATCTATTACAATGGGGGGGGAGGGGGGGGGGCATGCCATCCTCCCTCCACAAATAGCAGTCATCTGGTCAGTCGTGCAAACACGCCGTCCCCACCTCCTCCCATCGTCCGGGTGGTCGTCCGTGGACGCTCCCCGCACGCCGGACTCGCGCCTCGCTCGGCGGCCCCACTGCCCTATCATCTGCGCGCGCGAATCACCATAAACAAGGGCCTGATCGGCAGTGTCGGTGGCACCACCACCCCGCGCCGAGCTGATTTATATGTGAACGGGACGAATTAGGCAGTCGGACGGCATTCCAGCCGAGCGGCCAGTCCAGAGGACCCGGCCCGCAGTGTGTGGGTGGTAGGGGACTGGCGTCTGAACGAATTTTTCATCGTGAGGTCACGCTTCGTTGATGGGATGAATGCAAGTCGGATGAAGGTGGTTAGACGCACGAGGTACGAGGCGAGAAAAGGTACGATACAAGAAGAGTCAACCCGAGCACACACACGCACCTTGAGAAGATGGCTCATAACAATTTCACAAAATGTAAGCCAGAAGACAGCCAGGAAGCTTCTGCGTTCTCGAAGGACACCGCGGAGCGGTCTGTGGGTCGCTGACTCACTCCACTATTGGGAACGGCCTCGTCCCGGGTGTCGGAAACTGGAGACGTGGCGCGGCGACCCTTCACACAGGCCGGCGGAAGTGGCGGCCCGACCGCACCGTCACGGCCTCATCTCCACAGACTGCGACCACGGCTCCTTTACGTCCGCGGAAACCATAAACCTTGGCGCATCACCGACGTTATGTCCACAGCGCTGTCCCATGGATCATACAAAGACCGACCGTTGCAGGCCTATCCCTCACCGCCTTTCAGTCGCTCGCCAGTCACACCTCCCCTGACCCTCGGCCAGGTGCGCTCGGCGCGTTTCATCACCCTCCTCCTTTCTGGTTTTCAGGCCCGGCCGCAGGAACGCTCAGGCAGAGTGCAACTCACGGCGCACCATCCATCACCGCCCGCCCGTCACCGCGCCGGAGAGCCTTCTCCGAAGGGCGACCGGGCCTCTGATTGCTCGGTGTCGGCGCCACGGCCGGACAGCCCACGGCCGAGCGAGAAATAAACCCTGATCTGCGGCGAGAAATAAACCGGCCGCTCTGATCCACGGCGAGAAATAAACCAGCCGCTCTGATCTGCGGCTCGTTCTACAACCCAGTCCGGTCATGTAGGACAAGCCGTCCGATGGCTTCATTAAATAATAATTATACCCTCTATCTGATTGAACATCAACTCGAACGCGGATACACCGTAATTGCAATGAAGAAAGACATAAACAACGATCTACATGACTGAGCCGGACGTCTAGCGGCGATCTGCGAGATACCGGCGATGTAGCGCGGTTCGGCGGGGCGGTTTGGAATCCGTCCAGCTCACGGCAGTACAGCTGGCCTTCCCCAAGTGACCGTCAGCTCCCTCCCCTCCAACACTGACCGTCAGCTCCCTTTAACCCGACCCCCACCGTCCCAATCGCCGGAGCGCGGCGGCCGAGGAGCCGGACCACCCCTCCGTGCGCCGACCGCCCGATGCGGAGCAGATATGTATCGGCCCCGGACCGCTGCTGCGTGCCGCCGGACCTGACCACCGAGTTCCACCGGCGCCGCCGCCGCTGTCACCGATGGCGGTCCGTCATCCACAGTCACTACGCTACGGTTTGAAGAGAAGCAGAAGCTTCGGACGCTTTCCGTTTTTTTAGGTGTAACCCTTCTCAGCTGTGAGTCGCTTCCTTGACCCGTCCTACCAGCTGGCGTGACAAGACGCTTCTGAATTTGGTCACATTCCTTAAATTAACTCATCACAGAGACAAGCAGGGCCCCTCCCACCCCAGAGACAAAAACACCTCACCGTACTAAATTCAGCGCCTACATGACACGCAGCACTCCCAGGAATTTCACTGGCTCCCCGGGAGCGAGGTCCAAACGGGTGATGTCGGGTCTCCGTGGACCAGCTGTGTGGTATGGCCCGGCCCGCCCACCCAGGAGGCGGCGGTACTGCCCAGTCCACCTGTCGATGGGGCGTCGGAGGCACGCCTGGCCCGCGCTGCCCCCCGTCTCGACACGCCGATACCATCTCGGGCCACCGCCGCCGCCACACGACAGGACATGACCACGCGCGCCCGGGCGGTGGCGGCGGTGGCGGGGGCGGCCGATCGGTGCCGCCGATACGAACGGCGTTACAAATCGCCAGCACGACGGCGACTTTGTCAAAATAGTCGGACATTTGTTTTCGGACGCTCGACCCTGGGCAACCTTTGAACCGCGGCGAGGCGAGATTATCACCACCGCGACTCGCACGCTCAGTGAACGAGGCGTTACGCGATCGGAGTGTGCAGAACACGAGCAAACGGACCACACACACCGGCCCACGAGTGGCCGAGTTAGGGTCGAGTAAGAGATCACACAGTTATGCGGAGGGAACCAGGAGGGTTGTCACGGCCCAGAGGGAGTCGTTTGACAGTGACATCTCTAATAACAGGTGAAATATGGAACCCAGAGTAAAAGTGGGACGGAGGAGCAATGGGAAGCATGTGAGGATAGCAAAAGGGCGCAGAGGTCAAAAAGGTCAAGGGCACTAAGAGTGTCAATCGGCATCAACCGAGCACTCCTTTCATTGAATAAAGGAGCGGCGGTAAATGAATGTCACTCAATGGAAAAAAGTGAATGCAATGTCAGCGACTCACCCATTCTCCATTAATATCAGTCACACAAACTCATGGCGTCACGTCAAAAACGATTCCGACCCTAAAACTGCTTAAGAGTGAAACTGTGTAGGTAAAACTCCGAGTGAGAATCCCGCGCAAAAGTGAGTGAGTGAGTGAGTGAGTGAGTGAGTGAGTAAGACCTCACACTCTGAGTTCGTCCGGCGCTGAGAGGAGGTGTGAGGAGATCCCGGGGCGCCGAGAGGTCACGGGGAGCGCTGAGCGTCAGCGGCGCGCTGCCGGGCCGGGTCGAGCCGAGGCGGCGCCGGCAGAAGTGCTGACTCAGACGCCGCGCCGGCCCGCCTCCAGTCGATCCCCGCCGGGAAGCAGCACCGCGCTAATGGCGCCGCGATGATGTGAGACAACATGATTAATCGTCGCAGCAACCAGGCGATGGCCAATTTGACGATAATTTAAGGTGTTAATGATTGTGCCGCCTCGGATTGCCGCCCGAGCAATATCCATGCAAAGCGATTCATCACCGAGTGACGTCCTATCATTGGTAGTGCTCGCCGGCGCGACTCGGCGGGGACGTGTGCCGTTTGCCAAGCGAGCCGAGTCGAGGAGAGTCAATGCCGACTGTCGAGCCGAGCCGAGTCGAGCCCGAGTCGAATCGAGGCAAGTGGAGCCAGAGCGCGGAAAGTAAACCACAAAAATCCCGAGTGGGCCGAGGCGGGCCGACCCGGGCCGAGTGCCACTGGCGGGCCTGAATGAGAGCTCGACCTCTCTTTCGGAGATAGGCGTCCAGTAGCTGTAGCTGCGGCGCGGTGGAGGAGGCCGCCAGGTCGCCGCCGCCGACGGGGCACGGTCCGGGCCGCCGAGGTCGCTGTCCGGACCGCGCGGGACCGAGTGGACCACCGGGCGACGACACCGGACCACCCGGCCGCGCCGCCGCCGACGAGATTTTAATAACAAGTTACCGGACCGACGGCGACGGGCGGCGAACAAAAGCGGTCCGCGCACACGGGCCGCGCAGCGCTCCCACGACGGCGCACATTTCTCAGCGACGCCTTTGTCCGGGATTCATCTGCGGCCGGCCCGACCGCCATACGTTCCCATCACTAACTGATCACGTCATTCGCGTCAGCGGCTCAAAGAGCGACCCGCGCGGTAAAATGTATTAAATCGATTTGCCGGTCGGCCGGCCTGCCTGAGACGGCAGTTCGGTAACGTTATATACCGCCGCGGCGGCGGGACGCTATGTGAGGGCGCTCCAGCCCCAGCCGGCTGACCCGGCGGCCGGTGCAACAAAAGAGGGAGGCGCCGCGTCCGGCCGGCACCGCCCCCGGTCAGGGGTCATCCCGCACGTGCATAACCTCTGACACGCGCATTGCGGCGTCTGTGGCGGCCAAAAACAAAGCTGGCGCGCCGCTGCCGACCACAATAGGGGGATCGATCTCCCAACCTTACTGCCCATGATTATAACGTCCGGCGTGCAACATAAATTTAACCACGCCGATGACAAATTCTCTGCCGTCACGAGCGCGCCCGGACCGTCTGGGTAAACAGGAGGATTCTGACGCGCTCCTAGGCGCCACGTCGGCCACCAAATGTGATCCGACACGAACATTTGTCGAGCGCATGGACTAGACAGCTACCATGATAAAACGCATCCGTCTTCGCGCGGCCCGACAGGCTACGCCGCCGGCCCGAATTAAGCCGTCAAAGGCAATGGGAACGTTTAAAAATCGCCGCCGCTACCGATGGCGCAGAGTGATAGAGGACTCGGCGTCACATCCGCGCTGCCGGGACTAACCAGCACCGCCAGTGAAACCGCATATTACCGACTATAGACGGCCCATCGCTAACTGCGCCCGATAGTCGAGCTGGGCAGCTAAACAGGTGAGTTAATTCACCCACCGCACGCTTACTGACACCAGCCGTAACGGCGTAATGCGATTTTAATGGCAGAGCTGGCCGCACATTCATAGACGCGACGCGACGTCTTCATCAAGCCAATGATTGCTGACATGGTCGGGTTAATGGATTCTGAACACCTACAATCGTGTTGGTGAGTAAACATGGTGCTACAACCGGTCATCAGCGTTACCGCAGCTCGGAAAAGGAGCGCCGGAACTGTCTCGCATAGCGGGAGCCGCAGATTCTGGCCACCTTCGGGGTACGCGGGGAAGAGAGGGCGATCCGGACCCGCGTCGGTGCCCTGCTCAGGACTGCGGGGTGCCCGCGGAGGTCAAGGCGGGCGGGTCGGCGGGGGGGGGGAGGGAGGGAGGGGAGGGGGGGGGGGTCAGACCACCCCGGCGCGGCTCGGCGTCGATACCAATCGGTGTGCCGGGGTGGCGGCCGGGGTCGGCCGGGGGTGCCGGGCCGGGCGGGGCGGGAGGCGCCCGGCGGGACACCGCCAGCGCCGGGTGGGCCGGCCATTTGTCAGAACGACACCGTGACCCCGGGGGGCAGGCCGTGTCACCGGCACACACACAGACACACAGACACTGCGCCGCGGGCCATGGCCCGTCGTGGTATGACGGATAACACGGCCACAGGTCAAACATACTGCACCTTCGTACCAAATGAAAAGGACATAAGGTCTCGACATCAAGGCCACATATTGGGGTCCGCAAGTTATTTTGGTTGGAAAATCGAATTAAGTCGGGTGCTTCTGCCTTCTGAATGTGATGGCAACAGGCCTTAACATACTCATAAAATTGCCAGCGAACATCAAGTTTGAAAAGGCAGGGTTTGAAAGTGAAGGCATCAAACGGCGCAACTGTTGAGTATTTTAGAACAGTCCTAGCAAATAGACAATGCAACGAAGACATCGCCCATTTTGATCCCAGTAAACGCCATCAATTACCCCCAACTCTATTTTAGTCAGTACGTGTTAGCCCGCAGACATGGGAGCGGTCAGCATACCAACATGCTTCACAGGGGCCACCAGAGAACATCAACAAAGCAGACAGGGCCCGCCGGAATTTCGGACACAATCCGTCAGCGCCTGCGCCGCCGCCGAGATTTCGGACCGCCGCCGTCGCCACGGCCGCAATGCCAGGAATGCCCGCCATCCTAATTGCAGCTTTCATCCGCAGAAAACCGGCCACAATTTCCACATCCCTTCTCCTAATTGAAAATGACAGATCACCGGCCGCAGGCAAAACAACTCTGAGAAAACAAACTAACCGGGCAGAGCGGACCGCCTTCGAAGGATCGGGGCGGCGGCTGTGGTTTACCGGGCAGAGAGAAAAAGAAAAATGACGTTAGTATTCACGAAAGAAAAAACAAACTTGCAATGGCTAAACATGCAACGAGCGCGGGAACTAAATCGGCATGAAAAATCTGCGAGACGTATTGATGATACCTACCTCGACAATTCCCGCCTCCCGGTATGTCTCCATCCCGTCTCTATCCCCTCTGCGCCCTCGTCTCGTCCCGTCCCGTCCCCTATCTCTCTGTCTCCCGGACCCTCTCGGTCCCGTCTCCGTGCCGTCTCCGGCTGTCTCCAATTCGTCTCCGGTTCCGTCTCCGGCGCACACAAAAGGCCGGATCGACCGCCCCCCCCCCGGGGTTCCGACCCCGACCTCGCCCGGCCGGTGGACCGTGTCTTCCCTCTCCCCCCCCCCCCGAACTCCGGAAGGGGATCTGGACCCCCCCTGGCGTCCAATACTGCTGACACGGCAGAACAGCGCGCCATGCGGAATACAAACCCAGCTAAACGTGATCAGAATCGAACAGCACTTCAATCCTGCCCCTGCAAACTGTTTTCTTAACTCATTTAAAAAACTGCAACTGACCAAAAAAAAAAAACGTCAAAAGAAGAATGACCACCAACCAATGAATATTTTTTTTACGTAGTGAGTTCTGTTAGAATGTGGTGCAGATTTTGTTCCAAAATAGACTGTTCCAAATGGTTCCAACTTCCAATGGTGCAAAGTACCTCGGTTCCAAACACTTTTGGTTCGCACATTTTTTTTTCTTGAACATTGGCAAGGGCAGAATCCACTGAGGGGATCCACTCACAGTGAAGTCTCTGACAGGTCGGTATCGTCAGATCGTAAGAGAAGAACCCCTACAGACGGAGATATGACAGTCACCGGAACCACCAGCCGTCTGGTCAGAACCAAACCACACGAGCACAGAACCCGAGAAAACCACACGCCACCGCACGATAGGACCGCGGCCGGAATTAGCGCGACATTGGTAGATTTGGCGACCATTCCCAAATTGAGTTAAACTGTGTCACGTAGTTCAGAAATGTCCATGGACCACGAATCTGCAAATATTTTTCGTCCATAGTGTACAGCGTCCGCGCCACATCAGCCCAAACACAAAGTTTTGTGCCAAGCATCGTAGACCCGTTTTCGTACGGAGAAAAATAGCAGCAAATGTAGGCAAAAAATATGTATATTAGACGGCTTTATCAATATTTTAGACGTCTAACCTGATAGTTTAGGCCATGGGCTACACGATGGAAGAAAAAACTCATAGCGGAATATATAAATACGCTTCAAATGTTAAGTTTTTTTGGTGCTTTTAAAATTGTGAGTTAATTTTACTGTTATAGATATTCTGGAATGCCGATATAAAAAGTCCCGCTAGGTCCCGCTGTTCTTTTATCAATATGGTGTTTACCAATCAATTGCCTTTCAGAAAATGTATAATTTAGCTGCGTCAGCCTGCGACAGCGAAAATGAGGGGCATTTTTTTACTCCAGGTCGCCGCGGCCGGGAGCCGCGAGTAACAGAACCTCAGGAATCGAACAAGGTTGCCAAGTACCAACTATATTAAAGTTTTGTCCGGATATATCCGTACCTTCTATCGGAGTTTCTGATACACTTTTCTGACCCGTAATTAATTTGTTATATAGTCATTTAGGCCATCAGATTCCCATCTTCACGGTTTTGGTGGCTACATTATTTGCTTATCGGAATTTCCGGTGCCGTCATGACCTGGCCTGACAGGTGCTGCCGTCTTATCACGTGACCGAGCCGAGTCGAGGTCAGGGCAGGTCAACCGATTAATTCATCAATTAATTAATGAATTAATTAATGATTAATTAATTAAATTAATCAGAAATTGCTTAGAAAGTACTCCGACTACCATTTTTAGGATTCTACCATCCTTTTCATGTGAAAAGCGGACACGAAATACGAAAAAGTACCGATGTCGCGCTAATTTTCGCTCCGGTCCCATTGTGCACCGGGGTGACCACGAGTCTCTCCACCCCACCGAGCGACCGACCGACCGAGCGGTCAGCGGCGGCAGCCTTTGTCGGCGTCGCAGACCTCAAATCTGCTGATTAACCCCGGACATTTGCATAATAAGACAAGGTGTAGAGAGCGCCGGGCGGCGTTGCGGTGGGATGCCGGGCGTTTTTACCCGGGCGGCCGGCGTGCGGCGAACACCCGCGCGGCCGAGGGCCTGTACCCGGTCACCTGGACGGGACGTGGTGCTACGTAAGTTAGAACGTCAGTGAGTCAGGACGTCAGTGAATTAGGACTACGTCACTACGTCAGTGAGTCAGGACGTCATGACGTCAGTGAGTCAGACCAGAAGTTACTACATCAGGGAGCTGGGACGTAAGTGAGTTAGGATTTCAGCAAAGTAGGGACGTCAGGACGTCATGTCAATTCAAATCCGGCCGCCCATAGTGAGGAAAAAGAGGTTATTGAAGTCAGGACTGGGCCATTGAAATCAGGACTGGGCCACGAGGCTATCGTCACGAAGTAAGAAAGAAGTTCATCTTAACCAGGGACTATGATAGATGGTTCCCTGAACATGAGTAAGAGCAGCATCGAACACCTCCTGGTAAATGCGTCAGTGACATTCCTGCCTCTATGACTGTCTGTCTCTCTCCGACAGTCGACCCGCCAGGTCACAGGTCAGCCGTGTGGTGCCGCCGCGGCAATAACACGCCGCTGCGGTCAGCGCGGCCAGCTCCGGCGCGCACCTCAATACGTGCCAAACGACCGCACACGGCCGGCCAGAAAAGTCACGGCCACTAAATCTGCAGGCGCTGGCCGGCCGTTTTACGTGGTGTCACAACGGTGATAAGTGTGGCTCTATAAAGTTTATCGGTGACATAAACCGCTCCATATAGTGCAATCGCACGGCCGTCAGCTCCGCTGCGGGGCGCGTCCCAACGCCTTCACAGGCAGATTAGCGTTTTTGTGCCAACATATATTCGGCCGGTACGCAGGATCGACATTTAATGGCCGGTTTTTCACCCGAGGAAAGGGGATCATCCCCAAACTTAGGAGCGCCGCCGGTCCATGGGGGACGTATGGGGGTGCTCGGGCCAGTCCGGGGCGCGCAGGGCCACCGTAATTACCCAAATGACGGGGCGGGAGAGCGGGTGAGTCTGTTTAATCAGTGGCTACCTGCCGCCACCAGCGTGGGGAGAAGGCGGCCGGACAGCGGCCCCGCCTCAGACCCAGGCCCACCCCCGAAATTTCACGGCGCCACTAGTCGCACCATTTTTCATACAGTCGCGACTGGTGTAATTTGTTTAATCGTACACGACTGCGGCATCAGTAAACAAAATCTTAATTATTCATTAGGTGCGCCACTGCGGCGGCGCGCTGATGGTATCTCCGCGTCGGGTCAGACGGGTCGCCGGGTACCGCCACCGGGCGCCACCGCCGCAGCTCGGTGGACGGACACACTCGGTGGCTCTGAAGGAACGCACAGCGATCGACTAACCCCGTGCCGTTCTGAGATAGGGCAGACTCAATCGTATATTCGTTCAATCAGACGAGTCCCACAGGGAACACACAGCTGACACATCAGCGAACAGTTCCCTGTCCTCACGACGCACAATGGAGGACAGAGGCGGGTAAAAAAAAAACTGTCCCGGTGACACTTGAGCGCTGGAACGCAGTCCCAGTTCTCATGACACGCGGAGTAAACACGAAAAACAAGAACGGTAAAAAGAAAATTGCCCGATACAGCTCAAACCAGCACGGGCGGCGGCGGCGGCAGACGCGCTAGCGGGCGCCCCGCGAAGGGCGGCCAGGGCACACGGACCACCAGGCAGCGGCTGCCACCCAGCGCCAACCACCGGCCCCCCGCCGACGACCCGCAGCGACCGAGACGTCCCGCGAGCGCAGGCCGACCAGAGAGTGCTGGAGAGATTGGCCGGCCAATAAGGATGGGTAAAGAAATCTAGGATGTAGGTTGGTTGTGTGCGGAGGGAAGATTCTGTGACAGAATATTCGAGACGTTGCCCCACTTGGACAAAAACTTGTCAGTAGACTTATGCCTTAAAAAGAATTTACTTTCATTTTCAGCCTCTCTTTTAAGTATGTGATGAAAATGATGTATGCTGGGAATCTGAGTGTTATGTCTTGCCCTAAATATTACTTGTTTTGCTAATGTGAATATTAATATATTTATTTCGCTTTCATCCGCTAGCCTTGGAAATATCCACGACTGCACTGAGATATTTACTATAAAATTGTATTCTTTTCGAAAGTATGCTACTATATCTTTTATAAAGTCTTTTACTATTCTACATTCCCAAAGTATATGACATAACGTTTCATCACGCTCGTTGCAAAAAGTACAAACTGCACTTTCTGCTTTTCCAATACGATACAAAAAAGTGTTTGTAGATATTATTCTATTTATTATACGATAATGGAACGTTTGTAAGTATGTGTTTCTAGTCGCATGGCGAATATCATACATCGTGCCCTCATGCGTACACCCTATATCTCTATTCCATTTACGCTTAATATGATTTTGCGTTGACTGGTTTGTTTCTCGTTTTAACAGGGCAGAAACGAATTCATTATATGCTAAGCGTGAAGTGTTTGTTTTCTGGGAGAGTAGCGCTATTTTATAAGGTATTATTGGGTAAATGATTTTACAGGCAACAACAGTATTATCCACATGATGCGGTATACTTCTGGTTAAAGATTCATAGCATAGAAACGACATTTTGATGTTAAAGGTTTCACTTAGAGTTCGTTGTTCTAAAAATGATCCGCTATCCTTAGAATACAAATCTGCAACAAATCTCAAACCCTTTCTATCCCAATCTTTTACAATGCTCGTTTGGAATTTGCTGTGATCTGAATACCACAGCTTGTCCGTCAGAACGTTTTCTGGTGTTGTTCGGAAGACCGCACAAAAATCCGCCCAGGCGTTCAGCACATCTTTCCAAAATGTATTACGTAATCTATGATTCGAGATGTTTCTCAACTTCTCCGTGCCGTAGCAAACTAGTTCACAAATAGGAGGTAAAGTTTTCTTGATTATGTTAGCCCATACAACATCAGATGTTGACCAATATAGTCTTTTTATCCAGTTAACTTTTAGGCTCTTTATAAACGACCTAATATCGACCATTTTCAAACCCCCGTGATCGTAATCTTGTACCAACTTGTTTCTTTTAACTTTATCAGGACCATCGTTCCAGATATATTTGAACAATATATTATTAATGTAAGAAATGTCCTTTTCGTTTGGGGTTGGCAATGACGATACAATATGTACTAGTTTAGAAATAACCATTGATTTTACAACTGTTATCTTTCCTATCAAGGTGAGATTTCGTCGCCTCCATTGGGCTATTTCCTGTCTTACTTTAGGTAATACTTCAGACATATTTTTTTCCACGATGGTGTTGGTTGTATTGCAAAAGATTATTCCCAATACTTTCAGTTCGCTTACTTTCTGCAACCCTGACATGTTCAAAAACGAACAGTCAACTGTTTTGCCGATTTGAAGACATTTTGTTTTATCTATATTAACACGTAATCCAGATACTTTATGAAATATGTCTAGTTCATTTATTACCGCATTTATAGATTCCGGTTCCGCGCTTGAAAATACTATTAAATCGTCAGCGTATTGCGATAATCGTACTTCTAATCCTACGCCTATGGGTATCCCCTTCATCTCCCTCGACTGCATTAGTTGATTTGTTAGGGGCTGCATTATCATATTAAATAAATATCCAGATACGGGGTCTCCTTGTCGTATACCTCTCTCCATGTTGATTTTGGGACCTAAATATCCATTTAAAAGAATCCTAGAAAAGTTGCGAGAGTTTAGGTAAAATGTTTGGATCATATGAGCAAAATGTGGCCCGAAATTATAATAATTGAGAGCTTCTGCTAGGAACTCCCACGACACCGTGTCGAAAGCGGCTTCGAAGTCAACTGCCATTATGATACCGGAAGAGGATGAAGCATTCACATGTTCAATTACATCGTACACTAGTCGCGTGTTTTCCCCGATATATCGTCCCTTAATGTATGCCGTCTGAGTTGGGGATATCAAGTGATTCATTATCTTTTTAAGTCTATTAGCGATGGCTCCAGATATAATTTTGAAGTCAACATTAAGTAAAGATATGGGCCTCCATCCTTTTACGGAATCCCTTGGCTTGCCCTGTTTCGGAATAAGAGTTACTACGCTTTCTTGGTGAGACATAATTGCACTGTTATTTACCAGACCTTCTTTAAACGCTCGAAAGAGGAATATGCCTAACAGTTCCCAAAAATGTTTGAAAAAATCTGATGTAAAACCATTTGACCCCGGTGACCTGCCTTTTTTCATACTCATTAAAGCTGTTTGTAGTTCTTGTAACGATATTGGAGTGTCTAGAGCGATCCTTTGTTCGTCGGATAGCACTCGCTCGATGTGTTTTTCAAGGTATTCTTTTGTATTGTGCTTATTTATATTTTTTCGGTATTTCGTTTGCAAATGTTTTGAAAGATGTTCAAGAATATCTTTGTTGTTTGTTATTTGCCTATCACCGTCTTGCATGGCAAGAATTGAATTTCTCATTGCGTTCCTCTTTTCTAAGGAGAGGAAATACTTCGAACATTTTTCCCCTTCTTCGAACCAGTTAACTCTGGACCGTGTTATTAATCCTTGTATTTTGGGTAATCGCATCTGCTCTAATTTAAGTTTCATCTCTTCTAATCGCTTTAAATTGTCTTCTGTTTCGTTAGTATTGAAACGAGCATTTAGTTCGTCTATTTCATTTAATATTATATTTTCCTCGCGTCTGTTTTTTCTCGCCTTTTGTTTTGAAAATCGTACGGTTTCCCCTCGTATCATCATCAGTAATGTCTCATAGAACAAGCCACAGGTCACTGTGAATTGAATATTGTCAAAATTGTTTGGGTCTGATATATATTCATTGTTATAAATTGGTAATGCGAAATTTAATTATTTTTGGTGTAATTTGTTTAATCGTACACGACTGCGGCATCAGTAAACAAAATCTTAATTATTCATTAGGTGCGCCACTGCGGCGGCGCGCTGATGGTATCTCCGCGTCGGGTCAGACGGGTCGCCGGGTACCGCCACCGGGCGCCACCGCCGCAGCTCGGTGGACGGACACACTCGGTGGCTCTGAAGGAACGCACAGCGATCGACTAACCCCGTGCCGTTCTGAGATAGGGCAGACTCAACCGCGGAGTGGGTGATTTCTTGGGGGCTTCGACTCAAATATTCTGTGTAAAAATCGAATCCGACATTCACCTCTAATCCCAACGGCCAACACTCAGGTCGCGTAAAAGCCCACGACATGCTAGACAAGCATCCAGTACCTTTACTTCCATCATGTGCAATATGCACAGTTCCGAACTGCAGCATCTAAGATCACATTCACGTTGACGTCAAATGCCTATCCGCAGACAGCAACCGAGAAAAGCCAACGAGGATTCCACATCCTCTCCTAACCCGACAATTTACACCATAGCTCCACCATCACCACTATGCGCCTACACCAATCACCACGTCGAAAGATAAACTAACAGCCTAAACACCACTGGGCATAACCGCACTCCCTAAACACCGAGCCGCGGGGGTCGGTCCGCGTAAAAAGCCTCGGAACTTGCCGACAGGGGAATTATCTGCATTCCTCTCCCATTCATCCGGCATCGCTCAGGGGCCGTGCAGCGATTACCAGCCCGTCTCCCCACGCGGAGGTGGACCCCTCCCGTCTCCCACCCCCAGAGGCGGCACCACCATTCTCGCATGGGTCTCACCCGATCTCACCGGAATTTGGCACGCGGCAAATACCGGCTGAACTCTGCCAGCCGGCTCTCTCGCATACCGTCCGTCCGGTAACGTGATCTCTCCGCAGTCCAGCGACGGAAATCGGAGACCAGCTATCGCTGACGCATCTAATCGGCGGATTCAGCCGCCGAGTGGGAGGAAGGGAGGGAGGGAGGAGGATGTAGAAAGGCGGCAGGTAGAAAGGTGAGGAGAGATGAGGTGACTGATTGCTAATAGGGTGCAAACAGGAGATGGCGCTCGCAGGCGTTCCCAGTGGTTGCGCTAGGCAGCAGACGAGAAAAAAAATAGTAGGTAATGCTGTATAGTGAGAGCATATTTCATATAAAAAACACATCCAAGCCAGATTACGAAACTAAAACTCATAGGTACTAAGTCAGAGCGTGGTAAGAGCGACAGAGTCCTTGCATGGGAAATGGGCTGAACAGTGACCAGTGCGCCAACTGATCCCAAATGATACAACCAAAATATATGTCAATATGAGCCTGTCGTCCCCTGATCTTCACCAAGGCGACCCCAGTGCAGGCCGGCGGGGCGTCCCTTGACCTCTCCCTCCCCTACGCCGACCCCTGAGCAGACTGGCGGCGCGGCGCCCACCCAGCGGCCGCCCTCCCCTGGCCGGCCGTGTGATCTGGGTCGCCGCCGATCACCGGTCGGTGGTCGCCGGTCGCCGGTCTCCGGTCGGTGGCGGTGATCTGTCGGCGCCCCGGCGCGCCCGCTCCCATTAGGCCTACGCTCGCGGTGACCGGCGCCGCGCCGCCGACCCCCCTGGACTATAATTTGCCGGACCGTGCGCGTCCCGCTGTGTAATTTGTCGAATTACCAGCCGGTCAGCGGCGGTGCGCTAAAACAAAGCGGCCGCGCCAGCTCCGTCTCATCTGGGAGTCTAATGAGCCGGCGCGGACGGCGGCGGGGGGCCGACCGGTGCCCCGCCGGTCTCAATTACAGTTCGGACACGGCGCGGCCACCGCGCGCCGCCGCACCCGCCGTCTTCATCGGTAACGACTCGTCACCAGCGACTCCACAGGAGCGGCGTCGACCCAGGCTCGGCTCAACAGCCACCCGCCACAGCTCCTGACAAAACCTGACCTGGATTTGCGTCGGTCTGCCACTCGACGCGGCCCAAAATCGGTCTCTACCGAAACCCAAATCGCATTGGCTTAGTTTGGACTCAGACCATCCTTCATTGGGACTGATTCGATCCCACCCAGAATGGCAGACATCAGGCCACTGTGTTCCTCACCTTAGTCTACAATATCACACTAGCCAGCGACTTTGAGTCAGCCCAGCCACTAACACTGTCTCACAGCAACAAGGCAACTACACAATACCTATACACAGCGGAGGTAACGGCTAAATGATGACTGGGTGGACAGGGGGCGGTGAGGCCGTCAGCACCGCAACAGGCGCCCGCCTTTGGTGGCGATGGTGATGACAGAAGGTGGCCTTATAGGGCCGGCTCACCCCTGCACGTGGCGTGTGGATGGTCATGGCAAACGCCTGACTCGTGGCCAGCACAGAAGACGCAAGCAGTGGCGTGGAGGGTGGATGTCACACAGGACAAGTGTAAGCTTGTGTTATTAGAAGCTCCCGGCGACAGATTGATGGGAAACATAAGAGTGTTCTGAGCGTCTGTCTCTTGGATGTGGCGCCTAGAGGTCACGTGGCCAAGGTGGATCGTCATTACACCTTAACAATCTTTTTAAAGAACTGATAAAGCTCCACTAAGCAACTCCGGCTAAGTTTGTGACAAGGTATTCAATTGAAGGGCATATCAAGCCCACAACTCTCATGCTATTCCATTGAAATGGCCTTTCAACTAATGTAGGATTCTCCGAACTACTGATTGCCGGCGATCCATCTGCAGAGCGCTGTTCAACAGTGCATTGCATATTGCCTAGCAACAGGAGGCGATCAACGATGATTTCATAATCGGCCGACCGCCGGCCGAGCCGGAACCAATGAATCCTAACGGCGTCTCGGCACTCAACTTAATAGGCCGTGTAGTGGAACACCGCTGAAAAATCATACTTGTCAAAACTTCCCGGAGAAAAATGTCCCCCAAGCGCGCCCATTGTCCCGATAATGGGGAAATAGTGCCGAAATCGACTTAACTAATGATCGGCCCAGGGAGCGAGACATGGATTTGGAAGGGCCTGCGTCAGTCAGCGGCTGTAGGCAGTACGGGTGGTCGAGCTTTGAACGGAAATGTGGACCACCAATGTTTGTGTCGGACGAAAGAAAAAACTAAATGGGAGGTCAGATGCAACCTGTGCATGCCAATAAAAAAAGTCTCTCCAATGAGCATTGGCATGTGACACGTGGGGGTGTTACCATAATTTCAATGAAAACAGAAAAACAGCGAAATGCCGAACACCTAACAGAAGCAAAAGGCAAAGAAATGATATCGATCTAAGGCATAATCGAAACATATGTACTTTGTAGCGGACCTATCCCTTTCAATCTTAGAGCTCGTTGGGCCTTTAGTTTCAGCTCGTGATCGTGCAGTTTGTCCGTACATGTCGTATTTCACACGGAGCGATTGTGACCGCGCGCGAGGTCAGATAGGGTCAAATGACCGGCCGATCGACGCCAATCATACAGGAATGTCATGCTCTCGCTACTAAATCCTGCCGACGACCCCGCATTGCAGCATCGACCCGCGGTCAGAGATCACGCGCTAAGCACCGGTTAACAGCGCGAGCCGACACCTCGGCCGGCGAGAGGCCTGTTCACGTCGCGGGTCCCAGATCCCACGCGGCCGGGTCTCTGGTCACCGCCGGCACCACCGAGTTTACGGCGAGCACCTGGGGGCGGCGACTTCTGGGCACAACATCCGGTGACCTGCCATAAACCTGCCACTGGCGGCACGGGCGCCGTCCCTCCTACCCTGACCGCTGCTGGTTCTTATGGCCAGTCCAGCCCACCGCGCGCCGGTCCCCGGCCTTGGTCAGTTTGACTAGCCAACGCGCCGGCCGGGGAGGCAATCTCTGCGCGGACGTCGTACATCTCGTCGGACGGTCGTCTCCGTGTCGGCGGTCAGCCCGAGTGCCGGCGGGCGGCGCCCGACAGAGGTCCGGCGGCCGCTTCAAACCCTCCGCGGTGTCCCGCGCCGCGCCGCGCCGCACTAACTAATAGTTTAATTTCATATTTCTCGCACCTCAGCCGCGCAGAGCAGCCCCTAAATCAGCGCCGGCTCAAACAAACATGAACCCCTTCATTAGCGCGGCCGGCGCGGCCATAACTCAGCGGCAAAGTACACGGAGCGGGCCCCGAGCGGCGCGGCGCGCTGACACACACGCCGCCCGGCCGCGCCGCGCCGGGACACCGCGCCAAAAAAGGTGGCCGGTCACCGCAGGGGGCCGCTCGGGGTGCCATCAATAACCGCCGACCCCACCCACCGCTCTCACGCCGACCGGCCGTTCCGAGAGACACACACAGAGAGAGGTAGGAACCTCGCGAAACGCCCCCTGGCCTACAGGATTTCCGACAGCCACTAGAAACATCTCCAAAACCAAGAAGGCTGTCTTACGAGCATCCACTCTGCTATGGGTCAACTCCTCAGCATAACACCCGAAGCCAAACTCAAAGCCAACGGCGCACACATCAAAGAGACCAACCCTTCGCGCCTCTCCCAAAGCACGGCACGCAGCCAGGAATCTGCGGCTTCTGCTGTCGAAAACAAACCGGCGCTTCTGCGGCGGCCGGTGGACGTCAGATCACTGACGCAAAGGAGCCGCCGTGTTACAATTACCGGGCGCTGGCGCATAATGAACTCGTCCGCGCGGCGGTACCGGCGCGGTGCGGCGTGTACCGGCGCGGCGGCCCCTCTGAGATGGTAATGGGCGACCGAGGGGGCGCCGCGTGAGGTTCGGGACTGACCACCACCGAACGGTTCGGCCCACTAACCCGTGTCCGACAATGTCCAGAGGGTTTGAAGACTTGGAGAGACAGTGGTAAGCTATTCAGAGCAGCGATACTACGACTGCAACACGGTCGTCTGTCGGCTAGAGACATAAAAACGACAAACCGCTAAAGTTCCCTCGCGTGAATCGACCAGGTTTACGATTTAAGGCCCATTCCAAATAATAGGAGGCAGGAGGCTACACAGTACACACTACACCTACGTCCACCTCATCCTAAGCACCGAAAGCATCAACGTCACCACCAGGGCCGCACTATCACATCATCCGGCCATCATCGTCTCCCCCGGCGGACGGCGACTGGCCAGGACAGTAATCTGACACGTGGCCGGTCCTGGCGTGACTGACAGCACGTCCGACTGCGCGAGGGGAGACGTAATCCCCGGCTGGACGAGCGGGCATCGATGTCCAGCAGGCGCTGAATAGCCAGCCGACATTGCCCAGCCGAGGGTGAACGGCAGAGAGCTGAACAGCAGCGGTGGAAATCGACGGGATATGGGAGGAAACTAGCGGCTACGAGCGATGTGAAGTGGAAGGGAGCAAAGGGAATATAATTTGTTGGTAGGTTTTCTGTGGACAACGGCGAAACCAGACCAAGAGTGAAGTGACTGAAAACGTCAACAATATCGTTTTCATGAAATTGTAAAGAGGTGAGTCCTTCTAATAAGGTTCTGACATCATTTTTACAGCTAACCATACATGACATGCTGACAAAATGAATCATAGTCTCCTTAAAAATACAAAGATTCTACATTTGTCATTCCCAAAAAAGCGGCAAGTCCTAGAATGAAGAGTCTCGGCCACGTCTCAGCCAGGTCGGCAGGGAACTTGGGAGCTCTCATTTCAACTCACAGGTTACACCTGGATTTCCCAAACCAATCCATCTCAACGGTCCATTCGAGTTCCCAATCCATATTTCGATCAATCCTGGCGCTGCTTTTCTCCTGCCAAGCCCCGACCTTCCCGACGCTCTCCGCCATCTCCGCGAGCCGTCACCTCCGCGGACACTCCGCCTGCCTCCTCCGCCCGCGCACTCGACCTCCGTCGTCTCCGCTTTGACAGACTTTTGACAGGTTGACAGGCTCGGGTCGCGGCTGTGCCGCACGTCACAGAGGCGCCGCGACAGTCGGCTCCTGTCACACGGCGACAGTTCGGAACGATGGAAGGCGACAGTTCGGTCCGTCACATCGCCCTCCGTGGGCGAAGGAAGCGAGAGGCTGACCGCAATCTCATCGCCGCCCGAGCCGGCCTGAGCTGCCTCACAAAAGGCGTCAAGCCGAATCGGAAGGCGATATGGCAGCCGTCGCCGCCCCATATGGCAGCCGGCGCGGCATAAATTTGGCGCTAATCAGTGGTGGCGGAGACACGGCGCGCCGCAGACGCCAGAGAGCGCCGATCGACGCCGCCGCTAAATAGCAGGGTTCGGCGCCGCGCCGCTCGGCATTGAGTTATTAACGCCGGTCTGGAAACAAACAGCGCTCAGCGGCGAGACGCGGCGCGATGGGGCGATAGCGGCGCGCCGAGCCCCGACCGACCGAGGGTCAGGTCAGGTCAGGCGGCGCCGCGCGACCCGGCCGCCCCCGCCCTGGCCGCCTTCTTTTTTGGTGGTCGGCGGCTTTTGTGCGTCGCCGGCAGCGGTCGCGTTCTCAGGCCCGGCCCGGTGGCCGGCATTGTGGTCTCAGACGAATGTATGCGGAAAGCGGCGGCCATAATTACCGACCGCTAACCGGGCCAGCGGCGACCCCGTCCGATACTATCGGCCTCGTCGTATATTGTATTTTATTTGGTCGAACGGATGGAACGTCGGCGCCGTCTGCGGCGGCAGCGGCGTGAGAAGACAGATCGAAACTGAGTTCGGTGCGGGGGCGGGACGTTGGCCTCTCTCGCAGCCTCCCAGGCTCCCCAGTCCACCTTCGGTCGCTGCGTGGTCACGAACGGCGGCATGGGAGGCGACCGAACGTGGCGTGCCTGGAGCTGGCGGGACTGTGGGCCCGGGTCCAGTCACCGCCGCTCACGACTGGGGAGCATGGTCCCCAAGCGTCTCTGTCCGGTATGCGACGCCGTGTCCCGAGCAAAGAGCGACGGAGCGATGGAGCAACGGCAAGGACGGGCGGATAACTGAGGATCGGTTTGGAGTTTCAGGAGACGATGCACAAATTCATGTCAGTGGCAAGAAAGATGATAATATAAGCATTACGGTGATGGCATCTCTGCAAAAACTGCCATCGGCGACCCACGACAACGGTAACATCTTCGTGTAGCAACCTACTCCGCACAAGGACTGTGTCCGCTCGGAACAGGGTTGGGTGGGAGCTGAAACGAAGGGGTCGGGGGAGGGAGCGAAGCTGGCTGAGCCGGTGGCGCGGAAACCCCTGACCGCAGCCGCCGCCACCGGTTAGTGGAACTGTTCGTCTCGGCCGCGCCGTAACTGTCTCCGGGCGCGTCATAACTGTCTCCGGGCACAGCGTCCGGCGGCGCGGCCAGGCTCGTCTATGATAGTCATTAAACGTCGTAAATATAGGCCACAATCAATGCCGTGGCGTTATCAGCGGTAAATCTCGCGCCGCCACCCCGTCACGAGGTGCAGCAGCTCATCTAAAACACACAGAGATGCGGGCCGCCGCCCCCGCCGCCGCCGCCGCCCGAGAGGGTCGAATTCCTCACCGGGCGCCGCTATGCGGGGCACGGTCGAGCCTTTTGTGTGCCGTCGAGGGGCTGCAATTCGACCGGCTGCGGGCGGAGGGGTCTTCGAGAGGATCATCTGGCAGAGGAGCGAGGAGCAGGGCACTTGGGAGAGAGGGAGAGAGAGAGAGAGAGAGAGAGAGAGAGAGAGAGAGAGAGAGAGAGAGAGAGAGAGAGAGAGAGAGAGAGAGAGAGAGAGAGAGAGAGAGAGAGAGAGAGAGAGAGAGAGAGAGAGAGAGAGAGAGAGAGAGAGAGAGAGAGAGATGAGGGCGATAAAGTGAGAAGGGTGTGGCAAGGCCACTGTTTTACTCGTCCAGCGACGCATGACGTTCGCCGGATGAAAATAATTTGTCCCTGATTCACGTAGCCCCTTACATACAACCCGACAAAACAGCAGGCGAGCCAATTAAAGAAAGAGTCATTTGTAGAACTAACCTAGTCCGCCGGACCGACAAACAGTAGCCAGTGGTATCACTCACAAAGCGAACCAGAACGGCAGCAGTGGCGAATTACTCCTAACGAGCCGCAGTTACAACGACCAACGCGTCCTCATCTTCCGCTATCATTGTTTGGACTCCGCTCTAATTGCGCATCCAATCGGGCAAAAAGTACCCTTCTCACAGCCGGCCGCGTCGCCGCCGAGGAGGTGGACCCGTGGGGACGGGGACGGGGCCGGTGTGTGACGGTGACGGAGGAGCCGCGGTTGTCGGTGTGACGGCCCGTGACGCCGCCGACGCGCCACCGTCGCCGCCGGAGCGCCATATTTCGCCGGCCATTATACAAATGGCGCCGGGATATCGCCGAATGATTAGCTAACAGGCCGTGTCCAGCCGCCAGGATTGGGCCGCCATTCAGCACATGTGATGGAGAACATTACTCAGTCACTTCTCATTACCCCGACGATTTGGACCATCAACTAAACGACGCCGGCGATCCGGCAGCATTACGCGGCCGCAGCGGCGTCGCACGCCGGCCACCGCTGCCGGTCGCAGCCCTAATCGGCGTCTCACGGGCGCGGCCGCTGCCACCCCTCCCCCTCGCCCTCCCCTGTCCGGGCCAGCACACGGCCGTCCGTGACCCGCGCCAGCCGTGACTCTGGGATAAGCCCACCGCTGGGTCGTCCACCGCTCCCCTAGACCTAGCGAGTCGCCGACACTTCTCGCAACGTGCGCGAGTGGGGAATGGAGCATAGGAGCATCTGCGTGTGAGACGCCACCAAAATACTGTTTCGCAAATAGGTGCCGAAAATTGGTAACCTTAAAATTCACCGTTTCAAAATTCCATGACCGCTGCGTTGCGCCGAGCGCTGTGCGACGTTCGGCGAGGTGCCATCGCTGCACGCTGCGCCAGACCGGGTCTATTACATTTCCGCGGAGGAGGCTGACAGCCCGGGGCATCACAGGGTGTCCAGAGGTGCCGGCAATGAGCCGAAGGTGTCGGCCGGGGCGGATCCGGCGTGGCCGCGACACTGACTGATGGCCCAGCGCCGGGCCGCCGCGCCACGCCACGCCGCCGCCGCGCCGCAGATGACGCCGCCCGCCAGCGGCGGAAACGGCGCAGCGGGGCGCCGGGAATGGCGACGACCGGCGCCGGCACCGTGGAACGGAACAGCACGGGATGGGATGGGACGGGACGGGACGGGGAGAAACAGGACGGGATGGGATGGGGAGAGACAAAAAGAGATGGAACAGGACTGCGCAGACTGCGCGCCCTGTCCATGCCTGGAAAGGACAGGGACAGGGACATGGAGACCGGATTGAAAGCATGATCACATGAAATTGTGATTAATGAACCATCCACGAAACATGCAAAACACCCGCTAACAAATAAACCGATCCCTCCAACTACCGCAGCCACCTCAGGCCAGACCGGGTTACGTGAGCAGCGGCCGTCCCTCGTGGGCCCTTCTGTCGGCCGTCAGATGTGAAGACGGATATGGACAGAACGGCAACACGGCGACAGAGCGCAAGGTAGCGTGAGAGCTGATGGCGGATGCTGCAAAGGGGAGCTGTGAAAGGTAGCCCCAGAGTCTGTGAGCTCTCCTCTCAGCGTCAATATCTGCCCCCCCCCCCCACTAGTCCCTAATCCCACGTCAAGTCCGTTCCGGCCAGCCCCAGTACCGGCCAGTGATGTCCCCCAAAATCAGTCAGAATCCACACCAGCACCGGTCACCAGGTGAACCCCTCTCCCATATCACCCCAGCACCGGTGCGACATCCATCAGAGAACCCAGCTCCGACCAGCGTCATCCGACGGCAGTGGTAGCGCGCTGGCTGCGCAGCATTTGTCGCGAATTTCCCACGCGGGCGCGGGCAGCTGCCGGTGCCGGCCGGGCGATAGAGGGTCGCCGGACCGGTCCCCGCCGTCACCTGGCCCGTGCGTGGTCGCCCCCGGCCGGCCGTCCATCACTCGGATGGGTCGTATTCAGCTCAACGAGCGACGTGCCGCCTGGTCGCACGCCGCTCCTACCCTTGCCGGTCGCCGCTGGTACCCTCGTTGGGCCGCTGCCCGCGGGGCACAGCCAGCAGCTGCTGCCGCTAGAGATTTGGAGATGGGGTGGGATTTCGGCTGTGCACAAGAAATCATCCGAGTGGTCGGCGAAGTGTGGTGGGTTACATGACGTATGGAATCAGGGTGAAAGTTACGCTTTATTTTTCCGATAAAATGCAAGGCTCACCTCGCGTGGCAACGAACACAGGTTTGAATTATAAGCGAGGTTGAAATTGCCTGCTTCAATTCTGTCACAGGAAGTTACATCCCATCAGCTCCTAAAGCATCACACCGCCAATTTCAATTAAATCGGCGCCGCCGGCTACTATTAACCTGTTCCACTTGACATTAACAAATGAATCTGAATGCCATGAGGGCCGGACTTTAATTACGAGCGGACCACCGGGTGCTCCTGATTGCCTCTATCGGCCCACACCTGTCACCAGAGGAGCGCCAGCACGTGGCATCGGCTCGAGCCCAACTCCAGATTCCACTCATCAGTAAGCACGGTCGCTTTCGAACAGACAGCAGCATGACTAAAATCCGATAAGAAAAGTCGCTGTTGCATTACCTCCATTTTGTTTCCTTCCTTGAAACGGCATAGCGTCTCTGACACTGACACACCTGGTGAACAGTGACATCTCGGTGTCTGTGTACCGATTCGTGCCGCACCGGCTGGTATCCGGGGACGCTTCATCACAAACGATAGGCAGCATCTGGTATCGCCATATCGACTACTGAACCGCTGACTGCGCTGTTCCAGCAGCCGTCTGCCGTCGTCATCCGCACGGCGGACGAACGAGGAATGGCAGAGCGGGAGGTTAGGTGAGTGAGGATAGTTGAGAGGAAGTCTCAGTTCAGAGGACGGCTCATAAGACGGCTCAGATGGCAGGTTAAGCATGAGCGGACGGCTGAGAGGACAGCTCACAGGACGGCTCAAAGGACAGCTCACAGGACGGCTCAGCAGAGCCCTGAGGACAGTCAGAGGACGGGACAGAGCGGTGAGCGGCGGTGGGCGGACGGCAGCGACGGTGGGCGTCGCGTCGCGGCCGGCCGCCACGTAGGAGGTCCTGTGGACGCCCCGTCGCGCGCCGAATCATAAACACGGCGCCCCCCGCGGCGAGCGGCCGACAGCCGTGACGCTTCCGTGCCGGTGGCGGCGGAGGACAGCGGGGGGTCGCCGCCGCCGGCACAGGTCACCGGCGGGTCACGGTGGGCCAGGCCAGGTCACTACCAGGACACAGGTCACCGGCGGGTCAGAGGTGGGTCAGCTCAGCGGTATCGCCGCCGCTGTCACCGGGTCGTCCAACAGACAGGTATCACGCCACCCGCTGAGACGACCCACGCTGTCCTGGCCCTGTGATCCACCTCACCGGCCCCTCCCCTTCGCTGTGGCGCAGACGAAGGACCGGCCGGGTGGCAGGGCGTCCCAGCGGCGCCCTCCGCCCTCCGTCCCCATCTGTTTGTCACCTCCACCGTCGCGATCACGTCCGTCTCCGCTCCGCTCGCTGAATCAAAACACTTACAAATGCGCGGTCGTATAATGACCGGATTATGAGGGTGCCCAGACGGCGATCGCAGGTGAGACAACAGGCCGGGGGAGGGGGACGGCCCGGCGGGAGGTGCAGACGGACGGGAGACAGAGGGAGACGATAGCAGATTGGACGGAGTGGCAGGAGACCGGCACAGCTGGAAGGGTGGGTAGGAGACAGTCTGTCTCCAATGAACAACACCGGTCTCAGAAAGGACGATGGCAAGTGTTTCCTCCAGTCATTCACGCTAAAGCAAGAAGACAGGTGCACAACAACTTGAAAGCCAAAGGAATGTCATTTGAACGAACTGCTCCCCAGCAACGGATGGCGTATCGGTGAAAACCGCCCAACGCAGCGCTACTGCTATTTATTACCCTTGATGAAGATTGCGAGCATTACTCATAACCCAAACACGGCTTTATTCCATCGGCACACTCTGACCGGGCAGCCTCGGGGCACTGATTGAGGTGTCGAAAGAACACGGCTTACGGCCGGCAGGAATGTGCAGACGACCTTCATTACATGTTCACTGCAGAGGACATAACGTACGACCGCTGCATGGACCCGCCGGACCGCCCACCAAAATACAGGCCACGTCAAAGCCCCGCCGCGCTGCAGAGTCTGTGATGACATCAGCTATAACGACCTGCCAGTGTCAGACCGACAAAACGGATTAACGCCATCAATGCTGAATACGCCACCGGGGTACAGCCATCCCCGTGCCGCAACAACACAAGTTTCGACATCAATCGCTATCAATTCTGAGCGGCAGCGCATTCATTCGCTGGGCCACCACGCAAAACAGCGGACGAGACAACTCAATACCGGCCGCGCCATGTCACCGCTCGTCACAGAGGGTCACGAAGCGTCACGCTGTGTAACGTCACGTCAACGGGAGTACTCGGCCGGCATGAGCCTTCTAAAGACAAGGCACAAGTCAGCGTGAGTCGCCCATGCACTGAGCAGCCTCAGTTACCAGCCCATGGACAATGCGGCCGAGCGCGGGGCAGTCGCGCCTCGTTCACTACAGGTGGCTTTCCGGAAAGGGGTGGCGAGTGTGGGGAGGACTGAGCGTTGCCAAGAGACGGGGAGTAGGGAGGGGGACACGACGCGACCAGCCGGAGGGGCGTGCGTCGTCGTCGTCGGCATCGGGGTGGCAAATCTGCCGCGTCACCGACGCCGCCTGTTGTCATGACAACGCCGCCGGAACTGACTGATTACTGTCACCGGTAAATACGTGCTAATTTGGAGGCGGCCGGTCGCGCGGTGACGAAGGCGGGGGCGGCAGCCGGGGCGACCGTGGCGGGGCGGGGGCGACGGCGGCGGCTGTGGCTAGTCGGACCCAGGCGGGAGTGAAACATGGGCCGGCGGCGACCGCCTTCATCCCGCGGTCATGTATATTTCATTACGGGTTCAGAGCCGCCGCACACCACCCCGGGGCCCGTCCTATCACCTCTCCGGCTCCTGACCGCCCACAACGCCACGATCACCGGTTTCGGGCTCACTCACTCACACGATAGACCGCTAACCACCGCCTAGCACTGGGAGGAGGACGCGGGGACGGCCCGAGATGAGACCCCGAGATGAGCCGATGACAGGACGTGCCCGGACGACGCGATGACCGGACGAGGGGTCGGCCGGGGCCGGCACGCGCGGCGGACGTGCGTGCCGGCGTGCGTGTGACCCGCCCTGCCGCTGCGGCGTGCAGCCAACCGTGGCCGAGCGCCGGTTGACGCGGAACCGATGTTTTATGCATGCGGCGGCCGTCCGATTTCATTACGGGTGACGTGATCGGCGCAGAGGGGCGGCGGCGACACCTCTCAGCGCTGGGCCGGACCGGGGAGCCGGCGAGAGGACCCGACCGGAGTCGAGCGACGGGGAGCCGAGACAAGAGTCGAGGCCAAGCACCGGGGAAAATGAGAGCATGAGTGAAGTACCTACCTTCTCTGGTGTCTGGGAGTTAGGAGCTATGAGCCCATCGGATAAAAATCAATGACAATAAGCCATAGCATGCGGCTGAGATCACGAGCCCCACTCACGAGTCGAGAGCTGACGCCACTGACGACGCTGAAGGGAAGTTCGCATCCATTGCCGATACCGCTCCTATCGGGCTCGTCGGCTCCGGTCCTCCATCAGCCATCGACGTTATCGACGCGCCGTGAAATACCGACGTCGGTGCCGACGCGCCCAATCTGCGCCTCGGCGGTGGCCGCTGCAATATAGCGCGCGCTGCCGGCCTGATCTCCATGGTAAACAGTCGGGCGGCCCCTCCACTCGACCCGTAATCCTAATCTATCGTTTAAACTGGTGCGCGAGCGCCAAAAACTATATCAAGTTAAATTGGGCATTTGATTTTAATTCAATCGGGTCGCGGCGCGGGTCCATTGACTGGCTGACGATGGCAGGGACGGGGAAAGGGGTGAGTGTGTCTCTGTTAACAGTCGTCGAGCCGCTGTTCGGCGTTCATCGCCTGCCGGTCCAAACCAAACATCGACGATCAATACACGGGAATCGACAGGCCTGCGAACGGCATCTGCACTGTCAGACCGTTCAAACAGCCGCCAACGGATGAATTGGAGCCGGGCGGCCCTGCAGCACAGCTGAGCCGCCCTCCACGCGGTCAGCAAAGTTAAAATGTTTTCATAAATGTCAGACATGTCAAAACCCGAAGCGTTTGACTGCACCGCACACAGAAAGATGGACCGACAAGCGCACCAGACATAATGAATCTAAAATAATGGACAAATAGCCTAACAGAAGCCAAGCGTGATTATCGTCAGATCAATGCCTAAGACTGCCTTCAAATGACTTCATTCTGTCACTTAACTAGGCGACTCTCAGTCGGAGAGCTTCCCAGTCCCGTCTCCTCTACCCTCCAGCTCCGTGTGGGGGCGGGAGGCGTGCCGTCCAGCCGTGTTCTGCGCGCTCGCTCTCTCCCACGGCTCGACGATACATCATACAGCCGTCCATCAGCCCAGGCACACACCGTTAGGGCGCAGTGGGGAGAGGACGGGCGCCACACCCGGGTACTCAGAACGGTACACACGCTGACGGATATAGCGGACACAGACAGACACGGTGACATATGCAGTAGACCCAGACAGACACACCATCACACAACAATGTAGGAAAGAAAGGACCGTTGGGTTGTTCACAGATGACCTGACCTGACCACCTGATCCTGATCCTGATGACCTGATCACAGATGCATTGACCTGACCAGTGACCAGCCGCTCATTAAACATCTTATCGTGATGGTGTTTGTGGAAACTGTTAATTTTTCTATGGGAAGCAAAATAACACCTGAAAGAACAGAACTAGCCTCTAGTAAACGGCCCCACCGCCGTACCGCAGCTTTCTCCAATTCCGTCCAGCCCACCGCTTCAGCTCAGTTCGCCCACCGAACCGTCGCAGCCCCACCGACCCCCTCCCGTCCCATCTGCCATACCGACATCTCGCACATTCCCACAATCAGCCGTCGTGTCGTCAGTGACCGCTTTGTGCACCGATTTATTTACGAGCCCCTCGATCACGACCGGACGAATACCGTTCCGATCCGGCCACCGAACGCCGGTCACGGGCGCACAATGGCACCCACCGTCGGCAGATTAAAACTTTCAATCGCGCTCAGAAGTGGCCGTAAATTCCACGCGCCCAACGTCCACTGTTATTGTGGCCATCGTGGCCGGCTTCCGCCGAGCCAGGCTGTCACCGAGGAGCCCACTTCTATGGCGTATCCGGTCGGTAGGGGAGGGGCGGGAAGCTGGGACCGGGAGGACGGGACGGGGTGATGACAGGTCGGGATGGGTCAGCTGAGAGCGCTTCTGTTGCTCAGAGTGGGACGGAAGTGAGCTAGGAAGAGGAAACACAGCGACCACTTGGATGTCTGTCCCATACGGACCTCGAACAGTAAGGAAAGGCCGTCTGGTATATATTGGCCTGGGAGTCCAATCCATCCACCAATACCGTCCATATTGACGAGCTGACCAATCGGCGGCGACGGAGGCATGCCAATCAATCATCAGTCCATCAGTTAGACCATCTAAACTGACTAGTCACCCTAGCTAGCCTGTAAGCGGCACTTCGTCCGTCTAGGCCGTCCAGACTGCCCAGCAGACCTGTCTGTGAGGCCATCCAGACTGTCCAGACTGCCCAGTCTCCCAGTCTGTCCAGTCTCTCCAGCTGACCTGTCGGCGGCGGCGGCCGTCGCGCCGGCTCTAATGGCGCCGCTCTCTCGGCCGGCCGGGCGCGGACACCGCCGATCCCTCCATTACCGCCGGGGGCTGTATTAAAGCCGGCGTAATTGACTCGGAGCAAGATAAATGGCGACCGGCCGTCATTTATAATAGTGACCCGGCCGGACCGGGCGGAGACCCGTCTCGGAGACCGGGAGAGACCGGCGAGGGTCACAAACCGGCCGGAGGAGACGCACGGAGGTGGCGACGTGACGGTGGAGGACGGCGGTCCCAGCCGAGGGACGGATGGCGACCCAGGATGGCCGACGAGACGGCTCGGGAGACGGTGGTGAAATGAGACGGCATGGTGGACACAGAGACGTGGGCTGTCGCTGACCGATGAGGTTTCAGCTTCTTCATATCTGGGAGAGTTGCACGATTTGCCGTATCAGTCACGGGTATCATTAAGACAAACGAAGATACGTATTGATATAATCATTTTGTAAGAAAGCATCAGAAGATGTGCGGGTGCCATTAATCGAACGAGCAAAGGACGATTAGCCCATGAATAGTGAACACCAGCCAGCAAACGACATTTCCACTCCAGCCAAGAATGAGTTCATCTACCATTGGGCCTACAGCCCACACTCAGTGGACTACCGCAGCAGCTCTCAGAATGAGTCCACCCTCCGCCCTCCTTTGAGTCGGAGAGCTACTAAAACCAACCGGCTGCTATCCGGCGGCGAAGGAATGCGCCGCGCGCCGTCGGCAGTTCCCATGGCCTCTCTCGGCGGCGGCCGCTCATCTGGACCGCAATACATAAAGCGGCACGGCCGAGATGGGGCGATCAGAGGCGCGGCGCGGCGCCGTCCGTAAAAGGCCGGCCGCCGCTTCCGATATTAGGCGGCGGCGATCAGCGGCGATACCGAGACAAATCGGACGCGCCGGCAGGGGGTGTTTACCATCAGAAAGCGGCGCCGACCGGCGGCCGCCGCGGGCGCCGCTACCGGGTTAGGCGGCCGCCCGGGTGGCCGCCCCACAGGTCACCGCGCGGACCGGGTTAGCCGGCCGGCGCTCAAACACCAACTCCGGGAATCGATCCATTCACAAACCAAACCGTCAAATCCTCTAAACTGACAGATCTCATGAAATCATCAGCACCTGCATTGTCCAGCTTTCTCACCCAAGACGAAAACTTTAAAAGGCCCACCGCCAGACTTCACACTGCGCCCGAATCGGTGTGTTTTTCTTCGTTCCTGGGTCCGCCTCGGCGGTCAGCAGGGTCGCGGCGGGACGGACGCACCAGAGGAGGGGCGGAACCCCGGTAATGACGCTCGGCCGCCTCTGACACGCCGCCGCTCGCCGACCAGGTAATTAATAAACTGTCGGCCGCGCAGCCGCCCCCACCGCCGCCGTTCTGGGACCGTTCACAGTAATCCTGACTGGCTGAGATTGCCGCGCGGAAGATGGTGCTCAGACGCGCGCGGCACCGCCCACCGCATTTCCGCGCACTCCCGACAAGGTAATCTCGGAGAACAGTGGCAGGAGAAGAGGCACGGCAGCGCCACAGGAGGGTCGCGGTAACGCTCAGACGCTCCGTCGCGTCCTGAGGCACGCGGGAGGGACACGGAGTCACCGCCCACCGCGTGCTCAGGTAACGGCAGACGCCGACTGGCCTCAGGCAGTGAGCGATGAGACGTCAGAACTCCCACCGAGTTCACATCAGCAGGCTATTTTAGCAAGAATTTAACACCCAAAAACAGAAAAACTGTAGACGATGTAAAAGGCACGAACAAGACTGATAATGTTGTGGATCATTGTTATTCCTAAGACAGTTCAACATAACAGAGGCAATACAGTGAACCATCACGCACCATCAGGTTGAATCGCTGACCGGTTCGGTCCGGTCCGCTCGGTCAGCCGTTATCTCCGCGGTCCGCGCGCGGCCGGTGCTCCCACCCCCTGAGGAGAGTGCGGTGTCCGTCACACGCAATCAGACACGTCACAGACGTCACAGCCGTCACACAGACGCGCCGCGGACGACAGACCGTCACGGCCGGCGGCGGTGATTCTGACAGCAGAGTCGCAGCAGACGGCATTCGACAGCACTGAACACATCACACCGCGTCGACCCCCGCTGTGCGCAGCTTTGAGCAGAGTCGTTCAATCGGCGCGGCTGCCCGGGGCGCAAAAGACTGCCGGCAGCAGATCTCCGGCACTATTTTGGCGTTTGTCGCTCTCCGCATGTCGCTGCGTTACCATTCGTCACGGACCCACAAACCTCACAGACGGAGCGGCGGCGGCGGCGGCGGCGGCGGCGGCGGGAGGCGGAAGCGGCCTGTTCCGGCGGCCGCCGCCGCTGACTGACAGCCGACAGCGCCGTGATTGACAAATTGCCGTATGGGTGATGACGGCCGCCCATTGTGCGCCGCATTAAATCATTAGGCGGCGCCGCACCGGCCAGGTAGCCGGCGGCTCCGGTAAAAACCGGCATTAGCCGCGCGCTGACTACCGCAGAGGCCGCGCAGCAGAGTTTAATTAAATCAGCGCCGGCCGTCACAGCGACGACTGTTGACGGACGGAACGCCTGGCATCCGGCACCGGCTCCTGCCGGCCCTCAGGCTCCGTCCCTCCGGCTCCGGCTCCGGTGGGCTCCCATAGGAGCGGCGCAGCACGCACTCCCACGCACACTGCGTTACTGGGACGAGTCCGGCCGAGCGAGCCTGATTGCGCTGTCTGAATGGCCGCTGTGATATCACTATACTGGGAAGGATAATATGGGAGTCAGGCGCGCTGCTGCGCCAAGGTGCTCCCAAGGGAAAACTGGAGAAAGCATCGCGACTGAACAGCGGTCAGGTGCGGTTCGTCTGGTACCAGTAGTATGTTTAACGGCTCCACCTATCCTTATTGATACCATGCATATCTCAGATCATGTCTCAGAGGCATATGCTTCTTCGTCCGAAATCAAACTTGGGCTTCAATCGTACGAAAACCATGTCAGTGAGAGTCCATGCCACTGCGCTTCCAAAAGCGCTGTCACGAGGCCGCATATCGACCCCTCCCTCCCCTATCTCCTGTTCTTCCGGTTAGCAGATCCCAATCGGTGTCGCCACCGGCTCTCCAGCGAAGCAGCGGCAATTCTCCGAGCTGAAGTACCTCTCCCTCGCCATTAGCGCGCAGAGTGCCCTCTCTCGCCCTCCGGCCCTTCAGACCCCTCTGCCCCCCGGACCCTAACCACAGCACACCGCAGCGTTCGCGGCACGAGAGTCACTAATGGGTCACATTGACGCCATATCGAGCCACCGAAACGGCGTATCACGCCGCTCGACCAACCGCCTTATCAAATATACATCACCGGCGGTACTGGGCGCACCGACATGTCATGCACTATTAACGCTAACAAACGGCCGAGTGTGGCGGCGCCGACAGCGGACAGCCGGCAGGGGACGGCACAGCGCCGACAAACGGCGACAAATGAGCGCCGAACGGGCGCGGCAACAGCCGTCACCACCACCACCGGTGGTGGTGACGCCCGGTGGTGACAGAGGGTAATGGTGCTGGTACAATACCGCAAACGGACACGGGGTGTAAATAGTGCAACGGCAATAAACGGCGTGACTCAAACCAGTGGCTGTAAAACAGTTAGTTCGGAGCTTTCCTCTTTGGAAACTCAAACGAGGTGTCGTTTCGAGAGCAGAGTGAAGCTGGCAGCTGACCAACTTCTACCATAATATAGTAGAAGACTTACGGCCAAGCTCGACATTTATTTCCAGGCCAAATTACGTTTCCGGATGGGCCGCTCTCAGTCGAACCTCGTTCCGATCAGAAGCGTCACCCAAACTGTGTCACGACTATCACGGCCGGCCGGCCGGGTCACGGTGGGTGGGTCACGGTGGGCGGTGTACCGGGGGAGAGTTGGGGGGGGGGCAGCCCGGGGGGCGGGGCGGTCAGCTGCACTCTCTCCTCTCCCCGCCGGCCGCCCCGGTCATTACCCCATCTCGGACACGCCATGTGTAACAAGCCTTTGATCGGCCGGTGGAGCGTTTTGTCCCCGGCGCCCCAGCCAGTGCCGATAGGTGGAGCGTGCCCCATTGAAAGCGGCAATCATTTCCGGCACACAGCGGCACGGCAGCGTTTGAACGGAACTGGCGGGGCGGGACAGGGGACAGGGGCGGGGTAGGGGTACAGGGACAGGCCGGGGACAGCGCACAAGGTGATGGGGAACAATGGGGAGGGGACAGGGGGGCAGAAATGGGGAGCCTATGCAATCATACAACGTGAAGATGCTCATTGCCCATGATAACTTAACTTACAGACACTTAAACTTGTCAGCTCGAGTCAGATGGAACACAAAACGTTCCCTATATTCTCCAAACCACACCATCACCGTCCACCGCCATCCATCAGTATTGGAATCCACATTCCCCAAATGCCTCAGATTCACCCACTCACGGCCGGAGCTCAGCCTACCCTGAGATCGTGCAGCCGTCGCGGTCGATCCCATTAGCCCGGGAGCGAGCCGGGAGCGTGGCCGCGCCCGTCACGCCAGCTCAGGAGCTGCGGCGCCCGTCCGCGGCCGTCTCAGTCATCGCTGCCGACCTGAGGCGCTCTCAGACACCGGCAGGGCTGTATTGAGCGCCGGTGGGCTGAGCTGAGCCCACGGTTAGAGCCCGGTAACCACGGGCGGTCACGGTGACAGCAGCGCTGGCAGCGACAGAGGTGGTCGGGAAGGTGGCAATGACACTGACAGCGCCACGCTGGTTTAACTACCTATTAGGACCGGCTTAACCGTGAGAATAGCCGCCGGTGGAATTGTCACCGTGCAGAGGCGACATACACACACACACACAGACAGACAGGCTGTCGGCGGAGGCAGCGGGACACCTCGCTAGTGCAGGTTGATAACCATCGAACGAGCGCGCTCCAGTGTCCCCAATGACGTCAGAGGCAGACCACTGACGTCAGCAGACTGTGAGAGGTGACATTAACGAGACCCCATCTCGTGACGTCACCGGGCTAAATCCGTCGGTGGTTCATCTGGCGTCAGTTCATCCGCTGACGTTAAAACACGCACATCGCGTCATCATCTATCATGAAGTCGGTAGCTGCTGTGATACGCCGAACGCGAGCCGGAGCTAGCACCCGGAGCCCCTGGGAGCCTTCGGGAGCCTCTACGGGACCTCCGGGAGCCTCCGCGGGACCTCCAGGAGCCTCTGGGAGCCACCGCGAGCCTCCGCGGGACCCGGAGCACGAGCAGCTGGCGGCGGGCTCCGCCAATAAACGCGGAATGTGCGTGTCGGCGTGAGGGAGCGCGCCGAGATACCATTAGCGTCACATGGACCCGCGGCCGGCGGGCGCCGGAGCTGAGAACAATTAACGATCGAGCCACCGACCGGTGCGGTCAGCTCACGGATCGGGATGGTATGGGGTCCCCATGGGGAAGAGGAACGTAATATAGAACCAGGAGATAGCTCAATGCAAACTATCGCCTGGCTGGACTGGAGAGTGTAGAATAGATATAAAAGGAACCCGAGGCGACAAACAAACCACACAGACCATGCTGGTTGCATTCGTGATCTACTGGTCCCGATCACATCCTCAACACTGCCCCAGCTGCCTAGCTGAAGCTCCACAGACCCACTGGAACCCCAGCGATTCCTACAGAAGCTCATCTCCTCCGGAGCTCTCCCCTACCTTAGCGGCCACGATGATGGGCACGTTGGCCGACTGCAGTGCCCATAGGACGTCCATGGGCGCGAAGCCGGCCACCAGGTAGTAGAGCGCGGCCGGGTAGAGCGCGCAGAAGAGGAACGTCAGTACCCGCTGACCAGAGAAGAGCAGGACCAGCGCAGCGATCAGCGCCGTCTGCAGGATCAGGAACACGCCCTCGCCGTACGCGCTGTGGGAGAGACGGGGGGAGAACGTGTTACATTGGGTGATACCAGGCGGTTCGGAAGAAGCGGTACCAAGCATACGATCAACTACATACATATCACTGAAGCAGTATAATTGCCCATTAAGTTAATAACAAAGAGCTTCAGCATAGATCAGTAGCTAGAAAGCCCCACTCTTTGCTTTCAAATTCCTTTCTTTATTCTTACTTATATGACTACGCATCGGCGTGAAGGTGTAAGCTGAAATTGTCCGGGTTCAACTCAGAAACGATGGCATCGTTTCATTACACGTTCAATTCCTTAAATAAGCGTTCTTAGCAACCAGAAAACGACAAATGAATGATTAGCACCAGCTGATGAAGCCCGCACACGCTTAAAATCGTCCATCATAAACCCGTCAGCCACAGGACGAGGGCTGTCCTTCCAGCCCCGGAGCGCCCCCTCGGGCTGAACCGGTCGGCCGACACCCAGTCGGTCTCCGGGACACTCTATTTGTCCGCCCGGTTAGAGCCCAACGCCCGAACCGGCCTGAATCGGCGCATAAAACGGCGTCTGCCTATGGGAGGACGGCACAGAGCCACGCCAGGACCCCATAAAAGTTTATAGCGCCCAGGCGGCCATATTGGCAGAGAGAGGTCGACGATGGCCGGGGCGACGACGGTTCGATTTGAGTATGGTGAAGGTGGCAGCTACAGTTTCGGTGATGGTTGTGGACTGGTGGGGGTGGAGGTGGCAGAGAGGTAGCAGTGATCGCAGTGGTGTAGCAGTAGCGATGGCATCGCTGCGAGTTGCGAGTTGCGACTATAAATTATAGCGGGCGACATTACAAGCGATCATAGGCAAGGTGACAATGAAGGTGACGGGGTGGTCGCGATAGCTTTGGTGATGGCAAGTATAGATGTGCTGGCAGTGACGGTGACGGTGAAAACTGTGACGGTGACGGCGACGCTGAATGTGATGTTGGTGACCGTGGCGATGACGACAGCGATACGACGGCGGCGGCGATGGCGGCGACGGCGCTGCTGCTTTGTGCGCCGAGCCGCCGCGAACCTCCCACCACCGCAGCTGTCCGTCTATTAATTACCGCCCGATTCGGGCGGCGCCGAGCCGCCGCATTCAGTCGGCCGAACGACTGGCTCGCCGCTGCCACCGGCGGGTCGCCGATAATCAATATCTCCACACGTGGCCGTCCACCTTCGACACGAGCCGCGCCGTCTTCGTCACACCGCGCCGGCCAAAGAATGGCGAAATTCTGCCGCGTAATATCGCAAACATTCGAGCTGCGCTGTGAAAATACCGCGCGGGCGGCGGCCGCGCGCGGAAAACATCCGACCGCTCTCCATAAACAAAATCTAATCTCTGCCAAGGTTTGGAAGGCGGGATTTGGAGCGTTTTCGCTTCTAGGGAGGCCTCTTTACCCCAGCGAGGGAATTCCGAAGGCAGGCGAAATTAGCCTTCATCAATTGTCAGTAAAACTAACATACCTGAAGCTGGCAGAAATTAGAATCGCATCATAGAAAATGATCGGCGAATGATCAGCATGCTGCTTATCATTGATCAGCATGATACCGTTTGCCATGTCGCTTGCAATACAAAAATATTTGAAAATCTGTCTGAAAAGACGGCGCCCGCGTACAACACCTTCAGGTTCAAGGCGTGTAGCCGTGTACCGTATGCCACAGACCATTAGAAGTCCGACTAACAGGGCTCCACTGTCCACGGTGCGTGATTGCACACGGCACGGAACAGGTGTAAGACAGTGTCTCAGCAGGAGGAGGGGGAACGTCGGCAGCCCCGTGCCGCCGTGACCAGCGCATTCCGCCGCACACTGCCGACACCGACACTCCCCGACACTCACTGACACACCTGACACTCTGACACTCAGCGTCCGACACCGCGCCGGCGCTCAATGCCGGACGGCCAAATTGTAATCTCGTTAAAGGGCGCCGGCAATTAGGGGAACATGCAAATGTCATGAGGCACCGACCGGGGTATTGTTGACAGCTCTGAAGAGAAATTATCAGCGATGACTCGGCGTACCGGCCGGACGGCGCGGCGCGGCCGCAAAAACTCCACAGGGGACGCCCCTCGGCTTGCACGGGCCGCCCAACAGTCTGGTCGGACAGTGTCCGCAGACGGCATGTCTGCACCGCGGCCAGTGTCCGCAGACGGCATGTCTGCGCCGCGGACAGTGTCCGCGGCGCAGACAGACGGCATGTCTGCGCGGCCCCTGGTCGCCCCAGCCGCTGAGGCTGCGTCACGCGCCCGCCTGTCCCCGGCCACGGCGCACCGGCCGCTGCGCCGCTGCTCCTCCACCGACATCGCCGCGGTGCGACGGTTCCGCCGCACAAATGACAATCATAAGCTGGGTCTAATTCGATTTTATTAGCCGTGCCGGCCGGCGGCGTGGGAGCGCCCTCGGCGGCGTTGCGCCGGAGCCTCGGTACCGCACCGCCATTCCGGCCGGATGACCCGGAGGTCGGCGCCGACCGCCGCCTGACCCGGTGACATCACCGCCGAGCTCCGCCAGCCAATGGCAGCACGCAGACCGCTATCGCGACCAATCAGAGACGCAGGCCGAGCCGATTATGCGTGAAACAAGAGCGGCCGCCCGGCCCGCTCCCGCGCGCAGACCTGCCCGACATCTAGCGGACGAACGCTGAACTACCGCTCGGAGGGCGAGGCGGATACGGTGGGGAAATCAGCATGTCAAGCAATGCTGGAATGAAACAGGCAGACGAAAATGCGGAAGCTCCGAGCTACACTTTCCTTATCGTCTATGCATGAAGGGACGCTAGTTTGGCTTTTGATCATACGAAAGAAAAACTGTCAACTTCCAAGCAGCAATATCGAGGATACCCCGGTAACACATTGAAACCAGAGCAGAGCCATGCTTTTATTGAGAACAGAGTCATTCCCAGAAATAAGCGTACCAAAGACTGAACAAAAAATGTTTGTGCCTTAACATTCTCATTTCACATCAATACTTATAAAATGGGGTTGGGAACTCGATTTTTTAAGAATGCATGAAAATGATCAAACTATTTTTACAGAATTTATGGTGCATACCATTGCCTCATAAAATCAATAAGCTGAGAGAAATGGGGGAAGAAAGATAGGAAACTTGTTTTGAAAAGTTCTTGAAAAAAGATGCTCTTGATGCTGTTACGTCACATGTCACCTTCTGCGGTTGACAAATAATGGCGCATCTGGCGCACCACGATTACATGTTATATCAATGGGTGAAAGATGTTGTTTGCTTCACTCTGCCATTCGCACTGTTTTTACCTTTAATTATGCTAAAACATTTACGGATGAAATGTTCAGTGTCAAAAATTGATGTGTCTGCCGTGTACTATATTCCCACTTAACATAAGCGCGTGATAAACATTTTATGTACCTCGAATTTTCAAATGATAAAGATGATGAATCGGAGGATGCTGAAAAGCAAAAGCTCATTCCAATATTTGGACTACTTTACGATTAAAATGTTTACATTCCTGTCATCTTATTGATCATTTATTTGTTCTTTTTTATGAAAATAACTTAAGGCGTTGAGAACCGAGTTAATTTCTAATACCGTGCCTTAACTTACCAGCAACAGCAATCTATCTACGCCCTACGGTGGCAAGGGAGACTGTGAAAGAAGCGTAAGATGGATTCTAAACAATTCTTTTGTGATATACTGAAGGGCAAAGTGCAGAGAAGAGCGTACAAGTCCTGTTTTGTGCCAGGCTGTTGCAGTAGCACTTATGAAACTCCGAAAACGATCTTCGTTCATGTCCCGAACAACATTACCCTGAGGAGATGATCGTCTGCAATAGCAGGAAGAGCTGATGCAAGTACTTTGAAATCCACTATCAAATCGGTGCTATTGTTGTAATGATCACTGTGAGGTGAGATATTTTGTGCAAGGGCTGAGTGTAATGCCCAGGAAATGACCTCCATTCGCCCCCTGACCGGTCAGGGTTATAAAATTTGAGTGGATGGCGGTCCGTTTGGGGTTCAGATGTCAATTGTATTTTGTTACTGTCAAACAATACATGTTATGCTGGCAGCGAATGTGTGTAACGTCGTTTTTCGAAACAGAAGTTAGAACTGTAACGGCAGAGTGCTTGCTGGTCTCATCGTAAGTATTGTAAGTGTTGTAAGCAAAAGCATTGTCAATATTGTAAGTATTGTGAGCATTGATATATGGTAGATATCACCTCACATGATCTCGGCTCAGATAACCCTCTCCGGTGTCCCTGTCATGGCACCTGGATCATTACAGATAAGATAATTTGTCATAATTCTTAAAGAATTGGGTGGTTTTGACTCGTTTACTCGAGGTGCAGGTCGCATTTCAATACTTTTCCATAGGCTTGCAATGTAAAGGTCACGACTCTGACCTAACCTCAGGTCACAGCTCAAAAATTCTGAAATATACAAACGACACATACTGCAGGTACCTACTGTTTTGAAGACTTGATGAGAGGAAATAACTTCGTGAAAAACTCAAGCTCTGACGTGTTTGCAAACTTTTCTGAGGTGGGGTCAACAAACCCGCTCTGGTTACCTGACCTGACCTGACCCGGCATTTTTTTTTTTTTTTTGCTGAGATGTGCGCAATGAGCATTTAGGAAAAGTCACCAAATATGAGCTGAATGTCTCGCGGCGTTTGGCAATTGTACAAGAAAATCCTGAAAGGTCTCCCCGTCCGAAATAGGGTTAATGTGTACATATATGGAGAGTTGCAGATGCCAAACATACCCAGATCTAAGACTGCAGTTCCCAGCGCCGCTGCAACGTTTTTAAAACAAACATACATAGGACATACAAACATGTTTATTTGCATCTGTTTTGGATAATAGCAACTCATGGCGCCATCACCCGCGATAGCTGTTAGGATTTGAGATATATTTTTATTTAGGCCATTAGTTTGGCTGTAATGTTTATTAATATTAGTTGGGCGGAGTTTGGTAGTTTTTTATTTAACTTGTGGTATGTTGTGCTGATTGCGGGTTGTTCAAACCTTTCAAATGTAAGGACCTTATTGAACTCAACCCTACCCCTACACTACCCTACATACGACTGGACGCTTTCCAAGCCCACAAGCATCACGACGCCGAGATGGAATGTAGCCGAGAAATCACCCTCGCCATCTGCTCTAGAGCTAATCGTGTGGGGCGGCGTGTGGGGCGCCGCTTAGCCTATGGGGGTGCACTTCTAGTGGATGGGGGACGGGGGTGCACCTGCACCCCTTTCATATGGAAAGTTACTTCCCTGATTACAGCTCCCCGTATTGCACCTAATCAGGGAACGGCCAGCAAACGAAGGAACTATTTCTGGATGACAGGCGAATAACCGCTCACGCAAGGAGCGGAGCTCCGCCCCGTCCAAAGTGGCCAACAAAGCAGAGACAGAGGCAGCATCACATCTTCCATCAAAGAACTGGTTTCTGGCTTGGAAGATGAGCTCCATCTTTGCATCCGAGTCGGTGCTGTCAGGAATCAGCTGGTCTAATGGAGTGAGAGTAGTGAGACGACTAGCTATTGTATCAGAGCTGCCTGGTCTTCGTAGCATTTGCACCGATTCTTCTCGATCGGACTCTGAATTCTGTCCCTCCTGCGTATTACTTGAGGCATTGCTATGTAGCTAAGTCTTTGGCAGAGTTTCATTATCCATGCTTTGCAAACAGTGCCATAACAACACAGTTAATTAATCACCAAGCTTCTTTGCAAGTTCCAATACAGTTAAATCGCACGCGATTTGAGTGCAAAAATCAAGAAAAGTGCCAACTTGTTCCCGTAAAATATTTTGAATATTGACCTAAAAAAATGAGTCATTTCCAGATAAAATAACAGCGAAATCAGTTTTCGCTTGCCAATAAAACTCACAGATATTGAAGCTCCATTATTAAAGGAACATTTTAGTATATGCCATTCTTGATAAAACTTCTTAGCCACGCAATACCAGCGCAAAATAAAGAGACACTGAAAACACGACCAATCACTCCGATTTACCATAGGAAAATACATAGAAAATGTATGTCTCAACTGCGCCAAATATACAGACAGTTATATACCTACATGTGACGTCATGATTAGCCCGACCAATCAGAAGCAAGTTGTTTTCAGCCACAAATAATTAATTTCTGAACTAACTAGGCATTTTTTTAACAAAGTGATTTTAAATTAAATCATTAAAAATTCTGAGCTTTTTTATTTTACCAAAACATACAGAGCATGCAGATAGGTCCCAACCCTATTAGTTGCGTCCAATGATACATTCTCATTTCTCACGAACAGAAATGAGTTAAAAAGGGAGCACGCCAGACAGTAATTTATCATCCTTTTCTTTGCCAACACCTTTAGAAATCTAACCTCCATTCAGTTACCCTGTCCTATCCATCCTTCTTCTTTTCCCTCCCTCTCTCTCTCTCTCTCTCTCTCTCTCTCTCTCTCTCTCTCTCTCTCTCTCTCTCTCTCTCTCTCTCTCTCTCTCTCTCTCTCTCTCTCTTTCTCTCTTTCTCTCTTTCTCTCTTTCTCTCTCTCCCTCTCTCTCCCTCTCTCTCTCTCTCTCTCTCTCTCTCTCTCTCTCTCTCTCTCTCGCCTCCTCTCTCCACGAGCGTCAGCGTGACATCCTGGTCGTCCAGTCAGCATTCTCAGCAGCCTCGGAAGGGACTCTGACACGTTCTGAGACCTCAGCAGCCACCGACCGGTCCAGGGTCTGATCGATTCCCGTCCGAGGATTCAGAGCAGACTCGGGCACTTATAGAGCAGGGGTCGGCAAATGGTGGGGCATGCCCCCTTTGGGGGTAATGGAGCCCTTTCGGTGGGGGTAATGAGGGATTCTTTTTTAGAGTTAGTGCCTAGTGGCTCCATTGATGGAAGCATCGTGACTGTTACATCCCAGGAATGAAGGAATGAAGCTACCCTATAAAAATTACCGCATGCAAATCGGTCAAGTGGTTGCTGAGATATAAACCTCGCAAAAGCGTGACCACGGCCGGCCGGCCGGGCGCTCATACTCAGCAATTTCCGTTATTCTACGTAAGACTCCGCTCGCTTCGCTCGCTCCGTAATGAGGTATCGCATGAAGACTGTTCTGGACTAGTATGTAGTTATAAAGGACACTTACTCTTCCTGCTTGAGAAATGAAAACTAAAAACGATGATGAATCATTGAAACGACGATGGTGCCAAACCCTTTCATATTGGACACTATGTCGAAATATTGCGGCACAGCCAAAGCGTTACTGCCGTCACGAGGCCACCTAATTTCACCTCCCCATTTTAACGGTGACCGTCACCTCTGACCCGTATATACTCCGGGACTGGACCCAGCACCTGATAAATCCACCACCGGGGCCGCCCCCCGCGGCAATTTTCCGCCGTCCGCGCACACCTCTCGACCCGGAGTGTGTCGGACAATTAGTGAATCTCGGCCGCCGCCAGCGCCGGGGACCAGTAATGAAGATCTGGGCGGCGGCCGCCCCGGTGGCGTCACGGTGTGTGACGCTCCAAAGCGGGCGCGGTCCGAGTGTGAATGAGCAGGGCGGCGTCACGGGGCGTCACAGGGCGTCACGGAGCGTCTTCAGCCGGGGACGCTCCAGTGACCGACCAGACGGCACGGGTGGAGACGGCCGGCACACCCAGCTGAATCACCCACAGAACGGCCGGGTCACCCACACAAGACCAAGTGGTCATCAGCGGCCCAGAGCTGGGTCACTCTGTGTGGAAACGCGGCAGACGAAAAGTGGTTCAAGATTGCTGGACATTCAGCGCGGTTTGAAATGAACAGGCTCAGTTACCATTCATGTTGCCTCAAACATTTCAGGCTGAAAATGCATCACCTTATTTGCTCAATCATCAACTAAAATGAAGAAGGCGCACGAAAGGGTACACACTAGACAATACACATTACTCTAACATCTGTCAAACCAGAAACATTCAACGACCAGAGCCACACAGGTGAATACTGTTCGACGCTGCAAGACTCTTTCGCCTCCTCTGTAGTTCGAACCCATGCCCATAACATTTTAACTCGGAGCGGCGATTCATTCCCCGTTGGAAGGGCGGCCCGTTCTTTGGCGGAGCGATCCGCGTCGCGTCCGGCCGCCGCCCTCCATTACCGAAACGAGCAGGTGCTGGAAAGTGAAAAATTACACCTCGTCACCTCAATCAAAATATTCTCATCAATTATGAAAAATCCCGGGAGGAGGTCGACAGCGCCCGGCGCCCGCGGCCTGATAGCCAATCTCGGACAATCTCCGAGTAATCTGGTAGCCCGCTTGAAGACGCGACCCGCTGCGCTGCCAGACACGGCTCTAATTAAAACTGGCAACTGACGCGGCGGCGCTGCGCCGCGCTCGGCGCCGTGGCGCCGCGACCGCCGCCCGGCCGTTCTCTCTCACCACAAATCGTCGCCGGTCGGCGGGCCGACCAATGTATCAGACCGCGGTGTCGGGTTATGCACACTATAATGGCCGTGCACTCGCCTAAGTACAGGTGTATGGCTTTGCGGTCGGCGCCGGACCCAATAAATAACGCTGCACGAGCCGTCATTTAAATTCATAAACGGCGCGCTCACGTTATTGATTGCACGCGGCGCGCCAACGGCTTAACCAGCGCCATTCTCATAAACTAGCGCCGGATTAGCCAACGTAGAATTAGCGTAATTCTACGTTATTCTTAAGCAGGCGTCAATTGAGTGATATTTGTGTGCCCGCTGGCCGCAGTGCGGGCCGCAGCACGGCGAGCCGCTCTGCGAGGGCGCTGAAAGTGCGCCATCAGATAAAGACGGAAATCATGGTCGGAATAATTGCGTCCAGACATCTACCCGGAAGTTGTTGTTGTTCCCACCGTTTCCCAGAGCCACACAGGCGCCAAAGAGTCGCTTTGTCTGACGGTGTTGGGGCGTGGCGCACCTAAGCAGAACCCATCAGCTGCGGCTACCGTCTCAAAGCTGCATGAAGACACAACGACGAAACCAGGGCCGCGTTTCATAAAGCGAATCCGTACCTTACGTCGATTTTTGGTCTTGAATTGCAAGTGCATGTGAAGCGATGACGATAGTTTGAATCATTAAATTTATTTATCTTGTAAGCAAGAACAGAAGGGAGAGGGGGAAATAACTTTATCGCCTCACATGCACTCGCAATACAGGACAAAAAAACGACGTAAGTTACGGACTCGCTTTATGAAACGAGGCCCAGGTTGCCACAGCAAACTATGACGACGGTTTACCGCCATGACAAACGTTCACAGGCCGGTAAAGATTTCACAGACAGTCATTTTCATCCAGTCATCGCCTGTCGGGACCTTCATCCTTATCATCCCGGCTGCGGCGACGATGTGTGTATGGGGAGTCGGAACCCGGATTCGCCGTCACCTAATCCCCGTCGTCGTCGTCGCTGTCGGCGACAGTGCGCTGCGTTCCGACGGGATGCGACGCCACGCCGACGGCCGCGCCTCCACTGATAAATGGATTTCGTCGCGTCGCATTAGCTCTGCGGAAATTAATTGTGCCGCTACCGCCCCGAACCTTGTATAATCAGCACGGCGAGCCCGCCGCCGCGGCCGCTTTGTCCAAATCGAACACACCTCCGGGCTGGGCCGGGTCGGACCGGGAGCATGGAGGCTCGGAGGGTCATGTAGCGGCCGAAATCGGGAGCTGGGTCACAGCTCCGAGGAGGGCATACGTGATGACGTGAGGACCACAAAGTGAAGCTCAGCAGCGGGCCACCAGATACACCTTATGACTGAAGGTGCGACTCATAATAGAGCCTAGTTATGCACTGAATTGAGATCGGATTTAAAACAGACAAACTAGAAATCAGTGGTGACTGGGCGTATTGCCAGCCAAAACGGACACAAAACGGATAAAGAAGAGTAACCGAAGGTTTGTTGTCAATAGTTAAAACACTATTCTTTAGAATTGTGTTTTTCTATTGAAAAACAAATCTGAGTTCCCTGACAATTTGGCAAAAGCTGCCTGAGATCAGTATACCTACTGAAGAACAAGAATATAAATAGGTACCTACGAGTTACGACCTTAGATGAAAGAGAGTGAACGTAGCCACCAATTCATGATAGCAAACAACTATGGGGCTTGTTTACAACGCAGCAGGTACAGATGTTGTAAAATTCGAGCTACCCCACAGCACACACCAGAGCTTTCAGTAGGCAACGACGATGGGCATCGACAAAAGGCACAAACGGCAGACACATAACTACGCCATGATGGACTGAATACGTACGGTAAATACCTACGCCGAAAAGCATTCCGCAAACTCAGTTTCGCAGGAGCCGTTCCGCCAAAGGCCCAAACTCGAGGAGAAAGTTATGGGAGCGCCCGTGGCCTGGAGGTGGCGCAATGCATCGAACTCGCATCGAATGGCGATCCATTAGGGTGGGAGTTTCCCTGGGGAGGGAGGGAGGGTGCTCCTGGAGGGTGGGACGGTGGTTTCAGGACGGGAGGCACCACTATTCATGATATGGTCCAGTTGATGACTGTGAATCTATGTTTGCAATTGCAAATATTGCCTAAGTATTAGCATTTAGCACAATATAACGCATCAATTTATGCATGAGGAGACATCAGGCAAAACTTTTACAAAATCGTTTGAAAAAGATACGCCGTGTCTGAGGCCCTTATCCAGACGCTTTGATGAGCCGCCCCGAGTCATCCATTATGCAAGATGGATAAACAAAGACATCAACCGCGCCGGGCTTTAAGAAGATTAATGATGATCTGTAATGATGATGATCATCTTGGTGGCAGGCCCGCTGTAATTTTTCTCATCGCCGAGGAGATACACTCCACTCAATGAAACGGGTGTGTCATAATCTGAAACTAGGCAAAACTTTGATATGAAATATCACCCAAAACAAGTTTTGCATGCTTAAATCGAACTAGAAAAGGCCAAATGGGGAAAACCACAGACCACAAGACTCGACGTATTTCACATTTGACGGAGGCAGTCTTTGTCACAGTGGTTCCGTTGAAACGCTGTCACGAAGTCAGCCACTAATGACTGAGGACCAAGGAGGCTGTCGGCAGCTGCCAGTTCGGATATCTCACTACTTGTCACTGCTGTCAGCACCTGTCAGCTCACATACCCCCGACATGTCACCGCTAGACAGCTGTCCATGACTGCCTGTCACTAACAGTCAGCGGTGAAAACTGCAGAGCAGTCTGTCATGTCAGATGTGAAATGACAACCACGCCAACCAGCCAACTCATGAGACAAGCCACTCGCCACTCGCTACCCGCCATCCCAGCAAAGCTTGGTTCAGCTCAGCCAAGTCAAACAATCGCCACCTTTGCCGAGTTCGATCCGCCTCAATCCAACCGAGCTCAGCTCAGCGAGCCAATTCCGCTCCGCTCAGCTCAGCTCAGCTCAGCTCAGAGGCTCTGAGCTGTCAGCCGGTCCGTATCGCCTCCGGCTCAGTCTTCCTCTCCTCTCCTCTCCTCTCACAGAGGCCGTTTGAAGTGCCGCTGAGCCGGGCGGGCGCGCTTTGAAGTCGCTCGCCCGAGGAATATCGCATCAGTCAGGTACCGTGTAAAAACCCGGCTCGGGGCTCCGCACCGGCCGGCGGCGCACCGACCGCGACACATACCAGCGCCGTGTATCGGTGTCGCCCCCGACCGTCACAGAGCGCCCGCGGACACGGGTAGGTCGGTGGAAGGAGTAGGATGAGACGGTGACGCACCGAGCATCGACAGAAGCCGCTGTAGTTGACAAAACTGGAGCGTTCTCGCTGGAATGGAGCTGGCGAAGACCCGCTTGAATTCATCCAGAAAGGGGCATGTTTATCCACGCTATTCTCCGACGAAGACACCATGCCAAATACGATAGTTATCATCTGGAACAAACCATCATCACTGTCCGATTCTCCGTCACCAAGGCAAGCCACAGGACTAAGACTAACTTCCCAGGACTGTCTCACCCGGTCACTTTTCGTCTGATCTCACCGCACCACCATAGCGGTCCGTCTCGGTGCCCATTAATTCCATTAGCGCCATTAGGAGCTCCTCTCCTACCTCTGCCGGGATCCGTTCCCAGCCGTTACCGTTGTAGTGAGAGGCACGACAAGCTTACGGCGATATCCAGCGAGAGCCACGGCTCGCTTCGGGAGCCTCCAGCCGGAGTTCGCACGGCGCGGTGCCAGTAGCCGCCGGCCGGAGCACCCGCTAATTACGTAACGGCCTGTTGTTTTAGCGCACACCCGTCGCGTAATTGTCAGAAGCCTCGCATGCTCCTCCACGCCGACATTAGACAATTAGTGTAAACATATTGGCACCAGCTTATGAGACGCGAGGAGGCGAGTGCCGACCGACCACCCCTAGTGGACAAACCGGGAACTAGAGCTTCGACGTTTGTCCGCTAGGTGGTGCAGAGGTTGGGTTTGCGACCACGCCACGCCGCCATACGCTGGAGGTCACACTCCCGAAGTTGATCACACCTGTCATCCAAGCATCCCACGGCCACGGCCAGCTGTCCATCGACGACCTAAACGGTAAGTCACTTTATGTTATCCTGAGAGCCTCAACATCGAGCCACTCTTCCGCAAGCGAAGTTGACCACCTGTCCTCATCAAACCACTGGCGTTGAAATCTCACCATAGCAAACATTTGAAATCACTAAATATCACAGTCCATCCAATTGAAAAACATATTCCCTTTAAATAGTGCGGATCACGCTAGAAAGTTCACAATATGGTACTTACATCCACCGCTCACGGCTCGTGAAATCCCCGCCGCACCGTCACAATCCCTCAACCACCGTGATATTCGCATCACGGGACGATTCACGACACAAACCGACACTGGCCAGCCTCTCTTCCAAGCCATCTCCAGCACTAGCACAGTGCGCGGAGCGCCTGGAAACTTGACTTTTCCTCGCGAACAACGGCGGCCGACTGGTCTCCTCCCAAAGGCCGCAGCTCCGTCTATTGTCCCCCAATACCATTTCCTTTTTTCCTGTCTCATCTCCTATTATATTCCAAACACAAGACTATATCCCCCATTATGCTGTATTCAATACAGGACAAAGCGGCGCGCGGCGGCGCCGGCGGGCGCGGAGCGGCGTCAATGGAGCCCGCGCCGCGCGGCGGCCGCCCCCTCTGGCGGCCGAGCCATTAATTCCGACACCGGCAGCGGCCCGAGCCGGACGGCCGGGACGGGTCGGACGGACACCGGGAGAATGGTGGGGACTGGAGGACAGGGATGGAGGGTACTGGATGACAAGGGATGGAGGGTATTAGAGGACAGGGAATGGAGGGCATGAACTGAGGGCAGGGAATGGAGGGCAGGAGAGGGACTGGAAGACATGAAGAGAGGATGGGGACTGGAGGACTGCAACTAGAGGAAAGTTGAGAACAAGGACTGAAAGACAGAGACTGTCGGACACGGCTGAGGGGAGATGGACAGGATAGGCAAGTATGAGGCTAGTGACGACATCAAGCTAGAGCGCGAGTTTTGAATAGATGACGATGAGCGGTGGACAACAGACGGTGAACAAAGGACGGAGACGGGCACCGGGGGCGGGCCGTGACCGAGGACAATGGACAGAGGAGCGGCGCCAGAGAGAGTGAGGGAGGAGGGGAGGTGATGAGAGGCAGGTGACGGGAGAGGACAGAGGACAGGAGATGGGGAGGGAAAGAGCGCGGGAGCAGGAAACGAAGAAATAGCTGCTGGTAGGGTGAGGAGAAACGGAAGGGCGATAAGAGGGAAAGATGGAGAGAAGGAGGCAGAGGAAGATAAAAAACGAGAAAGAAAACGGGAAAGACTATGACTAATGTAATGCCACATTTACATAGTTCGGTTTATTAAAACCAATATTTTCCTAATGCCACCAGCCTTGAGATCGAGCAATAAAACATGATCTTGAGATTCGTTTCCCCAGTAAACTTTGTTTTAATCTTCCTGTCAACCCCAGCTTTCGTGACCTCAGGAGGTTGATAAGCTCACGAACAGTTTCTAAATTTATACGAATAGCGGACAGTCGCGACGAACAAGATTTGGCAGCCAGTACAGAGTTTCCTTCAGTGATTTGATAACGCCACAAAAGTTTACATACACTACCAAGACCAGCGTTTGCCATGGTTTCCTTACTAAGCGATATGCTATCACCCAATGTGTTTGGCGAGGAAGCGAAACATCACCCACAGAAATTGACAGCGGATGTGGTTGAGAGCGAACAGCCAGCACCAAAGTATGTCAACGTCGTCACACCAATATTTCTAGTCTGTGCCAGGACTGCGGAGTCGATGGATTTTCGATGACTCCGACTCAGACTCCGGCTTTCAAAAACCAGCTCCGACTCCGACTCCGGGCATAACTGTCGACTCCGACCGACTCCAACTCCAACTCCGCAGACTTTGCAGGACTGCGGACTCCATGGGTTTTCGGGGACTCCGACTCCGACTCCTGTCAGAACTGTTGCCTCCGACCGACTCCGACTCCGACTCAGCCTAGTCAACCCTGGTCTGTGCAACCTGGTCAGACTAAGCTTCAGCGGTATGTTCCTGTACCAGCTAGTGCAGATTAATGCATTGCTCAGGGAGCGATTCCACGCCCATCGCAGTAGCCAGCCATTCAAGTTGACAATGCAACGGATGACAAACCAACATTGGAACGATGGACAACGACAAGCCCGAGTTTTGTTCTCACAAGTGCCCTATCAGTAGTTTGATGAGCAAGCACTGGCGCGGAAGACAGGTGTGGGCTAGAAGGAAGCATTCGCTCGATACTTGAAATAGCTACTCGCAAGCGAAACTGTTCTAGTCAGACGACTTTCTTCCATTAACTTCTGACACGCTCAACAAAACAGTGGAGGAAACAGTCTGCGTACATGCTGCGGTAAAATTGTTTTGCGCATCACATTCCAAGCGGAGTGATGTGACAAAGTGAGAGCGTACTTGACGAGTTTTACGGTATAATTTCCAATTTATCGATAGATTACGGTTTTTCATGTCTCAGTGGTCTCCACATACATTGAATAATAGATAACAGAATATAAGCCAATAGCTTAAATAAACAGTTATATGTTCATCTGGCAGATGGTTTAATTGATTCTTCATTCTCATTACGTCCTAGGTACCTGCTGGAAGTTTCATCATTCTGCTTACCAGAAAACATACAGATCAATTCTGTATCATCATTGTTTGCTGGCTGAGTGTACCCATTGCCCATGTTACAAGAACAGTACCTGAACGGATACTGCTGTACAAAGCAGTAGGCAGTGGCGGCCGTCACAGCAAACAGCTCCATCAGTACGCCATAGATGCTGATGCCCTCAGCACTCTTGTTCATGAGGATCTTCAGCACCTGGGGGACTTTCACTGCAATAGGACAGAATCCCATCAAAGACTGAGAAAAATTATGCAATAAACAAACAAAAGAAGCCACTTACTAATAGATTCAAGGCTTACACATATCAAACTCTTTTAGAGGACCAGTTACCAGCCTTTCAACTTCTCAGCAGAATGACATATTAAAAGGCTCTGTCATTCACCAACACTTTTGGCAGCATATAATGCATGAATATTATAGAAAAAAGTGTGCTAATTGACAAAGCAAGTATGACAGCTCAAGTGTAACAGTCCATCAGCACCTAATCTACTTTAATGTGACATGCATAGAATAGAAAACTTACCCAGGGAAGATCCAGCAACTATTCCAAGCCCCAGTCCTTTGCTTAGTGTTGACTTCAGACATGGCACTGAGAACACAAAGACAAAAAGGTGAGGTGATGCATGACTTTCCCTAAGGATGAAGAATGTCCAAATCTCATATTTCAGTGAGAATCTTATTTGTTTTAGTATAAATACAGAAAATACGGAACTTCTGAAATTTCCCTGACATGACCAGATAAAACAAATGGAAGACACATTCCTAATTTTGTTAAAAAGTATAGCAGCCTTGGGCTTAATCTTTACCACATACCATGCATAAAGTTCATCTTGTTGAAAAATTCATCATAGCAGTCAGGAGTGGTAACTAGCAGTGCCAGTTTCTCGAACACCTCCTTAGCTTGATCCATGTTTGTAGGAGATAATCTGAAATATCATTGTTATATTTTCATTTACACATACAAATTGACATGGTGCACACTGCACAGCATATCAACTATAAATCATTGTCATGAGATACGGCCTTGATCTGGTTGATCATGAGGCCGAGGCACTGGCAGTCGCCAAGCTGAGTCGGTATTGGTTGCTAATAGGTAGGACAGACCTTAGGACAGACGTAGCACAAGTGGGCATATCAATACGCTGTGATGTGGATAAAGTGGCTAAAGGTTCGAAGCCCTACTTGCACTGATGCCTCGACTCTCGAGTCTGGATTCTGGATCTCAACCTTAATCTGGAAGCAGGGCTGCTTATCGATTCCGACAATTTCAGAGTCCTTATTCGTCAGTACTGAAATTATTGCTATTATGAAATAAAATTAAATATCAAGTCTCATTTTATGTAACACAACTTCAAGGCCACCGTTACCTTTCGATGTTGAACGACCGGTAAATACTTGAATTTATAAAAGTTTACAGTTTACGTGGCCGGCCTTACAGAAAATGGTGCGCCAGTCTAGAAACAGCTGCGCTAGACATGGCTCAAAAGCTTTTGGGAATCAACTAGTAAATAATCTTATTGCATCATTTGCGTCGATTCGAACCAATATAACCGATAATAATCCAAATGGAAAGACTAAAAATAGCGAACCAGAATATGATTTAATAAACCTTAAACAATTTCAAGGAATTATTATATATTGGCTTACTTCATCCTTCTTGCAAATCATGTCATATGCACTAGCGGCGAAGGCGACCTTTTACCACTGAAAATCGCAATTGTATTAGTAATCTTGCCTGATAAGACTACGGAAAACAGAAACTCGTCACCCATCAGCCGTTTGAAATAATTTATCTCGAATGTTAAATTGTAGTGACTCATTCATCAATCCTGACCAGTGACCACCCGTTTCAGACATAATTTAGCTGGAACACTGTGAACGGACAGATTTCCTAATTCCTAGGCAAGTCAGACCACGGTCAAAGAAGCATAAACCCACGCTTAGCATAGCCGGATGTGCCAGCAATGAACTGAAAACCCCACTTTGAGCGTGGAAAGCAGCAACGGAACGGTCAACGGACCTATACAGTTTATTCTGCCCCAACGTTCTGGACAGAGGAATCATTTAGGTACCACAAACCGTTGGTATTAGCGTCCGTAAATGTCACATGCGGGCCGATGTCCCATGCACATGGCGTTACAAACATATAATACGTCTGTATATTAAAGTTAATATATTATATAAAAACCGACAAGTATCAGCAATACAGGGCGAGTATGGCACGAAGACAAAAACATTCACATGGTTTCCGGCGCTAGATTAGATTAATTTATCTCATCACTTAAGTAGAAGACTTCGACGCTAGCTGGAAGATAACACTCATCTCGCCAGTCCATTAATCCACTAAAACGGCTTCTTCGTAAGCATGTTAGCAGCACCACTCGCCACATATTCACAAAAGTTCGGCTGAGGAACTCCTCTGCAGTTGTGTTGACCGTTCTAACAAATCGATGGCGCGCGTGGGCGGACGCTTGTCAGGCAGCAGACACAAGGCACCGGCGTTCGCGGCACAAGGCTTCGGAAAACGGTAATTCTCCATTCATCGACGAAGTATTCACAGGGCACTGCTATTCGGAAGGCATGATCGGATCGGAGAGCTGTGCGACACAGCAGTCTGTATAAGACAGCAGCATCCCCGACGGCACGAAACACTAAGACTCGATTCGAGACTGAACGGATCGGGACGAATCTGGACGCCAATGTGAGATGATCAGCCTACTGAAATGTCTTTCAGTCACCGCTATAGCTGCTGCACTACCGCGTGGCGATCAGTCCAGCCGCTCGAGACCGCCGACACAGACTAGCCTGTACACTCAGCGCCGTACGCACGTTCACACAAACACAAACATACGTCGCGGGTCCATAGGGGAGGGTGGGGCGGGAGGAAAAAAATGAGGGGGCCGGGGCATTCGAATGGGCAACGCAAAACGCGGCTGTTTACTCTCAGATCTTCCGCCAAAGTTTCACACCATTCTCAGCTGTCTAAACTCAGCGCTCAAGAAAATAAGCCGCGTGCGACACTCGCGGCGGCACCTCCGCACTCTCATACGACGGTAAAGCTCGGCGCATCGCCACTCCGTCCACCCCTGGTGCTGTTGCCGAGGTAACCAGCGGCACAGACAGCACCAAATCGATTCACCACGCGGTGAGATGGTTGTAGGATGTGCTGGTGACTCTGTCACCCGTGTGTGATGATAGAGTTGTTTACTTTCCGCCGTACGCCGGGTTCTTGTAGGTGGACGTGGCCTGCTTGTAGATCGGGTTCTCGCCCTGCCAGTCACATAAAACAAGTGTTAGGTTAATCGTGACGGACACCGTTCCGTGCTTCTATCCTCAGGATGTTGAAATCCTTCTCCTCCACGCCGCAACTCCCCTCCGGGCTGGGCAGGCAACTTTATCTCATGCGGGCTGCTCCCTGGAGCGGCACACTGCTCCCGAGGGAGCGCACCCCGTAGCCGGGTGCAGGGAGTACCTTGGGGCTGGGTGGCCTGTCCTCTGGACGGGCTCAGCCCCGGTGACTCACTAGGGTGCCTGCCCAGACCAATGTCTCCCCCTATATTCTATCATCCTCCCGGCTCTGAAATGGTCTCATTGGACCGAAAGGGCCTAACCCCCCCCCCCCCCCCAAAAAAAAAATCATGACGGAATCTCAACAGCTGACAAGTACATTTGAAAGACGTAAGTGACAAAATAGTTTTTTTTTAATCAAACAGTCATCAGCTACATTTCCATAAGCTTCTCACCCGTTTCCCCTCCTGCCCGTGCACTATCCCTCACCATACCTCGGTCCGTCCCGCCGGCGACTCACCGTGTCCCATTTGGCCATTTTGCGCTCCGAGTCCCACTTGGCGTACTCGCGACGGTCGTGGATGGTGGTGAGCAGTTTCCACAGCATCAGCACAGCCATACCGACCACCACGATAGCGGCAATCAGAGTCAGAACGATACCTGAGGAGAATCAGAGGGTCAGCATGGCCATGGCGAATATCACAATAACGGCAATCACAAAATTTAACGAGCTTACTTGATTTATTTATTCCTTCACAAGCTCTTTCAGTCAGTCATGACCTTTGAATACCGAGGTAACCAGCGGCACCTCTGTATGCAAAGGTCAATGAGTCAACCAGTCGCCCAACCAATCCCTCCACCCGCTCCCTCCTCTCCCTTCCCCGTCCCTCTCTCACCGAGGATGTTGATGGCCGGCGGGCACTTTTTGGTCTCCTGCGCTCGGATCACCTGCGTCTCTCCGTCGTAGCCGTACACAAACTGGTAGCGGCAGCCGTGCTCGTCACTGAACGTGCATATCCGCTCGTCGGGGTTCTCCACTGTGAACACGAACGCAGGGACACGGTCAGGCGGGTGAAGGAACAAGTAAAATGGTAGTTCAGAAATTTGTTGAGTTGTGGTAAAGATTGATCAATTACGGTACTTTTTCCACAAAATATTACTCCGTTTAAAGGGGTTCATGAGAATAATGTTCTTCCTAGTTCCTCGAGATTTCATGCAAGAAATCGAGACAAAATAAAATTCGAACAACATAACTGTAATGAACCCCGCACAAACTACGGTGGATTAAATTCTTGAACATTTAGCGGATTTCGCGAGCACATCAGCCAGTTTCCACGCCCGGTACTGACCCTCGACCACGTCTGTCTTGTTGATGATGAGGTGCGAGCACTCTTCCTCACAGCGCCCCTCCTCCTTCAGCTCGCCGCTGTCGTGCACCACGCAGTTGACGCACGGCTTGTACAGCTCGCACTTGCCGCGGCACGTCTATGGGGGCGGGAGAGGGAGATCAGGTCAAGGCGAGACGGATGTAAGATTCGCAATCTAAGAATCACGAATCAGTTGATGGAGCATGCTGACACATGCGAGACTTAAGTCATATATCTAGAGGTCAAAAGCAATAGATTACTGGGCGAACAAAGCGCAACATTTCCATATTTACGGGCCGGCAATGGACTTTTTCGAAGTGCACTACCGAATCTATTGAATAAATCGATATGTTGCTCTTTATCGGAAGTCAATATTTAGCCCTCCCAGCGCATTATGACTAAACCCCGCAATGTCAGCAGGACCGCCAGACTCCAGCCAGGCATGTGACTGACAGTCCGCAAAGCTGTCATGAAAAGGGTGCCGTCTCCGGACGTGTATCGACGGCGGCGACTCACCGGGCAGTCCTCGCAGTATTTGCCCGAGTACCGGGCGCCCTGCTCCTCCTTACAGACACACTGGCCGCAGACACACTCTCCGGCACCCGAACACTGGCGGGTGTCACCTGAAGAGGAGACGAGAGGTTATGAGTCACAACCATTGCAGAGCACACATGTGGGATTCGCCCTCTTTATCGTACAAGCCACCCACACCACTGTAGTATACACCATTAATTGAATTGATATGAAAAATAAACCAGGGTTAGACCTCACGGGGTTCATAGCCTCTGGCGAAGCCATACGTGATGACCCAAACTAATTTAATGATTAATCGGACTAGGAGAGCCCCACTCTCAGCCCGATCTGACCCGCCGGCGCGGTCACCCCCTACTGACCTGGCGCGATACAGGAGGCGTTGCTGGCGGGACACTGGCAGGCATTGCCGGTCCAGCCGTCCAGGCAGCTGCACTCTCCGCACACGCAGCTGCCGTGATCGGGACCCGAGCACAGGAGCTTCTCGTGACGGTCGCACGAGAAGTTGTCACACTCGCAGAAGTCGCCCTTCACCTCCTGAGAAGAGAGAGGAACGAGGTTAGATATGCAGAGTCCCAGGCTCCAAGCATTTGCCGGTCGGATCCATAACAAAGGGGTGCGATTTCTTTTAGAATCTAACCTGTATTAACAAATCTATGCAACAGCATGTAATGCAAAATATAATATAAACATGTCTATTGTCCGCATATAAGTACAGCTATTGACAGATGAATGCACGAATGGCGTGATAGGCCAATCCATGAGAGGTGAAAAAGTCGCATCCCACAATGAATAAACATTTCCCTGCAGACCTCCCCCCCCCCCCCCCCACACACACACATACACTTCTATCGTCTCCTCCATCCCCATCCGACCACCACCCACCTCGTTGGGGTTTTCGCGCGGGTAGCAGTTACACTCGCCGCACACACACTCGCCGCGGCCGTAGCACAGAATGTCGGTCGAGTTGGGCGGCCGGCACTGGTCCTCGCCAATCCGGCCGTTCGGGTCGCTCTGCGAACACTCGCAGAAGGCGCCAAAGTGCAGCGGATCGCACACACACTTGCCGCACTGCAGGTCACCCCCGTAGTTGCACTCAGCAGCGATGGCGGCCGGCTTGAAGCCCTGTCGGTGACGGATGGAAAACACGGGACGGGTTAGAGTAGGTATCAAATGAGAATCTCAGTTCTATAACAGAATACAGTTTGAACTTTTACATACCAGCACCAGCCATTGCTACAGCGTGGTGTAAAGCTATTTCAAAACCCTTACTGTATGCCTGGCCTATTCAAATACATTAGCCTGAGGGGTGTGGTAATAACTGGTGTAAGCAAAGTGACCACGGTCAAAAACGAATTACCAAGTCAACATTTTGGGATGGCCTCGTTCAAAAAACGGTTAAGAGCTTCGGTCTAGACAATTATTTTATCGTTGGCATACAGTAAAATACATACCAGTATAACGCCTTTTGGGGCGACTAACGGAGCGAGCGAGAGGGTGGGCCTTGCACGTGCGAAATTGCGAGGGGGTACCTCCAACTGACTTGTGCACGGCACCCTACTAACTGGTCTCTAGCGATGTGCCAAATTTGGGCACAATCGGCCCAGCCGTTCTCGAGATCTGGAAGCGGCACCCTGCACGTGCGCACGTGCAAAATGGGTCCCAACTGACTTGTGCACTGCATCCTACTAACCGGTCCCTAACCGTGTACCAAATTTGAGCGCAATCGGTCCAGCCGTTCTCGAGATCTGGAAACGACCCCTGCACGTGCGCACGTGCAGCAGCACCCCAACTCCGGCACATGTATATGCAGTGCCTAGTGGGTGCCTACCTACATGCCAACTTTCAGCGCAATCGGCCAAGTAGTTACCGAGATATTGCAACAATTACAAAAGTGAGACCTCTTCGTTTTGCACGTGGAACGTGCATAAGGGGTCACCCACATGCATCGGGAATAGTCCAATACTTGGTAGAAGGAATGAAGCTACCCTACAAAAATTACCGCGTGTAAATCGGTCAAGTGGTTGCTGAGATATAAGCCTCGCAAAAGCGTGACCACGGCCGGCCGCTCATACTCAGAAATTTCCGTTAATCTAAGGAAAGACTACGCTCGCTTCGCTCGCTCCGTAACCAAACTCGGCCGGTGATAAATTTTCAAGACCTCAGTCCTTACTGATTTTTGAACTCGGCCTTCGGCCTCGTTCAAAAATTCAGTAAGGACCTCGGTCTTGAAAATTTATTTACACCGGCCTCGTTCAGTATTATATATTACCAACAGCCATCCCACAATTGAATAAGTGACAAACTAAAGCGACACGCTAGGCATTCGATATCCACCGGGCACCGTAACATATACTCACCGTCCCAGGCCTCTGTCCACATCCCTCCACCTCCTGTCCCCTAAAAAATAACTGTTCCCTCCCCGTGCCATCGTACCGGTCCGCCGGGCCGGTCGCAGTCACACTGACACTGCATGGCCAGGTCAATGATTAGCGACTCGTTCAGACCGGCCGGCTTGATCTCGATGATGTCGTTCCAGCGCGCCGGGTCCTCCGGGCACTTGATCAGCTGTCGGAGAGAGTGATGAGGGTGTGAGGGCTAGGTTCGCCGTTTATTGCATCCTTCAACCACGTCATAAAAAACGCCCAACAACGTAGAAAAACGCCTAAAAAACAAAGCAATTTAAATTGGATGTTTAGAAGATATGATTTCAAAAGGAAAAAGGTTTCTTTTTGGAGCGACTATGAACCAAACCTTAAGCTGAGCAATTAATACAGCTTCACTCAATGCGAACGAAGTAAGCCGTTACAATCGCTTTCAAGTTAACTATGCACATCTGAACACTTTACTCCTTCCCCACCCACTAACAGCTTCAACAGGCCCGTCCAACCGTTTTCACCGTCGTTCCACTCACCTCGACCTTGGCGGTGAAGTTGACCTGCTGTCCGATCTTGAGCTTGTCGCAGCGGTTGGTCTCGGTGGTGGTGTTGCCGCGACACGCCGAGTAGTAGCGGATGCGAACAAACTCGGTCGAGTTGTCCTTCATCTCCACAAACGAGGTGATGGCCTGCCGATGGGTACAAGGAAGCGATCAATTGTTGACCAGACACCCTACAGGTAAACAACTAAAATTTATCAGGTCCCAATTAGTGAACCAACTGAATCAAATAGGTGTTCAATGTTCCATCGTGAAAAGGTTTATAGTCATCCACTCACGTCATACTGCTGTTTGACGAGTGTGACGACGTTGGAGGAGTCGTTGGACAGGGTGCCGGCCGAGCTGGCCTCGATGTGGCGGCTCAGCTCGTCGTACGTCTCACGCTGCTCGGCCGTCACCGCGAAGATGACGTTGATGCTGTTCTCCTTCACCTGGGGATCGAAGGGAGCAGTGGTGAAGGTCAGAATGGTATGGTGGTGATGCTGGAAGATGCAGCATATTAGGCAGAAGAATATGGAAAGAAAGACATAAAACAGAATATTGAGAGCAATGGTTTAAAATCGGTTATCATTACGACTATCGTGTCGAACACATCTGATCATATATGAAGCAATGAAAAACGAAGTGAGATCAATCAAAAAGGTTAATCGCCTGAACCTTGAAGGCTTCCAAACTAACTATCACAAGACACACGCCACTACGCATCCCATGCTCGACTTTTCACATCCTAGGTCCCACATCGCCTTAAACGCAACACAAAGTCTTCGCCCAGTTCTTCCAGAAGTTCCACACTATAAGGTAGATCCGTTCAACTATAGAACCCCACCTCGCCTCCTCGACACATCCCAGCCCGACTGACCTTCTGGTTGATCTGCGACACGCTGGGGTAGTCGAGCATGTCCGAATGAGTGTACCGTCCGCGGGAGTCCAGGTGGCACACGCCGTCATTGGGCTTCACCACGCCGCCCAGCTGCCGGGACGGAGATGGGTAACGGTTGGTGAGTTGTGGAATGTGGAGCATGCACGGTACGATATGAAACGTAGACAAGACAGGTTGATACGCCAGGCTCGCATTTATTTACTTAAAAAACACCTTTGTGTAATATTACGCTTCACTTGTTAAGCTGGGACAATTTGAATTTCAATTTCAGCCAGATTTGACCTGCTTGGAAACAAAAACGTGTAACTTATGGCAATAGAGCAGCATCGAACACAAATCAGCAATCATTTTCCTCCGCAAATTCCGTCCGCACCTTTCCGTCTCCGGCGTAGTGGAAGCCGGCGTCGGTGGAGAAGACGAGCAGACGGCGCGCGTTGCTGCGCCACGAGATCTCCTCCTTGCACACGATGGCCTGCATGATGGCGTCGAAGCCGCCCTCGGGAGCGTCCAGGTTACCGGACACCTTGGCGTCGCGTACCTCGCGCTACCGACGCCAGGTGGCAGGTCAGTCGCCGGACGGACCACGGAGGAGGGGGTGGCGAGTGGCGGGCAGAGGTGGGGGAGAAGTCGAGGAGGACAGGGAAGGGAGGAAAAGGAAAGGGACAAATCTAGAATGATGGAATGGAGAAAAGGGAAAGAATATAAGCAAAGACAATCTAATACATCATGATTAGTCCTTGGATTTACCCTTCAAAATATTTTACTTTAAAAATGAAACTCTAAAGGCAAAAGTACAAAACTGACGTGAATTTAAGAGCTAAAACAACAAAAAAATGAAAGAAATGTAGCTTCTTAAAAAGAGCATGACAACGATGTTCTCCAAATTGTTAATACGATAAAATTTAACAACACAAAGCACAAAAAGCAGTAGGTATTTTAATATATGAATTACATGCGAACTATGAATACACAATTAGTCACAGAGTGCAATGCTCACTAGACCAGCCCAGCCTCACAAGTCACTTTAGGACAAATACCCCAGCATGCACAATTTATGAACCATAGTCCACAACACATAACTTAGACACAAACGTAAAACATGCAAGCCCAATAGCCATACTGAATAACCCATTCATGCAATTATCGCTCTTTGAATTAATTTCCCTCATTATACAAATCACGATGACCACCTTTACAGCTATCCCGGAGACCTATTCTGAAGCTCCACATCCCAAACTGACCGGCTCCTCGATTCACAGATAAGCGTCACGGGGCGGGAAAACAGGGGTTTTCTGCAGGAGCAGCACATTAGCCACGAGGATATGAGTCTGCACAGAGAGACGTTGGAGACTGAATCTCAGCAGGTAGCCACAAATATCAGACCCGACAGACAAGGGACGCCGGCACTATAACTGATATACACGGAGTGCCCGAGCTCTCCCCCAAGCAGTATCCCTCTCGACTGAGAGCTATGAGAACGTACAGTCTGTCTTAAAAGTACCGCGCAAAGTGACGGTGGATCCATCAAGCCTGACCGAGGAAGGGCCTGCTATAATTTGAAAGTCACCGAACCAATGGAGCTGGGGAATGGACGAGGATGTCCATTGCTTCGGTGACTCAAATTTGGCAGTCCTTCATCGGTCAGGCTTGATGGATCCACCGTCACTTTGCGCGGTACTTTTAAGGGTACTTTTAAGACAGACTGTACAATATTAGACACACATCTTCTCACTGAGAAGACGCACGAGAAAGAATATACAAAAGCCCAGAAAATGATAAGGAAAGATTAATGATGGCACACAATTCACATATCCCACACAAAAGAAGCGAAGATGACAAAGAAATAAAAGAATAGATCAAACAGAAGCTGTATCTGCAGAATCAGAAAGAATATCACAACACACCCCCACAGCTCCCACAACAGCTGACCGCCCTGGAGGTCAGCCAGGGTCAGGTCAGGTCACCGAGACACAGCAGGCCACCGCCAACTTACTGCGAACATCTCTGTATCCGAGGTGAGCGAAAGAGCGTTCTGGTATCCGTACGGTGCCTCGCAGCCAGTGCACGGGCTTTCCAGACTATAAAACGAGACACGAGCGCGGGTTAGCGTGCGCAGAGCCACCTAGCGGCCACGACTCCAACTGCTGCTCCCCGCCTGTCCACTAGAGGGTGTTAGCGACGTGCTGTCGACATACACGTTAGAGTACCGACCGGCAGCCTGTCAGGCCGCCCGTTTTAGCGCTACCCGCGCGCTGCAGCTTTACCGATGCACGCCTGGTGACGATTTAATGGTGCGAGCATGCTAGACGGCCGTGCATTTATCCGGAGCTCTGGACGGGACATGACACCGGCTGTGAGGGACGTCACATTAGCTCAGGGGGCGGAGGGGCGGGTCAGACGGCCGGCGCCGGCGCTACGCCGCAGCTCCGCCACCGAGCGGCAGGCCGCCGCCGCCCAACTCACTTCAAAGGTGTCCGTGTCATCAGTGAGGCGCATGTGGTTCTTGTACCCGTAGGGGGCCGCGCAGCCGTCGCATGGCTCTCGCAACCTTGGGACGCGGCACACAGGACGTTGAGCAACGGTTGCAGTGTGAGGGTGAGGGCGGGGGCGGCGACCGGAAAAATGGACGGCCGACGCCCCGGTCCGACAACACGGGTTCCTGGGTGTCTTGGCTGATATGCGTCTATCATACAGCTTAGTGGGTGAGCGACATGCTTGAAAAATGAAAATCCGCTTGCCTCGGGCCAAGTAGAGCAAGACATACAAAAATTGAGCAAATATTAAAACATGTCCTCAAACAACTGTTTCAACTATGAAAAAACATGATTCGAATCACAAAATCTAAAATGATTAACCCTAAACTGAAGATGTTACGACTTTGGGATGGGTGGTATCCGAAGCGGGGTGGCACCCGATACCTTTTGAGTCACGCATTGGCATACTTTTGCTAAAACATGCACATCGTCACGGCACGTCGATAGATAGCTGCCCAGCATGTTGTTTGGCCTTGGCCTTTCAGTGATCGAGCAGTGGGGATGGCAGAGTAATCGTTGGTGGGGCGGGAACAGCAATGCGTTTCGCCTGGGACAGCGAGTGCGGTCTTTCATCATACACTGGTCAATGGCGATCTAAATTGAGCGGCTCAGGCTAAACATCGATCAGATTCATTATGTGGTCACTGGTCCGGTTGTCGATTCGTTGAGGGACATGGTGGCAAAATGTAAACCCTAACAACAAAGATCACAATGTGAAAAAATAAACAATATGTAGCAAAAGCGGATGAAGAGTGCCAATCATCTTTACGTTTCCGGACGTTTTGCTTGCAAATGAAGATTGATTTGATATCTACACCAAAACAAATGCACTGAGCAGCAGGCACGCACCTGACGGCACTGCCACCCCCCCCCCCATTTTATCAAACCACATTATGACCCAGTCACCTAACCCTGCGTCACGGTATTTCCCCACATATCAGCCCTGGTTGTGTGCCCGGGTGAGGTCACGGTGCAGACTGTAACACAGGACGTGAGTCATAGCCCATAGGTCAGCCATTGTGAAAAGGGTCGTAAGGAGAGTGAGGGCTAGGACATAGTTATCGACCAGAATGCCGACATAGAGAGGGGACAAATGGATACGAATGAAGCGAGGACCACGGATGCTGTGGCCAAGGAGACACATAGAGAGAAAATGGGGCGGGGGATGCAAAGGAATATGGAGACTCAAAAGATCGCTGACGGACGCTAATGAACAAGGCACAGTCTGGCTTGGAGGACGTGGAGGTGTGAGCAATACTGTGAGAGGTATGAAAGCTCTGAGGGGCCGCTGCCCGAGGTACTCACTTGGCCGGTACGGTGCTGACATAGGGCATCACCACCTTGTCGACAAAGCTGCCGAAGCCCAGCCGGAAGTTGGAGGTGAGCTTCCTCATCTCCTGCGCCAGCAGGTTGCCCAGCGTGGAGAGCTTGTCCTTGTCGTCCTCCATGGACTTGCTGAGGTCCATCAGGTAGTACAGGTCGATCGGGTAGTTGGGAGCCAGCGCGAACTGCACCTTCAGGTCGTGCGCCTCGTGCACACGCAGTGACATACGCACGCGCTGCGGCGCGATCTGGGTGGCCTCGAAGGTCTCCGAGCTGGCCGAGCCGGAGGCGGAGGCGGAGCCGGACGCGCCGGCGGCCGCTCCGGCGGCGCCCGACTCTCCGCGCGCCGCCAGCACACTGCTCAGCGTGGCGTCCTCCAGAGTCTCCACCTGGTTGGCCCACGTCTTCAGGAAGCCGGCCTCGCAGGTGATGAGGCCGTTGATGTAGTTCTGCTCCTTGTTACACCGTGCTGCTGGCTTACCGTCGGCCGTTTTGAACTCCTGTGGGAGGAGAAACAGATGGGCGAGTTAGCTGCTGGAGCCGACATGTAGACACGATGGAACGCCCGCTCTGCACAGCATACGAGTATAGCGACTAAGTACCTACTTGGGCTGAAAGCTGTATTCGTAACTTAATTAAATTATAATCAATTATCAAAGAACCCAAGCTAGCTTTCCTTCTTCCCAAGCACGAAAAGCACATGAACAGGAGTTTCAAAACAAACCCAGCACAACTCAAATTCATCGACCCCTGGGGACGCTAGATACCGGACACCCTCCCTGACACAAATCTGACAGTCGCTCCTAGAAACACCCTCCCTCCCCTCGCAGCGGTACTGACCGGCAGGGCGCACCAGGCGCAGGTAGGCGTCTGCATGCACTCGCTGCACGTCTGTTTGGAGGTGCACGGGTTGGGCTGGGTGAGCTTCTCTGCCTCCTGTGCCCAGACGGCGGTGACGGCCAGCGCCGCACACACCGCCCACAGTCGCCACATGGTCAGCGCTGGAACAGACAGGGAGGGGAGGTTAGAACAGTGGTCGTAGAGTGATCGTATGGTCGATTGCTGTTTCGAATATATTCCAAATTAAAATAGTAATGTCAAGAGCATGAAGTTACATCAGCATTCAATCATTCCGCCAAGGTTTTGCTTCAAGTTCTCACAGATAATAATGGGTTACTCGCAAAAGTGAGATCGCTTGACCCGCAAAGCACACGGTTGTTTGTCACGACTACGGGGACATCCAGTGACTCGGACGTCACTACTATGCTATGACTCATCTAAATCGTGAGTCATGACATCATCATTCGCAGCGACTCGGACAAACATGGATACAGGCCAGACTTCAGTTACCATGCCTCTGGGAACAGGCCACACTGTGATAAACAAAGTAGCAATACGTGAATTCAAATAAGTAAATCCAAGGTCAAAACCAACGCCCAGAGCCAGCCAGTGTCACCCACCCGGCAAACCGCGAAAACAAGCGTCACTGCCACCTTATCAGTTTCCTCCTGTATTCCCGACGCGACCAATGACCATGACATTAGCGCCGACACTGCGACACATCGTCTAATCACTCCAAGCGGATATGCTCCCGCAGGCCCCGGACGTCGCGCTCTCCCTCTCCCTCGCTCTCTCTGACTTAGTCCACCTCAGACGGCTGGCCCGGCGCCAGACAGCTATACCTTCGGCGCCAGCGGGCGCGTCCGACCGGCCGCCGTCAGTCCCGGAGACGCTGCTCTTGGCAGGTGCTCTGTAAACGAGACAGATCCAAGAGACGCTCTCGATTCACTTCATCAGTCAGACTCGGGCCGGTCTGGATCATTACAAATACACAGCCGCGGGGAGCTGTGCTCTGCACGCTGCTAATGTGGTGTGCACCGCGTCCATGAGAGGGTAATTATACAGACCCAGGGCGGGCGGCACCGCGGAGCGCCCCGAACGCCAGTGTGACGTGCACACAGCGATGGCACAATATCTCAACCATATGCGGCATTTTCATGCATACCTGCAGTATCCATAAACGTCATATCATACTCGTACCCTTTTCACAGTCCGCCATTTGCATAGCGCCACGCCCCTACCACGCCCACTATGAATCGATCCACCGTAAACTTTCATGCCATCATGATGGTGCTGATCTAATTGATCTTATCCTTCTGCAAACACTGATCAGTGATATCAGTAAGCGATACCGATACTGGTCATATGCCATCGATCGGAGCTCTGTGTTCCGGTGCAGATAGGGCGCCAGGATGGCACAGGGGGCCACATAGATGGTTACGGACGGTAAAGCAGCGAATCGTTACCGGAAAAGGAAGACGTAATAGATAGACTCCACTGCAGCTTTGTTCCAATATCGGATGCCTTCCTACCTAACTGATAAGCAAGGATTTAAACACCAAGAACCAAGCAGAAACACATAGTTCCCAGTTGACGGCTGCGGCTCTCAGTCCCATCCAGTTGGGTTAACCACCCAGGTGATGCCGCAGAATGCAGTGCCGCGCGGCGGAGTCGGTTCACCGTACGGCGGAGTCGGTTCGCGGTGCGGCCCGCTCGTTCCGCGGCCGGTCGCACCTGGCCCGGGGGCGTAGCCGACGGCTCTGGTTCCACCCGGCCGGCGGCGCTTCAAGCCGCAGTTTCCGGCCGTGGAGGTGCCAGCAGGCGCGAAACGACCGCCTCACGGCATGCATTATCAACAAACTGGCTGCTGCAAGACTACGAACTAAAACGGCCAGGGCGGTGGGCACTGGGCACACAATGGGTGCGCTTGACGACAGAGGGTAATCTGCACCTTCAGTGCCCACTGCAAGCTGTTAGTTATGCAGCCACCGCTGCTGAATCCCCCATTCCTGTTACCCTTCCCACAGCGCCCGTCTCTGCTATTCGACCCCACTGCTGCCGCGGCGCCACAGCAGCCCGTATTCCAGTCACAGCGCCGGACCGGCGCGGCGGTCCTGTCGTGGCCGGCCTGCAGAGCGGCGGAGCGGGCGGAGAGAGCGGCGGAGAACCGGCCGGCCGCGGCCCTGAGCCAGCCGCCTACCGCCATATATGGGTGCGGCCAGCGGGCGGCGGGCGGCGTTACACCACGGCGGCAGCAGGACGCTGTTCACTGTTCAGTTTCTCTCTCACTCACCGGACCGCTCCTGCAGCTGATATCACCACCGATCGGGTAAGCTCCGGCACACGCAGATCACGCACGGCGCGACCCTGCACGGCGCACCGCCTGGTCGAAACTGAGCGGACAGACCACCAGCTGCCGCCACCCCGCCCCGCCCCACACTATCACTCCCCCGCGCCGGTCTGCGACTCGAGAGTACCAGGTACGCTAGCTGATAGGTAAAGGTCCCCACCGCCGACTCTGATGTCTCAAGAGGCCGGAAATGATCGCGGCAAATCGCTGAGTGGCGATCGCTGCCAGGAAGCAGGTTCCGGTCGGACCGTTGCGTCAAGCTCCGCGGAACATGGTGACGTCATCTAAGCGTCATCACTCATCATGGCCGCCGTCGCCGCCGGCTCGGTGTGTCGAGGTATGAGGAGTCGCTCCCGTGTACGGACGACGCTGCGAGGGAGAGGGTCCGTCGACCGATTCGGAACAGATGTTCGAGAGGGGTGGCGTCAAGGGGACAGACGTGGGTAGCGTGCGCCACACATGGCAGTCAGTGCACCGCGACAGGGCGGGGGCGGCGGCAGCGGGGGCGGTGGTTGTAACAGGTGGCCGCCTTAGGAGCGGTGCATTTCTCCACGGCAGACCGAACCAGTCGTTCCAAGCTCCACAGAAGCTCCACTCCACCAGGAGTCCCCGTGTCAGTACTGTGACCTCGAGGGAGCGCCAGCGGCGGCTCTCGTCGGCAGTCAGCCCCCTTTTCGGCACGTGCCACCGCACAAAGGCAGCCGGACGACCCCGCTCCAACCGACCGGTGACGTCAGTGCAGCCGGAAACGGCACAAGGCACAAACACTGAACGCCGGGCGCCGCCGAGGGTCGACTGAATCAACACGGACCGAGCGAACCGGGAGGGACTGCCTCAGCTGGGCTGGCTCAGGGGCGAGATAGGGCGGGACAGGGCGAGATAAGAGCCCCGGGAAGTGATCAGGGCTGGACGGGGTGATGTCACTTGTCACGTCACAGGCGCTGCTCAGCATGGCTCAACTGGCCTGCGGCCCCGCGCAATGAGGAAGAATCAGTCTGCCACCATCGCCTCGTCTCTCCAGGATAAAGTGCAATCAGCCGGCTATCATCATCCATTGTCGGACGGAGCAGGATGGTCTGGTTATTTCGAACCAGCCCGGCACCAGCAGGCTGCATGTCCAGCTGAGCTAATAACCAGCTGTTTCCTCCATTCGGAGCCAGCCGAGAGCTCAGCACGGCACGGAAGTCTACACTGCACGCCTTGCTATGTAGAATTCGGCCCTGAACCGTCCATAGGCGATTACAACGAAACCGGCGGTTTTCACTCGCCAGGAAAGGCGAATATCTGTGGTCTGCCAATGCCTTCAAAGCGTGGGAAGACGGTCAGTGTAGTTCAAATATTAACGTTCCAACGGCAGTACCAACTAGGGACATTGAACCCAAGGACACGATCAACTGTAGTACACCCCGCACACATAAAGGCATACAGATAAGCGTGCCAGCTGCAAGGGGCCATAAGAGACCGTAAAACTTGCACCTCTAATCCACACCTCACGAAGTCTTTTCACGACCTTCAGGTGATCCGATGCTCAACTCAAACGTTGGGAGTCAACATACGCCGACCAAATCCCAGTAGCATCTCTCCTCTTCCAATGTCACATCAACAAAGAGCGAGCATAAAACCGTGAGTATGAGCTCATCACGCCGACCGACCGGTCACGTTTACCGTTCCCGGCCACGTTCCTACGATCCTGGGAGCTCGCTCCGGCCGGCGGCACGCCAGCGGCTGTACGGGAGGGCTCGCCGGCGGCTGCAGAGCGGTACGCTCCAGTGCAGCCGTGTCAGTGCAGCTGCCAGAGCAGCCGTGCCAGCCTTCAGCCGTCGATCGCACAGGCGCGCGGGTGATCGGCCGGGCACGGCGCTGGACACGCGTGCCGCTGGACCGTTCGCTCCGCACGCGCGGCTCCGCCCCATGTCGCAATGCCGCCAGCTCCGGCTGACGCCAGCAGCCAGCAGGGTCGGCGGACGGCGGATGGCGGCGGTGGAGAGGGGACGGGCGGCGCCGGCCCAGTGCGCTGTGTAAAATTAGACGACGCCCGCCGGCTCCTGCACCCCACGCAGCTGGCCGGGCGACCGGCAGACGGCAGGGGCGGCGGCCGAGACGGGAGTAGGACAGAGGTCACCCACCTGGCACTCAGCAGGACTGAATACGGACAACGCCAGATCACTGAAACAGGTGCAGACACGGCCTTGCGAAACACGCGGTAAGCTGATAATGCTTGGCGTAGCTGCTTAGTCTCCACTAAGCAGCTAATATCACGTTCTTTCGAAGACCTCATTTTTTTTTCAGAACGCTCAAACATAACAAAGCCAAAAACGCAGCCTCAGACGCATTGAAAATGAGCGACGCTTCCCTCAGGTGCCTCCAAGGACGGCAGCGTCTTCCAATCACAACACGATCTCCCCACCTACACGGTGTGCGCGGGCGGGGCGCGCCGACCCACGCACTACCGGGCTCTGTCAGACGCCTCCCTCCCATCAGCCGATGAATCAGCCCGCTGAGCTGACTGCTGAGGCGGCCGGCCGCTGACACAGGTAGGTCAGACCTGCCCGGCCCTCTCGGCGTCAGTAAAAACAGCTGGGAGGCTGGCGGAGAGCGCGCTCGGGCCGGTCACGAGGCCAAGGCTGACGGCACGGGCCGCTCTGCCGCCGCCGCACCGTCAGCTCGAGCGCCGCCGGTCCGGCCGAGCTCGCCGGCCGTCACAGCGACGGCCGATTTCTCCCCGAGGGTCGGACATACGTGAGCCAAACAACGTGTGAACGCCGTGCTGCTAGGTAAAGTGAAAAGGTATGTGAACGTACGAAACACAGGGAAGGTTTTTGTTAAGAACAGTTGGGCAGAGAGGGAGACAGAATAGAAGAGCATCTGGTCTTTATCACAGCCGGGTGTGTTTGTCGGAGAAGGCGACCGGCTGTGATTGGAGTAGCTCTGGTTTCCAGCTATGGCCGCCATTCCTCACTGCAGCGTCGGCGGGACAGATATGAATGATTAATGAGCGACCGCTCTACACCGATTGGCACGTCAGGCACCCGTATGGGCGAGTAATGTATGCGACGGATAACCCTTTCCACCCAACAAGACGAGCTACCCAGAGATGCAGAGGACTGTCCTTGGCCCGACTGCAGCAGAGCCGCATAGTGTCAGCAGATGTGGCTGGGTTGGCCATATCAGGGCGTAACCCTGTCACCTCACCAAACCAGCTGACTGAACGGAAGTGTTGGTGGACCGGGAGCCAACACGCACACCTGGATCTTCCTGGGTTCGCTGCCTTCGCACTGACCCAGTCTCATCACAGGGACCACACCCTGTAGATCGCACAGCACATACAATATCCCATGGACCTCACTCGGAACCACAGCTCGTGAACCACACGAACCCCGGACCAGCACCACCACCGAGCCGAACCTCATCTGGCTAATGGGCCACGGCACGGGGTCGTTCGGCCGTCACAGGACCGACAGGTCACGCGAGCAGTGTCAGCCCTGAACCCCGCTGAGCACCGCCGGCGGCTGTGTCCAGTCCGTGCCCGAGGGTTGAATCAGCTTCCAGTGAGACCTGATAACCTGCAGCGGTGAATGTAGACAATGGAAAGGAACGACAGCAAAGGCATCTCTTTGTTCTGGCTGGATATCACAAAAAGTGCCGGGAGGCTGGGCGTTGGCGTGCTGAAGGGAACGTAGTCCGCCTCCGTAGGCCACGGAGCTCGTGAAATGTCCTAAACCGGTCACTTATCCACCATCATTTTCGGTCATACCTCGCTAAGACCCTGCACTCGGTCTCTCCCAATTACCACGGCATACAGTACGCAGCTGCAGAGTAACACACCAGTTGCGGAGAGCTCTCACCTTTTGAGATCCGGTTTCCTGCGCCTACTGCGCGCTATATCACAGACACACGTTTGTACTGAGTGTGGCGCTCGCTCGGACGCCTCTCTGCGACCCTCTGCGGGGGTCTCACACGAGCCACTGGCGCCGACGCAGCACCAGCGCGCGGCACGTCACTGTTCTCCCGACTGACTAACTCGGACTGACTAACCACCGCTCGCCGCCCGGCGTCGGCTGATTCACCGACCAGCCATGACGTCAGCGAGACGCGCCGGTGACGTCACGGCAGCCGCGGCGGCGGCTTTCACAAACGGCGGCGAGAGCAGCAGTGACGTCAGAGTAGCGTAAGAATGACGTCACGGCCGCAGCTGGAAGTGGTTTGGGGCCGGAAGGTCGACGTTCCGGGATTAGAGGAGTGGCAGATGCAAATGATTGTCAAGTCGCAAGATAATACCAATAACTAAACAAAACATGGTGTAATTTAATGTCACATAATACCTGTCAATCAGAGGCAAAATAATGTAGAAAGAATGCAAAGCAAATGAAAGAACAGAATAGTACCTATTCCACAAGGGTTAGTTGGTAGTTGGCACTGTATCACCAAGTCTATAACAATTTGTCCTCAAACCAGCAAAATTAAATGTTAGCTTAAAAGGCACCTTTAATCAGCCAAATAAATGACAAATGGCATAACAGCCCAAAAACTGTGGGATCAGAGTACCTATACATAGAACAATGTCAAATAATACACTCTGTAAGAAACAGACAGCAGAATTGTATTGTCATCATTGCTAAAATTAGACATTTTCTGAACAGAAGGGTTAGGCTCCAATGAATAAGAAGTTTCCACACTGCAAAAGACTGCAAACTTTGATGGGATCTTGGGCATAGGCATGTGCAGCACACTGTATTTAACACTTTACAGCTAACAGCACAACTATTCAGTATTGATGGATGATTTAGCCAGGGCAGGTGCCTGCCTGTTTTACACTAATATTTACATATATACCCTAGGTACCTATTTTTGTGGTGTTTCAGCTTCCATTATTTTAGAAAAAAAAGTATATTGTAGGACGTAGGTAGGTAATAGGCATTGATGCCTGATGGTTTTATGTTTCTTCCTTCACCAGTTAAAATTGTTTTCATTTTACATTCCTATTTGTAAGTGCAGGATTGATGAGGTAATAGTAGGGTCAGGGACGCTGATAGCAGCACCAGTAACTATTTGGTATAACGCAACCAGCAGCCCGCAGATGACAGTCACATGGCTTTTGTACCTACATGCCTAGCCTCTCAAAAACTGAGAAATTTTCAAGTTGGAAAGCAAACATCCTCTTCCTGATAAAAATGAGTTCAGTATTTATAAAAGTAACTACAATGCAGCAAGCTCCAATGAGAGCTACCATGAACCTTCCGAACTACTATAAGCATTTTGACAAACAGCACAAAAATGAAAAAAAAAACACTGACACAAGACAGACATCGACATAGGAAACCTACTTGTACTTACCCTCAGAGAACAGACAGGTGGTGGATTGATAATAGATGGTCGCAGGAAGCGCGTATTTAATTTACATACAAAATATGTCGAGTGGGTACCCCAATTTCGAATATTCTCTGCCTTTCCGTCCCAAACTGAAACTACGCCCAAGGCCCTATATACCAGGTAGGGTCGTCCGGCGATTCTACCTTTTCGTGACGTCAGCTCGTGACGTCATTTGGAGTCAAGTCTCGAAGCCCCGTTCAATCCCCATGTAAATGAGCGATTTTCGAAGCACTGTAGAATGAAGTCTGTACAAGATATATCAAACCTAAGTATCTTATCTGAAAGAGCAGACAATTTTCTGCAAGTTATCTATTACGTGTTTTTCGCTAAATCTTTTGCTTTTTTCACAAAAGCGTAAAATGTCCCCCCATGTCTCCGCAGCCTCCCTGCCGCCGGCCGTCGCGCGGTCGCGGTAGTGTAGTGGTTAGCGTGCCCGCGCAGTATTCCAAAGGTCCCGGGTTCGAATCTATGCGGTGCGGAACTTTAATTGCAATTCCAAGCTGAATATACGCACATCCATAATAAATTATTATTCGTATAGCTAAACTGTCACCAAGCTATCCATATAAATTGACTTCACCCAAAATATCGGCAAGATTCTATTAAAATATAAATTCAAATATGGCGGCTTGGACTGCCGCGTGCGTTAGGCTCCGCCCATAGCTCCGCCCACATGCGTGACGTCATTCGTGTTAGTGGACACGCAGAGAGATAGGGGACGACATGGGCCTGACTACGCCCACTTATCAGGGCTTTGGTAAAAACTGGATTGCGTCAGCTGGCTGGCCAGCTGGCGACGCACGAAAGGTATTTAATTTTAGATATAAGCGCGGTAGTAGGATGGACATAAATATTTCAAATGGCTTTAAATGAAAAATTGATTGGTAAATATTTATTCTTTTATATCTAGCATTGATATGTAAGAAGCTCTGCTAGCGCCACCATACGGCGCCAGCTGGCAAAAAATCCAGTTAATACCAGAGCCCTTATCAGGGCTTTGGTAAAAACTGGATTGCGTCAGCTGGCTGGCCAGCTGGCGACGCACGAAAGGTATTTAATTTTAGATATAAGCGCGGTAGTAGGATGGACATAAATATTTCAAATGGCTTTAAATGAAAAATTGATTGGTAAATATTTATTCTTTTATATCTAGCATTGATATGTAAGAAGCTCTGCTAGCGCCACCATACGGCGCCAGCTGGCAAAAAATCCAGTTAATACCAGAGCCCACTTATCACAATAGTCAAAATGCTTCTGTAAATCTTGTTCATAAAAAGACAAAGTGCGAGCGCAAACAGAAAGTGAGACTACCCACAAATCAAATTTACAGTTGAACTAGTATATCATCTCTGATTGGTCAATTAAGGCCTATTCATGGCTGGCACAGATCTTATAAACATTAATCAATATTGAATGCAGAAATGGCGCAGATGTTTCGAAAGTGGTGCACCTGCACCATATAGGGCCACTAAAAAAAGCAGTGATCTATTTGTTTTATTGATATTGATATTGAAAGTAATTCATGGCACGTGGTCGCGTTCCTGTAAAAATACATTTTGATTCATAGGGCAAGGGCATCTTTGAGTTTGCTTTAACAATTCAAGAACAGAGCTGCAGGGTCCTTCACGCATTGATATCAATCACAATCATTACATGTTATGAGTTTTTTTTTTTCTGAAAAGGTTAATTCAGACTCAAAGGTGAGGCTCAGGCTGATTCAGATTCTGAATTGACTCCCCATCCCATGTCAGTGTTTGGTCAACTTCAGTGTTCCTTGCATTGGGTTGGGCCATTTCAATTTCCTACCATATCAGTATTGGTATGGCATGATTGATGACTGATGCTGAATTATTTTATCACCCTATTATCGCCAGCCATATTGTTGGACAAGTAACTAGGTACCTACTTCATGTCTTTTAGTTTTGTTTTTCATCACTTAACATTGAATTTGAAATATTATATAATTAACATTTATTTATTTATTAACTCGTGTTTCTGTGTTCAAAATGTAAGCAGTGGCGTGGAGTTCTTCACTCCATGACAATGACCTGTCATTTGTGTATCTTGATATTTACAAAACATCTTTCAGGTGAAAACCAAGCAAGGGCTACAACATGAAAGTGAAAAAGGGCAAAGCATCAAAAATTGGACCCTCTAAGAAGCCTCTTAAGCACAATGCTCCCAAGATATTCAAAACTAAAAAGCAGAAGGGCAAGAAGAGAAGCAAGAAATCATCCCAGGCACCTGTGGTAAAATCTGTTGTACCAGTTGAGGCATCAGGCCGTGTCAATGAGATTCTGAGCCACATCCACCAGCTGAAGCCTGCCCGGCCAGTGGCGCAGTCTGCCGCGGCACCTAGCAGCCCCTCCGCCCCGTCCCCGTCCCCGGCGGCGGCACCACCGCCGCTGAAGAAGCCGCGCGCCGAGCGGCAGGCCTTCCTGCCCCCTCCGGTCCCGGAGGACGCAGGGGACGGCAGTGACGCAGATGGCGACCCGGAGCCGCCGACCGCCGCTCGCGGCAAGAAGAAACGGCGGAAGATGAAGCTGGCGAAGCGGAAACTGCGGAGGGAGGAACTGCTGGCCGCCGCGGAGACGCCGGAGGCCAAACTGGAATCGGCCCGGTTCAGGTCAGCCACGGGTTCAATCTTGGAGAGTAAGGGGACTGGGGGAGAGGACTTGATAGGGCGAGTCAATAGTCGTAGCATAAATGGGTCGTTTTATGAGGAACGAACTTTTTTGTATTTCTCTTGGCGTAACTATTGGCGCACTAATGCGCAAATAGTTACGCGGGATGTGGTTGTGAGTTGTGACCCGACCTGATGCCCTCACCAGGTACCTGAACGAGCAGCTGTACACGAGGACCGGGTTCGAGGCGCTGAAGATGTTTTCGCGCGACCGGGAGTCGTTTGACGCTTACCACCAGGGCTTCCGCAACCAGGTGGCCAAGTGGCCCGTCAACCCGCTCGACCTCATCATCAAGAACGTCAACAAAATGTAAGGCGCCGCAGGGGCATTGAAAGTAAATGATAGCTACTAAATGATGTAAATATGGTCTGGCAAAATTGTGTGCGTGTCATTCCCTTTGCCACTGTTCAGTGTTCATTTCCCCTCTGATGAACATTCCCATTTCTGTCTCGGTATCACGTAGCGCATATCGCAGGTCCCATACATTTGGCTATATCCCGTTTTCGTTTTTTAAGACTGCATGCTATTCGTCAACCCCACCTGTAATGTTCGGCTCTATCCGCGTGCGATCGTTGACTGGGGGCCGCGACCCTGACCCCCCCCCCCTCCCCCTCAGGCCGCCAAGTCACCTGGTGGTGGACCTGGGCTGCGGCGACGCCCGGCTGGCGACCAGCGTTCGGCAGCGCGTGCTCTCCTATGACCTGGTGGCTACCAATGAGCGGGTGACCGCCTGCGACATGGCCCACCTACCGCTGGAGGATGGTGCCGCCAACGTGGCGGTGCTGTGTCTCGCGCTGATGGGAACCAACCTGGTGGATTTCGTCATGGAGACGAATCGCATCCTCAAGATGGGGTGAGTACTGTCGGTAGCGTCAATTACTCGAGGGCAGCGCTTTTCGAGGAGCGCTGTGGCCCGAAGGTTTGACTTTGAATTGTGAAAAACGCCCGCCCGCCGCAAAACGCAAACACCGCAAAACGCGCAAAACGCACACCCGAAACTCCAACGCAAAGGTCGCAAAAAATAAACAAACGCCCGCCCGCCGCAAACCGCAAATAAAAAACGCAAAAACGCCGCAAAACAATAAAACCGCCCGCATCACACAACCGCTAACCGCCAACCGAAAACGCCAAAAAAACGCCCGCCCGCCGCCAAAAAAAAAAAAACACCGCAAAAAAACGAAAAAGCGGCCGCCAACCGCAAACAAATTTAATAGCGTCAATTACGTATTTGTTGCGGCAGGCGTGCGTTTGTTTATTGTTTTTCTTTGCGACGTTTGCGTTGGCGTTTCGGGCGTGCGTTTTGCGCGTTTTGCGGTGTTTGCGTTTTGCGGTGGGTGATCGTTTTTCACAATTCAAAGTCCAAACCTTCGGGCCGCAGTGCTCCTCGAAAAGCGCTGCCCTCGAGTATGGTGTACTTCCTCTCACACATGTGGCGTTTAGCGGCGTTCTTCCTCGGCTTTCGAATCCACGTATATCACGTGCCGGCGGTCTCCAATCGGCAGCCAATCATGACGGTGTCCTACTCTTTTCCAGCGGCCAGCTGCGGATAGCAGAGGTGGCCAGCCGGTTCGACTCAGTCGACGACTTCGTGAAGTCGCTGCAGGCCTATGGCTTCCACTTTATCAGTCAGGACCTGTCGCACAAGTACTTCTACATGTTCAGCCTGAAGAAGGTGGCCAACGTGGACCGGAAGCGACGGAAGGAGCTGCCGGAGATCACGCTGAAGCCCTGCCTCTACAAACGGCGGTGACGGGCCGCGGGAGGGCGGGCAGGTCGGCTGGGACAAATTGGTGACCGGTATCGACGATTAAAGGTCTATGATCTACTGGAGTGTCAATAAACCGTGAGATAATGTTTGCTGTTTGAAGCACTCTCTGAGCTTTCCACGAAACAAAAGATTCTTTTGAACATATCACCAGGGCCCAGTTTCTTGGCACGCCGCTGCGCTGCGCTACAGTATTGGTGCGGCGTTTGCGACGAATTCGCCTCGACGCTTCAGCCTTGCGAGCGTCCGAGTTTGTTGGTGTTTCCGTGAAAACCCAATACACCGCCACGCGTAGCGCGCTGTTGCGCAGCGCCTTGAAACAGGGCCCAGAACACTTCAGTATGGTATGCCTCAGCTTTATTCAGTCTATACACAGGCAACATTTGAACGGCACGGCACCATGTTCAGTGTCATGTAGTATGAATGTTCTGGGTTCTGATCTTTTCTCCAGGCGCGGCCACGGGTCTGAGCACCAGCCCAGAGCCCCGGGCACCGGCGCCTGCTCTGCTGGCGACTGCGGGGCAGTCCCTCAGAGTGAGATGCCCTGGTCTGTCATTAGACGGATTATAATAATCACTCGCGTAGAGCGCCCAGAAAGAAGCAGATAATATTTCCTATAGCGGGCGGCACCGCCCAGCGCGCGAAATTCGCGTACAACACCACTCGACTTCCACTGCCGACCGCATCAACAGCTAAAAAACCACTGTCGTAAGTATCTTAAACGAACACAATCGCTCGAACAGATCGTCCCATGCTTAAAACATCGACAAACCCCGGCACCTCGCGACCACCACACCACATTCACACCCACACACAGACGCGCCGGCATGGTAGGACCATCCCTCCAGAATAAAATACTCGAAAGTTCGGCCCGCGCCGGCCGCCCTGCCACCTCCTGTCGTGCTCCCTCCAGTTCCGTTCGGTATCGCCTCAGTCCGAGCACAGTGTGAACCAGATCTGAACGGACGAACCCTCTCCGGTTACAACCAATGTCTGCGCGTCGCCCTGTCCAGCGGACTGGACTTTCGCCGGCGGCACGGGCCAATCAGGCCACCAGCCACCGTCCATCCCGACGGAACCTGGCGACCAGTGAGGGTGAGCCCGGCACTCGGCAATGCCGCTCGACACGGGATTGTACCGCCAAGTCGCCTCTCTGGACTCGAAGGACGACGGACCTGCAGACCACAACGCTAGTCTGCCCGACGCCTCTGGGCCGCCAGAGTGACACCAGAGGTCCTCAGCGGCCACCCAACCTGGCTACCCCGGACGGCGGCTCCGCTAGTCTACATGGGCCGGTACTGGGCGGGGAAGCGCACCGTGCGACTGCGTGCCAGGTGGTCCGACAGGAAGCTCCAGCCGAGCTTGTTGTACAGCTCGCAGACCTTCTGTTCGTTATCGACCGACGGCCTGTCGTCAGCGATCTTCTGCTGGTAGCGCAGTGCCAGACCGAACCGGCCGTGCGCCACCGCGTGACGGACCGAGAACGGCAGCAGCTGCGGCGGAAGGGGCAGAGGGTCAGCGAGGGCAGCGCTTCGAAATACAGGTCGCATTTATAGAACGGCACTTACCAACCAACAACCACGTCCTTGTCATTCTCAGACGCATCCATAATCCATAACTTAATCCATAATTTAATCCATAATCCATAATTTAATCCATAATTAATCCATAATTTAATGACAACGCTTTCATCATATCCCTCGCCTCGTAATTCCACAGACATGGAGTAGGTCTCTTTACCAAACATCTTTATTCCCACCCACCTGTCTAGCCCCCTCTCACTCTCTCTACGCCCTCTCTCCCTCTCCCCTCAGTCCCCATCTTCACCTTGGCATCTGTCGGCTCGGCGAACTCGAGTGCCGAGTTCATCAGATCCTGGATGTTGGCCAGGGTGGCCATGGAGAAGACGTCAGCCGGCTGTTTGCGCTCAGCGCACTCGCACAGCACGACACCCTTGCGGGAGATGGCGTCCAGCAGAGCCGACCGCTCCCGCTCCATGTCACTGCGAAGGGCAGAGTGGTGAGTTGGGGTTCAGGGGGTGCCGGGCTAGGGTGGTCATCGGTGACGGTGCGGACGAGGGATAAGAAAGTGTGGGGTACGTCCTACGCCCTACGGATGTAAGAAGCCGACAATGCTGTTCAAACGTATGAACATGGTTCAAGGCCAAGACGAGACGGCCTTGTATGTGAATGCCGATAGGAAAGGGCTGAAGGATACACCGCAAAATTATTGATTGAACAAACACAAAAGTAAGCCATTTACGAGCATAAAATGTCGCATTAGCTCATTTATCTTATTGTATATTTCGACCGTCAGCTACTATGCTGATATAATTGTTTACTTTTCCAATCAAACTGCACCCCTCAGCCCCAACCCGCGTCATCCACCCGCGGCCCGCCGTCGTACTTTTTGACGGACTGATCCTCGGTGCTGGCGTTCTTTCGTCCGTAGTAGGTGAGCAGACGGGCCCGGTCCACGTCCTGGATGACGGCGTCCGCGCGGCGGACGATCTCAGCCGCGTCCTTCTCCTGAGGGAGGGGAGGGGTCGTCAAAGTGGAGCAGTAGCACAGGCCCAGGGGGAGGATGACATCAAGAGTACACGGAGGCCTGTCAGAAGCAAGCTCAAGATTCTAGACGCATCAAGAGCTTTTGATGTTGATATCCGTGGGAAGCATTATGGTATCAGGGTAAGTGTTTGTACAATAGCGATATGAAAAATATAACGGTTCGTGGATGACTGAATAAATGGAGCAACATAGCCACCACGATAGCCCGAAGTCAATCGGACACCGAACAAACTCAAACGCGTACCAGACACCATCCTCCCCACACCGCATCTCAGACGTCCCAACCCCCGACCATCCCTCACCATCCCTCACTCCGGCGGTCAGTCTGCGACTGACCGCCGCCCGGGTCGGAGCGCTGCCGCGGCCCCGCGCGAGGTCACGACCCCGACCGCTCAGTGCTGTGCTCCGCGCGGTGATAGTGGTCTGGCGAGAGCTGCCAGCCGTGGATAGCGAGTGATTGGTGGCGGGTGGTCAGTCGCATAGCTCGCTTATAGCTATGCATCAGGACGATATTAAAAACTCTGTCGCCCAGTGCTTTGAAGATGATGGCTTTATTGCTCGTCTCCGCGAGAAGCTGCTGGCGCCGATCATCAGCCAGTGTGTGGCGGAGGCCCTCCAGACTCGTGACCGGGAGATCGAGCAGCTCCGAGCCCAGCTGTCTGCCGCGCAGAACGACGTCGACAGCCTCGAGCAGTATTCCCGGCGGAATTCGCTCATGATCACCGGTCTGCCCGAGTCTGCGCGGGAGAGCACCGACGCCCTGGTGATTGACCTAGCCAAGGCCGCCGGGGTCACCGTGACAGTGGCGGATCTGGACCGCTCGCACAGGGTCGGTCCGCCGAGACGAGACAGACCGAGACAGATAATCGCCAAGTTTGTGGCGTTCAACAAGCGCCAGGAGCTGCTGGAGGCCAGGACGAACCTGAGGGCCGGGAGAGTGCAGCAGCACCCGATCCTGACGCAGCAAGTCCTGGCGAACACATACATCGCCGAGAACCTGACGAAGAGGAACCAGCTCATCCTCTTCGTAGCTCGTCAGCTGCGCAGAAAAGGCAAGCTGCACTCGGCTTGGACAAACAACTGTGTGATAAAGGTACGCACGAGGGAAGGTGGACCGACGACGAAGATCAACTCACTCACCGGCCTCCGAGATGTCGTCGGAGACGACCCAGACATCCGGAGCGCTCTTCAACAGACCGGAGTCGCCGCCGCACCTGCACCGGGAGCGGGGCGTGCCCCCATCGCACGGGTGCCTGAACCCGCCGCTGCGCGCCGGCCGGCGGAGGGTGACGCGGCCGTGACCGGGTCAGTCAGCCCCGCGCCGGTGCCGGTGAGCGCGGCCGCTCGCTCGCCCGTGGCTGCAGCCGTCCAGCCGGACGTGCCAGTAGCCGGGGCTGGAGCCGCGGCTGCCCCGGCCGCGAGTGAAATGATCGAGACGAGCGCGCAACCATCAGTGTCTGAGGTGTCTGCTGAGGCTGCACCGGCGACGGTAGGTGAGCCAGGAGCCGCGACTGACGCGGTCGAATCGAGTGAGGAGACGTCGACCGAGTCGCCCGAGCTGGAGGCGTCACCTGCTTCGCCTGCCCCGGAGTCCATGCGGACGCCGTCGACTTCGCTGAGCGATGCCGCTGAGCCGTCCCAGCCGGTAACGGACGACGGTGAGACTGCCGCCGCTGGAGGTAAGCACGGGAAGCGGGTCGGTAAAACCCGCAAAACCCGAGCGGACAAAGTAAAGAAAAAGTAAACAATGAATGTTGTGTAGTGCCACGGTACTTGGACTTGACTGTTGATGTCCACTGCTTTCACTGAGCGGCAGGTCGCCCGCTCAGGGCGCTTCTATATACTTACCCGGATGATATGTAGTTAGTAAGTTATTCCGAGTGCTGCGGCAAGTAACTCGCTTCGTGTCTGTTTTTCGGTCAGTTTGACCCAGTTAATTTCAGTTAACTCAGATGGTAGGTTGAAGAGTGTGTTTTCCCTCTTATTTTGTGTCGAGGTGTCTGGTTTCGATGACAGGTCGATGGATTGGTTTAGTCATTGATTGGTTTAGTCATTGATTGATAACGAGTGTGTCCGTTTGATGATTTTGATGTCCGTGATTGATAACGAGTGCGTTAAGTCCTCGACCGCTGTATTTTTGTTCCCCGTATATTTATTTATGATTTGGCTGTATCTGCATACTAGTTTATCATATATCTATTCCAACTACTTGCGAGCTTCGCGATTGGCCGCCCGCCCAACGACCCGGGCGCTCGGCCCGCCCCACCTGTGACTTTTGTCCCTGCGCCGGGCCACCGTCCGACTGCGGAACATCCCTCATCCCGGTCCTATTTTTCCTTTCTTTCTCTGAAACGTTGTTACACTACTTTGTTCTCCGTCAGCTTCATTGATCCCCTGACCCAATTGCATAGTGTATCTCTGCACGTTTGCTCCTCCTCTCTTTCGTCCGGACCGCGGTGGACGCCCCGCCGCCCTCTAGCACACGCTCAGGCCGCCTCTCCCCTCCTCTCCTTTCCCCCAACGCTTCCCAAAACCCGCTTCAACCTTACCCAATTCTCTCCCGATTCTGTGTCAAATCATGCATCATCGAAACTATTTAATTATCCTCCAGACATGCGTATTCTTTTGATTATCGGAGGAATTGAATCGAACCCTGGGCCAATAAATAACAAGAAATTATCGAATAATATTACGATAGCCCATGTAAATATAAACAGTATAACGGCCACTGGCAAGGTCCAAGAGCTAACAAATTTTGTCGACGTTAATAAAATCACAATTCTCGCACTCACTGAAACTAAATTGGACGACTCAATTAACCCGAACCTTTATACTATTGACAATTTTCATCCACCCATTACAAGACACAGAGACAGACACGGAGGAGGCACGGCAGTATACATTCACAGCTCACTTACATTTTCCAGAATTTCCTCACTCGAATTGCCTGGTGAAGAATGGATTTGGATAAAAATAAAAACAAAAGACTCTACATTTTTACTGTGCTCAATCTATCTCCCACCCAATATTCCAGCACATCGACAAGAAGAGTTTATAGACAGACTGACCGACAGTGTGACTCGTGCACATCTCTACTCCCCAAATGTATTATTGACAGGCGACTTAAATGTTGGCAACCTATTCCTCCCTCCAGATACCTATCAACATAGTGGACTGACAGCTTTCGACCGAAAATTAAGAGACGCAACTGACACCATTGGACTAACGCAACTCATCGACCAACCTACGCGTATTGAAAATGACACATACAACCTACGAGACCTCTTTTTTACATCCAATACTAAATTTATCATTGATAGCGGACTTCTCTCTTCATTTTCAACACTTGACCACTTTCCAGTATTTGTGACGCTATCAATCCAGGGAGAAAGGAATGATGACAAATATGTAACCGAGTACTGGGACTATGCAAATACAGACGCCGATAAATTAACACACATTTTACAACAAACAGACTGGACAACAATTCTTAACAAGGACACTGATGCAGCGACTGATTTTACTAACCGTATAATTGACGCAGCCAAAGAGTGCATACCGATAAAACAAAGCAAACGAAGACATGACAAACCTTGGGTGACACCAGAACTTCTGAAGGAAATTAGGAAACGTGAACGTTTATTTAATGCTGCCCGAAAACGAAAAACCGATAAACAAGCGTGGGCAAAATGGAAAACCCAACGCAACTTCGTGACAAATTTGAATAGACAACTTTACGACGAACATGTAAAAAATAAAGTATCACTTCTACTTCAGAACAAACACGACCCTCATAAATATCATAAAATTTTAAGAGACATAACAGGTCATAAACAAAACCATTCCATACCGACACTCATACAACACGATGGCACAACAGCGACAACTGACACTGACAAAGCCACCATGCTGAATACATACTTTGCCTCACAAACACAACTTGACATCACAAACGCACACATTGCACAACTTCAAACATACACAGCAAGAAACACTGAACCAGTACCCACTCTCAGCAGCATTGACATCACCCCTGGTGAAGTCCTTCGAACCCTGAACAGCTTAGACGCTAATAAAGCTTGTGGTTCAGACAGATTGCCTACGAAAATTTTAAAAATGACAGCATTACTGATTTACGAACCTTTGACACAACTTTTTAACAAATCTCTCACCACCGGAATATACCCCACATCTTGGAAAAAGGCTAAAGTTCGACCAATATTTAAGCGAAAGGGAACTCCGTCTGAATTAAATAATTATCGCCCAATCAGTTTACTTCCGTGCATATCAAAAGTTTTTGAAAAAATTATATTCGCTCATATATATCAACACATTACTGAATTTTCGCTTCTAACCGACAGACAAAGTGGATACCGACCAGGACACAACACTCAACTGCAACTTACATACATGACAGACTTACTGTACAAATCTCTCGACAACGGACGCGACTTCACCACAATATACTTAGACATTTCTCGATATTTTGAAAAGATTTGGCACAAGGGTCTTCTTATTAAGTGTAAAAAGGAGTTTGGAATAACGGACAACTTACTGACGTGGCTTGAATCTTATCTGACGGACCGACAGCAGACAGTTGACATTAATAATATTACATCACAGACACTGACACTTGACGCTGGGGTACCGCAAGGATCGGTTTTAGGGCCACTTCTGGCGATTTTATATTTAAACGGACTGTGTGACAAAACCACAAACAAAATGCTTTTTTATGCCGATGACTGCTCTTTATACTCGTCTTACTCTCCAACTGACAACCGTCACGACGCACAAACGACACTACAGAAAGACCTAGACATCATACACAACTACGGACAAACATGGGCTATAACATTCAATGCAACGAAAACCACACAACAAACTTTCTCACATCGACAACAAACTAATCGACCAACCCTTACTTTCGGCGGTAACCCCATTCCAATAGTAAATGACCATAAACATCTCGGCCTCACACTATCCACAGATCTACGCTTTCACACACACATTAATGACGTCCTTCTAAAATTTAATCGTTCTATGGGCCCTTTATACCCAATAGCAAAACACATACCTAAAGGAATGCTTCTATCTCTCTATATTACTTACGTTCAACCTTTCCTCGACTATTGTGACATCACTTACGACGGACACATCACAACGACTGACGGCATGCGACTAGAAAAAGCACAAAACAGAGCAGCACGACTGATCACTGGGACTGGACTTCGGACATCGACTAACGGACTGCGACGAGAACTAGGATGGACTTCTTTGACCGACAGACGGAAAATCCACAAACTTCAGTTTTATCACAAATTAATATTCAATCCTATAGTTCCCGAATTTATTAAGACCATTATTCCTAACACAAGACAGCAAAACACAACACGAACTTTACGAAATATTTCAGCTCAAACAATACCATTGGCCAGAACCACATCCTATCACCGATCCTTCGTCCCATCCTCTACAAGCCTCTGGAACACATTGCCCGAACATCTACGCACAAACAATAACTACTTTACCTTTAAAAAACACCTAAAAGAACTGATTACACAACCCCGTCCACCTCTGTATTATTTCCTAGGCACAAAAACAGGCAACATTTTACACACAAAACTACGACTGAATACTTCAAAACTTAATGCTCATCTTTTCTCCATACAACAAGCTAATTCACCCTCTTGCACTTGCGGCTATAATTCTGAAAACACAAAACATTTCCTACTTTCCTGTCCACTTTATCATACTCAGCGAAACATTCTTTACAACACCGTGTCGCCCGTCATCCGCACTGACTTTTCCACTCTCCCTTCCTCCAAACAACTCGACATCCTTATCCACGGTACAGACCTGAGTCGTGAGGAGGGCCGTGTGGTTGCCACCGCTGTCCAATCCTTCATCATCCTTACCCATCGCTTATAAAATACAACATCCCAAGTCCCAATCCTCACCACTACCGTGGTCGGACGAGTGGGCGCGGTGCGGGGCAGCCTTACAGTGCCGCCGGGGTCGTGGAGCGTTACCGGGCTTGGGCGGTCCGGTCGATCGACGATCACTTTGACATGTTTTGCAACATAAATATTTTTATTCCGTTCTTCTTGTTCCATTGTGTTTCATCATTATTATTGTTGCTAAATACGTTAAGTACTTCTCGTTTAGCAAGCGGCGCCATGATTTAAGTGCGTAGCACTTTTGCGCCAATTGCATACTTTATTTGTTATATTCATCTGTTTGTTATTGAATAAATGGTCTCTCTCTCTCTCTCTCTCTCTCTCTCTCTCTCTCTCTCTCTCTCTCTCTCTCTCACAACCGCCCTCGTCCTTACCTGCATGGTATCTAGCGTCTGCAGTTTGGCGCTGTTGGCCAGGATCCGGTCCAGCCGCTCTCCATTAGCCAGCACCTCCTCCAGCAGGGCTGTCGCCGTGTCGCCGCCGCCTGACAATGGTCAGGGGGAGGCGTGTTACACGTGTGACATGTCGAGCGTGGGACTGATGCCAGAAGTAAGCGGTAGGAGTCGCACGGGTTCCCACACTTAGCTAGGGACACATTGCTGATGCTTTCGAAAGGGGGCGGGGCCTGGCTGATGAAAGTCTCCAGGTTCCCCAAATGTGTTCCTTCGAACCATGCAACATCGATTTTCATTCAATCAAGTTAGAAAACGGCAATAAACGTCAGAATTATCCCAAGGTCAAGAATAGTCTGGCTGATCGTGCTGAAGGAGTGTCATTGCCTCACCGGCTCCGAGCCGGCCGATCCACATGATCTTGAAGTCCTTGAGGGCGTTCTGGTACTCGTCCTGCTTGGAGGTCTTCTCCTTGTCGGGCTTCGAGGCGCCGCTCTTGCGCGGCACGTCCGGAATCATGTAGCGGAATGGAAACTGACCCTGCGGGGACAGACGGACGAGGGGGGGGGGGGGGTAGCGGTGTGTGGGCGAACGGGCATGTACAGACTGACACTTTGTGCGGGTGCTCGTCAACAAAATATTCTACAGACCGTATATCAAATACACTGGTGGATTGTGCAGAAATATATGAAATAAAATCAAAACATCATAAATGATAGCAACGATACGTTCAGCAGACGTTATGTGATGCCCTACAATTATTTATTCTATGCCATGAAATCTGCTTCGATGTATGCGTCTACCACTCATTTTTCGTTGATAAAATTAATCAGGAAGAAATGAAGCTAAAGCTGCAGCTTTGTAGCATTACGCAGTGATGAAGCAGCGCCACCAGCGAAGCTGCGATAAGTGATGTAAGCACACTTCCAAAAGTCGGTAAAGTGACTTATATATCAACAACTGTCATCGCGGGCAACTATCAATGTGTGCACTCAGAACTCAGAATGATCCGCGTGTAAAAGGTGTGCCATGTGCATGCAGAGAGGCTAAAAGGAGGCCACAAAGGACAACTAACTGATGCCCGGAATGCTATAAAGAAGTGCCACAACCAAATTGCAATAATGAACGCGGAGCATGTAATGATGATATCAACTAAAACTCCCCCAGCTATTCTTCATAAATATGCAGCATTCAGCCACCAATTTTTTTAAATAACATTTACATTATTAGGCAGCGGCATTATCGAGTGAACCATGGAGAAAACCTTCAGAATAAAAAAAAAACAGGTCACATCCACCATGCAGTGGGGCATGCAGTCTCCTTCGGTTTTACTTGACAACCAGAACAAAATTTTGAGCTGCTAACGGCTAGTGGGTGACAGTTGGGAACAGGAACAGGTACCCACAAAACTAATTGTAAAAGGCATAGTTCCCACCAAGCCCTTTGCCCATGACCAAGCGATATGTTCAGCCCGATTATCCAGAGCTAATTTACAAGAACCGAAGGTTTGCGGTAATGCAGGCAGGTATGGTTTTAAGCGTTATTCTTCAGGAGCATGGCTAGCCAGAGCTCTGTCGTTTGTCTCCATCAGGGCCACCAGTCCTCGGGAATCGGAGGCAGTCGCCTTCCTTCTGGCGCACTTATTTCCGTGACTCTGAGCCAGCAGCCGCCACCAGCCAGCCGAGGTATGTCACTCCGCCGAGCCGCTGCCCGTGCTCCGGTCCACCGCCGCGCCCGGTGAGAGAGCGACAGAGACAGAGAGAGAGATAGAGACAGAGGGGTAAGGGTGGCACACCAGTTGCGGAAGGGGCCGCTTGACGCGGCGCGGCGCCGTCCGAGCTCGTACCGCCTTGTCGTTGGCGGCGCGGGTCGGCTGCAGCGTCAGGTTGCCCACCAGGACGTGGCCGGCCGACAGCGACAGCTTCGACGTCCTGCGGCGGCACGGAAGGGTCGTCAGAACACAGACACACGGTCAGGTGCAGTGCGTGACCACACGGCGAGATACGGCCTGTAGAAACACCGACTCTATAACTTATGTCCCGAAAAAGCAGATAAGGCCCGTACAAACCCAGCTCGGAAATTTCGATATGACCCGTAGAAACACCATATTAATTATAACGGTCGATGCGGACTATGCAACCAAAGGTCTTGCGGTTCTCTACCCGGCCAGCCTCTCATCGACTAATTATGTAGCCAATCGTCCCTCCTTAGATCGTCGTTGTACTTTGTAGCCAAAATCCTCCATTGCTCACCGGTTGTTGTTGCTGAGCGGCAGGGGCGCCACGTAGAGCGGCAGCCGGAGACCGGGCCGCATCTGGGCCGTGCCCGCCCGCCGGGTGCCCGTCAGAGCGTCGTTGTACCGGTAGTACGTGTCCAGCTGAGGACACCGGGAGTAGAGCGTTAGACATGGCACAACTTTCGGTGAGTTGGATGTGAAAGGGTTTTGGAGGCGATGATGGGTTTGGACAAAGTGACAAAACACAAGTACCAAGAGTAAAATGCGGAAAGACTGTCGTAAGCGAAAAAAAAAATGAAAATGTATCTAAGACACAAGATTATACCATCAACAGTGTTCATGTCACAGTTCAATATCCAAACCTAACTGAAAGACGGCGACTAGTGCCGCGGTCGTACACTGAGGAGTTTCAGTCCCATTGACAAACTGACCTTGAGTTCGCTGGAGAGTTTGAAGGTGATCTGAAGCGAGAGGTCGCTCAGCTTCTCCAACAGCTCTCTCTTCTCGTGGCGGATCCGCATCAGCAGAGTGTACTCCCCCTTATCTACCCGGACAGAGTACTGGGGATGGAGACAATTAAATGGCGGTACCTAAGTAATACTCCGGTTTTGGGAAACATTGTAACGGATTATCCTACACTTAGTCCTCTGCTGACACAGACAACTGGAGACAGACAAGCGACAATGTTAGCAACTGTTTTAGCGGGACAAAAGCTTGTAGTTTCTTTTTAAACGCCTTGCAATAAGATCCTCTTTCGATTTTCGGTGTATCAATTATATATCTAGTTTGCAGTGTTCGAACCTCAACCAGAGAACACAGATAGCCAGTGACTGACCTTGGACGGATAGGCGTCTCCTGCCGCGATGAACTGCTTGTTAGAGTCAAACAGCATCCACATCTGCGACTCGAACTCGGACTCGTACAGGGTGTCACTCAGGAACTGGCTGTAAACGCGGACAGACATGTCGAGTAAACACTTGCGCAGCGTGTACTTCAGGAAGGACGACACACTTTCCATGCTCATTGCGACAGCATGCTGTTCATAATCATCGGCAGGTCAGAGAAGCCCCTACAGGTCAGAGAAGCCCCTACAGGTCAGAGAAGCCCCTAATGCCCTAATACCTAAGGCAGGCTCAGTCTCTGCCCAACAATCTCTCGCCAACACGTCCATCCCGGCGTCTCGTCCGGTAGATCGCAGCGACTGCGTCCCGTTCCCGTACTCACAAGTCGGGTGTGACCTCTCCGCCTTTGGCCACGTTGAATCCGTAGGTGAGCGTCAGTCCGTAGATGACGCGTCCGTCGGGCAGCTTGTCCCGGTCGTCCACCAGCGGAGCCACCTTGGCCGACGACGGCCTGACGGGGCGGCGGGGCAGCGAGGGTGTGAGTATGAGACGGGGAGCTACCGAGGTGCAAGGAACAAAGCATTTAGAGCGAGAGCAGGAATTAAAACCACGTTAGCACGAATACAATGAATTAATGGCTCTGAATATTCTGCAGAAAATATTCACGCGGGTACAGTTTTAAAACAGTATCTACAAGAATGAAATGGACTGTATTGCAGAGCAGCCTGGTTAGATCTCAAGACTGAAATGCAAGCTCTGCTTCAACTGCAAACCACTTATATCCCCCGCTTCCCCACCATCATGATGACTATCCCCTAACCCCCTCCCTCTGACAGCCGTACCTGTACGTGCACAGTTGCCCCTTCAGTATGACGCTGGGGGCCGCCATCTCTGTGGCCCGCAGCGCGTCCGACACGTCCAGTCGCAGCACCTCGGCGGCCGTCATGGCCAGGGTGGGCGCCGACGGGCGCAGGCCGTCCAGACTGACGGTCACACTGACGTCCGCAGAGCCCAGACTGGTCCAGTACTTGCAGACCACCACCTCCAGAATGTGGCCGCCCTGCAGGCGTGGGAGAAGCCAGGGTGAGTTAAAGGATAAGAGGTGAGTGAGAGGCGAGTTGACAAGTTGGGCACGGTTATACGAATCATTTCAAAGAAAGTAACTATATTGTGAAGAACGGTGATTAGTTGGTTAGTGCCTGCTGCTTTTACAGCCAGCGGCCATAAAAGCAGCTACCAGACAGCCAGCGGCCAAAAATGCTGGCTTGACAAACGGTCAAGCCAGCACCGTTTGTACCTAGTCAACAGACAACAAGAACACACTAGATTTGCATCTGAAGTTATTAAGAATCACTCCAGATGACCACATCAATCGCGTCACGTCATCCACTAAGACGCGAAACATGACACACGCCGCGCTCGCACGCACCTCGATTTTGAATGTCTCGCTGTAGGATGTGCCGGGCGCGAGTCCGGCCATCTTGTAGAACTCGCAGCTCTTGCTGGACATGTGGGGGACGGCCTGCAGCGCGTGGATCACGAACCGGTGGTCCTTCTCCTGCTCCAGCGACTTAAGCGTCACAGCTGTAACGAACAGAGAGAATGTGTCACAATTGGATGGCATAGTATGCACTACAAACAGAGAAAGAAACGACATAAAATAAAACATAACAGCTGCTGAGCCATAGCTCAGCTCTGCGCTGAGCTCCTGAGCCATTTAGTAGCTGCTAGTAGGTAGCATTGTGCCAGCAGCAAACTGAGATGCAATTGAAGATTCTTTGTTTTCACCAGCACCGATCCATCCTATTTGACAAATAATTTTCCGGTCTTTCCCTTCTACAAAAAAGGTTTCAACCACATCTGGCCGACCTCAACTCCCTCCCTTCCTGCTTCCCTCCCCCTCTCCTACCCTCTCTCACCTGCCGAGCTGGCCGCGTCGGGCACCTGGATGAACAGCCTCTGCAGCTGCCCGGGCTGCAGAGAGAGCGTCCTCTCCAGCTGCGGGTCAGCAGCGTCCAGCTGGATGGGTACCACCACCGTCACCGGCACCTCGAACAGGGCGCCGCGCTCCGGCTGGTCGGCATCGAACGCCCGGATACTGACGAGAAGAACGGTGGATGTTAGATGGATGTGCGGATATCGACGGAGTGGTGCGGCATGTTGGAGGTCAGACGGACGGAAAGTCGACAGTCGGACAGACGACGGAAAAACATTAGTCGGACAGGTTTGACAGACGGACGGACGGGATGATTGACGGTTGGGTAAAGCAGACGAGCAGAGGTCAAAGGAACGGTAAAAGACGTTTATAATTAAAGCCAATGGTGCGGCAAGACTAATGAAAAAGTCTAGGAAGGGACTTTACCACACCAAGATTGCGAGTAAATTCGATACAATTCAAGATTTGCTTGAAGTTCCCGCACCCTCCGAAAGTTACACAACGATTGTCTGCAGCAAATAATTTCTTTTTAACAGCATATAACTCCCGTTGCGTGAACCTTTCGGGCAGCAGTTCAACAAGCGGCTTTTCCCAGCTTTTGACACTCCCAGCTTTTCTTTTCATCGACAACTTCTATCTTTAAGCTATGCCACTTTTACCACGACATAACCAAGAGACAGACAGAAGCGAGTCAGATACATACACTTTTATGACAGATTAACTTGATAATACCGATAAGATGCTAAAAACATTCCAATGAAAAAACACGGAACAAGGACACAATCTGAGAATGGTGCACCATGGACATTATCAAACATAACAGTACACACAGTTCGCCGACACAAAAAAAAAACGAGCTCTGTTATACGGGTCCCATATTTACGGCTCAGTGCACCACACCCATGGCGCAGCCACAGAGCATAATTGTCAACCTCAACTAACATTGCTCTCAACAATTAAGTGAAAGCTTCTTCTGCCTACCGTTTCAGTACGCAGCAACCCGAGCGCTTCCTCATACCAACCTAAAACCTCACACTCTCCCGGCATCGTCTCTCACTACATTCCATCGAATTTCACGTTCCGCAGTCACGCTGCCCCGTGACTTTCATCCCCACCCCACCCCACCCAAGTACCCCCCTATCGCCGCCATCGGACCCACCTGGTAGCGTGCACGCCCTCGGGCAGACTGCGCGCGTCCACCTTGACGGCAAAGTTGCGTGTCGAGTTCATGTGCTGCACGTATTTGGCCACCTGCACCCAGCTGGCCTCGCAAGTAAGCACGCAGCGCAGAGAGAAGTTGATCTGCTTCACCGGGTCTGACAACATGGGGAAGGGAGGTGAAAATAAATGAGTGTCTAGTGTTTAGTGTCGGCATAGTGCCAGCTTTAGCTGGTGTAGAGAAAGGTCATGTTTCCGTAAAGGCTGCAGTAAACCTCGGACATTAAAATTAGAGTTAGGCAGTGTTCTCGTGCTCATTCGTGAATAATACTATCCCTTGTCTTAGTCAAATAATAAGCACGACACGGACGAAAACTGATATTCATGACAATAGCATATGTAGCACACTTCGAGTTTGAAAGGAAACATCGTCTTGAAAAACTCCCTTTATCTTCTTCACGTGATCCATCAATCGGAATCATAAACAATCTGTCCACGGCCGGAAAAGCATAAAAAACAGTCTCGTTATCGTCACGCCACTCTATCTCCCAGTTCCGCTACCCCTAGGCCTCATTTCGGTCATTACACTGAGCACCCCCCCCCCCCCATCCCCGTGAGGGGAGGGAGGTAGGAGACGAGACAGACACTCACCAGCGGCGTCCTGGTTCACGAACTGCGTCTTCACGGAGACGGCGCGCTCAATAACGCGACTACGCAGGTCCACACCGTCCCGCAAATAGATGCCGTGAGCCTCGTTTGGAGCTGAAAGGGCGTTGAGGGAGAGGAGGCCAGGTCACAACAAGGAACAGCATTAGAAAGATTTGTGCGTCCATATTTAGATCACTTTATAAGTGAGATTTATTTGGCTTTGTCAATCAAATGCTTGTAAAACATGATCTATCCGGACCATCCTCAAAACAAAAGGATACTTATTATTCCGAAGACGAACCTAGTTACTGCCTTCCGAATCGAGGCAGGAGTAACACGTACCCATTAAAACCTATGTAATGAGCCGCGACTTACCGACTGTGGCTATGAATGTGACGTCCTTGTCTACGCTGCAGTGGTGCTGCTTCAGATGCTCCAGCGCCTTGTCCACCTGACCGAAAAGCCGAGGATTGTAAGGATAAAGAAGAGGATTGCTTAAGCGGATCACGGTACACACGACTCATCAAAACACAACACACCATACCTACAACTGACTTTAAAGACCATCGTTGTCATTTATCAGCGTTTGTACAGCATCCTTCACGGTGAATTTAAGCGCAAGGCACAAAAACGAGTTTCAGCGACTCCAAATAGAAACCAATCAATCTTCAGCCGTCGCTTCAGCAAAGATTCGACACTGCGCGCAAGTATGTGATTCGTAATCCAAAGCAACCAATGCTTAGGGCCCAAATTGCAGCAAGTACAAAAACGCCACCAACCATCGACACAGCAGTGACCCACCCGTTGACGAGTTTGCAGCGCCCACATCATTCCCTCACCCGTAGCATGCCGCTGCCGACTGCGAACGGGTCGGCTCCGGGCGTGTTCATGGTCTCAGCCGTGGCCATGATGGCCCGCCGCACGCTGTACACAGAGTACTCCATGCCCAGGCCCTTCAGACACGAGAGCAGCGTCGCTGGAAACAAAGGGGAGTGCAAACGGTGAGATTATAGCTCCTTCAGTGTGGGTAAAGGCACCGGGGTAACGAGCCTGATGTGAATGAGCTTTATCATCAAAATGCTCGAGCATGTTTGCAAGATTAGCGGAAAACTTATCAGGCATCAACGATTTCCCATGATGAATCACCCACTGGACTTATGCGCTGCACTTTTCCATTATGTCAGTCCCCCAATCCCTCCAATCCCAAGTTATTTCCCTCTCCCTTCTGAGCAGCCTCCTATCATCCTATCAGCCCTCTCCTTTAGTGAACAGCCTCCTATCATCTCCCTTTCGAACCTCTTCCGGTATCATTTTCGCTCACCGATGGATCCGGTGGCGTTGGGAGCCGCCATGCTGGTCCCGTTCATCTGCTCACAGCCCTGCAGTGTGTAGTTGGGCACACTGGTAATGGCGCAGCCAGGAGCGCAGACCGTGATGTACCGACCCCCTGAGACAGAACAGATAGAGGGGATTAGAGCACACACTGGTGATGGCGCAGCCAGGAGCGCACACCGTGATGTACCGGCCGCCTGAGGGGATGGAAGGCGTCAGTCAGAGCGCACGGTTATGTGAAGACTGTTTAAGACTTAAGAGGGCATAAATAAACAAAAAAGGTCAGTGGATTTGATGCTGTGCCAACCAGCTGCGGTGACGGTGGAAGAATTTCGTGTCAGGAAGAATGGCAAAGGCACGGATAACGACTAGAGATTAAGAGCAGCTGAGATTCAGGAAGCTATTTTCAAGAGACGATCCAAACTCAAAGGAATAACATCGGACAGTTAACAGTCCCAAACTATAGCCCCTTCTTCCTCAGTGTCCTCACCACATCCCACTCTTACCGGACGATCCGGACGGATCGCGCGATGTCCACGTGTAGGGCATGGTGGGCACACACTGGCGCATGCCGTAGCACGCCTCCATCATCGGTGGTGTCACATACGCGCCGATCCCTGGCGGCGCATAGAGGGCGGTCAGAGAGGGCCGGTGGGCGACGACACTGACACCATTTACGTGTTTACGGCATAGATCAACGTAATTGTTCACGAAGGATAAGAATGCCAATGCAACACAGCCATTTCAAGAACCGTCTTTGCCACCACCCCTAGATCATCTCCCATCATTAATCCCCTTCCCCAAGTAAACCTTTCCCTCCTCAGTCCTCCCCTCTCCCGGCCAGCTCATACGTACCTAGTATGGTTCCGGGGGTGGCCGCCGGCAAGTTGGGCGGCGCGCCGATGGTGTTGAGCGCCGGGCCGGCGTTACCGGCGGACGCGCACCAGATAACGCCGTGCTTGTTGACCAGCTCGTTGGCCAGCTCACCCAGACGGCTGCAGAGCGGCGAGAGGGGCGTTAGTACAGGCACAGGCGGTGATAAGACATCTAAAGGAATGTGTAATCGCAGTTCAGGATAGGCAATAACGGACGATTCACCGTCTCTAATAGACAAACAGTCCTGGCGTTCATCTCAAGACTCAGGCCCCAATGCTAAAAGCGATATCAACCGTGATTAAGGCAGCCTCATAGGAACAACCGATTGAAATTAAAATCACCCCCACGTAATCCTACCACTTTTCTATAATGCAGACACACGCAGACATATTCCACAAAGCCCCCGCACTGTAACTAACCCGGAGTCGCTCCAGCGCGAGTGTTCTCCGTAGCTCATATTGATGAGGTCCACGGTGTAGTGGGCGGAGCACGTCATCAGGTGGGACATGGCGCGCACAATGGCCGTACCCGTCTCCATGGTGCCCACCCGGCCGTCACCTGGACAAACAATGACGTCATTGGTATACAGTCATAAGCAAACCAAAAATGAAAAAGATGGGTGTACACTGTACAAAATCACCCAGCATCTCCTCTTAGCTGCTTGCATCTTCAAAATATAAGCGATCATCTCATAAATATCCACCCATCTCCAGCTACTATCAGCAATCTCCTGTGATCCACTCATTTGCTGTGTCTAAAAAAAAAACATTGAATATCCATATATCTTTAAACCTACCACCCCAGACTCTTCTTTCTAGATACTCTCGTCACCCTTGCAGCCGACACCCACCTATGTTGATGGAGACGATCTGGGCGCCGGGGGCCATGCCGTTCTTCTCCGGGGCGTCCGGGAAGCAGGCGGCGGCGATCGCAGACACGTGGGTACCGTGACTGGCTGTGGGCGGACAGTAGGGCGCGGTCAGACGCAAACTTTATGGTATGTTTACCAGTTTATGGTGTAGATAACAATCCGCTTTGAAAATTTATCCCCCCTTAAAATGTCATGAGTCATGAGACGCCAGCTTGCCAAATGCCAGGTCTGTGACAGCTGTGTCAACTATACGCCAGTCACGTTCAAAAACAGCACCCAAACATCTAAGCAAACGCTTGTTTGTCTGTCTCGCCTTTCAAACCATCTTAAATCAAACTTATATACACCCAATGGCTACTACAACCCCCAGCCACCACAGACACCATCACATCTCTGCGACTCACAAGACGGTGTAACGATGGATAGCAGGTTGCCGTCGCTGTAGACGTTGACACCGAACGCCATCATGCAGCGCCGACTGAGGTAGCCGTGTTGCAGCGTCTCGCGGAAGTTGCCCAGCAGAGGACACTGGCCTAGGTTACCCTCCAGGGAGGTGTCCACACACACTCTGAGGGTAGGAGGGAGGTGTCAGAGGACACTGGTCCAGTTTACCCTGCAGGGAGGTGTCCACGCACACTCTGAGGGTAGGAGGGGGGTGTCAGAGGACACTGGTCCAGTTTACCCTGCAGGGAGGTGTCCACGCACACTCTGAGGGTAGGAGGGGGGTGTCAGAGGACACTGGCCTAGGTTACCCTGCAGGGAGGTGTCCACGCACACTCTGAGGGTAGGAGGGGGGTGTCAGAGGACACTGGCCTAGGTTACCCTCCAGGGAGGTGTCCACACACACTCTGGGAAGGGGGAAGGGATAGACGTACCGTCATCGGACGGAACAGACGGAGACTGATAACAGAACTTAACAGGACGGAATGCACAAAATCGGTGGTCATAACAAAGGAAAAAACTGAATTATCATAACACTGGCACAGATTAAGATGGGCTACATATCGATAATGCAATCTTACAGCAGGACGTCTTCTCATCAGCACTGCCTTGATAACACCTTTATTCTAACTCCCTCCACCTTTCTGGCACAAACGTCTCACCTCCAGGTGCTACCATCATGGAAGACCACACAGTCGAGCACGGGGCCGACATCCTTGAAGGCCTTGTCGGCAGCAGCGAGCGCCTCCAGACGCGCGTCCAGGTCATCCCTGTCCTGTTTGTCCAGACCGGTGGGGTTCGGGTGCGCCTGCTCGTGCTCCTGTGATCGCGGAGCAGGAGAAAGGCCAAAGGGTAAGAGGGGGCAGAGAGAAAGAGGAAGAGAGAGAGAGAGAGAGAGAGAGAGAGAGAGAGAGAGAGAGAGAGAGAGAGAGAGAGAGAGAGAGAGAGAAAGAGAGAGAGAGGGAATGGAGAGAGAGAGAGAGAGAGAGAGAGAGAGAGAGAGAGAGAGAGAGAGAGAGAGAGAGAGAGAGAGAGAGAGAGAGAGAGAGAGAGAGAGAGAGAGAGAGAGGGAGGGAGACAGTGTGAGAGCAGCCAGCTAAGATTCCTAAGGCGCATACATGGACCAGTAGGACATATGACAGCAGTTGATTGTTGCGCCAAACTGCAGTCACGATCTCATTGATGGTCTCGGTTTGTTTCCAGTGACGGGATACAGGCAGACTGAAAAGCTGCGTATTGTATTATTATATTATACAAATTACGGGAAATTTGTTAAGGAATATCGGCACATCGCTGCGATAAAGTGATGTGGCGTCGGTTTCAGGACAGAGTTGGGTAATAGGCGTGATTGCCCGTAAGCCGCGGGCTTGGGGTTTTCTTCGATAAGATATCTGATACCGCTCGCCTATCGATTCGCACGCTTCCACTGATACCACCTCGCCGTTGCTACTGCGAGCAAAAACAGCGGCGGTGCAGCGTCAGGATAACACGACAGCGGGAAATACTAACCGACCCACATCTTGCTGAATTCAACTCCCTCACGAAATACCCACCTATCAATATGCGTTCCATAAGTACCTGACCCAACCAATCACTCCCACGTTAAGACACCCTGACCACGAGCCGCGCGGTGTGAACCCACTCACCTGCTGTCGACTGAGGGCCTCTGCCAGAGCGGCCGCCTGGTACTTGACCCAGTGCTTGTCCTTGTACTCGGCCTGTACACGTTTTCGCAGCTTCTCCGGGTACAGCTCGTACAAAGGCTTCACGCCCAGGTGAAACTTGCCCGTGGGACACTCCCATCCCGCCGGTACCTGGGGTGAACAAAACAAGATATTACATTTTGGAGTAATGACGGGTCAGACACGGTACATGCTTGGGGAAGGGGAGAGGAATCATATGGTCATTGGTCACAACATGAAATAAAACTAATACGTGTATCCCACCGTTGCAAAGTCGTCCCCGGTAGATCTAAAGTAAGGTGCTTTACACTCGCCCTGTCACCAATTCACTGATCACGTGGGAATATGTACAAATGCAGCAGCTGATGTCTTGAGCGTGATCAGAAGCAATAAAATCACGACTGTTTATGGTGAGCAATAAAAATGGTTTTCAACGATCTGTCACGCGATAAATGCTATCGCCGAGACAGCACTCGGTGGAATGAACTTGGCTTGAATGACTGATATAGCTGAATGGTAATTGTACGACGATTTTAGGATTACGGCGGATTCGGATTGCCTGCTAAGAGTGATACATTGGTTATTTCAGTGCTTCTCTGACAGCCAGCTACAATGACTAGGCACATTAATAAGCGAGATGTTATTTTCCTCTGTGTCAAAACTCGTTAAGACCAGTGAGCGACTTTCCACGCCTCACGGACTACGAGACCTCGCTACGACCGCAAAAACACAGGGCAAACAAACAAGTACGGGCTTGACAACGGCTCAGTCCTTCGACCGTGACGCATGTTTACCTTCTGTACAATACAAAACATCCAAAGCCTGTTTTGGTCATCTTAGAAAACAAACGGCGTCATACACAAAACCAGGCTTGGCGACGCGTCTCATTACCCCGTATCCCCACCTCGGCGCATTGGCAGACCGCGTGTAGCGGCCAGCCCCTCGCCACCCTCTCCCCCTCCCCACCGACCGTCCATGTGCGGCCGCCGGTTCGGTGCCCTTTCCCGTCGAGGAAAACGCCGGACAGGCAAACGGCGCGCGGCAGGACCGGTTCGGAGCCGCTCAGCGCCGACTGCTCGTCACCGGACGGACAGCCGGGACAGCACCGTGTCCTGGGACAGGCAGCACGGCATGGTGTCCTGAGGACACGGACAGGAAGGCACCGTGTCCTGGGACGGGCAGCACGGCACCGCGTCCTGAGAGGGAGTGGCGCGGTATGGTGTCCTGAGAGGGAGTGCTGTACACTGGGAGGGAGTACTGTGTCGTAAGAAGGGGTACCGTGTCCTGAGAGGGGGCCATGACGGCACTGTGTGCTGAGAAGGGACTGGGCTATGGGTGGAGTTGACACGAAACCGTCCAGTTTCGTCTACTGTGTCCTCAGAGCTCTGCCAGGCACGAAATCGTGTCCTGAGAGAGAACATCGTGTCCTAAGAGGGGCCATACTGGTATCGTGTCCTGGTATGGAATACCGTGTCCTGAGGGGCCAACACTGCACTGTGTCCTGATAGCACGGACCAACGGTCGGTCGGCCCACAGCACAGCCGACTCCGTTGGGCCAGGCCAGGAATGTTCCCAGTTTCTTGGCCACCCGAGCCTCCACTCCAAATATTTGTGTTAACTGATACTGGGCGAATGCCTGATAAGACAAATCGCATGTTTCCCGACATGAATAAAGGGCTACGGCTGATAGTTTATCCAGATGACAAGCGCCAAACCTAGCTGGGAAAAATACAGCGTCGTTCGCACACAACAAATCCCACCAAAATAGGACCAACTCGCACATGGCCTGTAACATCCATCCATTCATCTACCACATGCATCCGGATACATCATCATGCACATACCGTGTTCTATCTATAGCCCGGTTCCCAGCTGGCCGGCCCGCTCTGCGCCGTTGGACCCACCTTGAGCCGTCTGCCCGACAGGCCGTTGAGCACTCCGTCGCGCAGCTCCGCCACGTGCGTGGTGTCCACATCTCCGGCACCGGTGGCGTCGATCAGGTCCACCACCTTCGGACGGCCGTCAGAGGTGCGCTGGAAACAGCGGTTAGACGGCGTGTCAATCACAGATATTGTGGTTTCAGTGATACACATCCACAGCCACAGCCCACGGGGAATAGGGGGGGGGGGGAGGGGAGCGCGGGACAAGGCGAAGAACAAGCGAGCGAGAGCGACGACAGATCTCCTTGTAATCCTGATTGATTAATGACCAATCGTTTGGAGAACCAACTTTGGTAAAAGCGAACGTGTTCACATGGACTCGTGAGCGCCTTGTGGTGATTCCAGAGCCCAGAATAAATTGAGGTGATGATTTGTTATTTAAGGGCGCCCGGGCTTCAGGCGTCATCGACGCCCATACATGAGAGTCATTGTTCGCTGTTGATATAGGTTTGTAAGCTGTAACGTATGTGTGATGTCTCCTGCCTAATCTTATAAAATGCCGTACTATTCTATTTACGGCATTTGGTAACATCGACAGTGATACCAGTGCCGACAAACGGTTATCTGAGTCGACGAAATGATTCTTTGGACTGTCAACATACGATGGACTGAAATGCGTGAAAACCATCTTGCATTTAATAGCCGTTTTCTGCAGCTTATACTAGGGTTGACTATTAAGTAATGGAAGTGCCTTAACACGCGCAGTGGAAGGGGGGGGCGGATTTCGCCCACCCCTCCTGTTTTTCGCCAATAACTCGCGCCGCGAACATAATATCAATGTGAAATTTTGGCTACCTGTCCAAAATTGAATTGCAGATCTTCTCGTGTAAGAAATAAGAAAATCGGTTCACAACTTTTCTAGTAATAGCGGTGTAAAGTCAAACATCCTGCCGCGGCGGCGGCGCGGCGGCGCGGCGGCCGGCGCTAGCTGTTACGCGCCGCCTGAATTGTAGACTGTGCCGGGGCGGGACGGTTCCGTCTTTACATCGCGCTCCTTACCGCTGATTATATTAGATTCGCGTCAAATTCGGTGAGAAGACTGAGAAATGTACAGGCAATCATATGGTCAAAGAATTTTGAAAATCGGCCGGAAACAATTTGAGTTATGAGTGTGTAAACACAAAATTGTGATTGCCGCGTTTCCCGCGTCCGCCGATCCCGCTTCAGCCGGCAACATCTTATCCTTAGCAGGCTTCTAACTGCCATATTTATTGTTGGATTATCTAGAAATTCACCATACATACTCCCAAATGTTTGTTCTTTCGTATAGTGAAAGAAAAAAGAAAATCGGCCGGTAACTTTTTGAGTTATCGGCGTGTAAACGCAAAAAAGTCGCTAATATGGCAGATTTGACCACATTTGACCTCATTTGACCTTGAAGATATTGACCTAGGGTCATGAAATTCACACACAACAGAGTTCCCCATGGCCCCCACCTACCCTCCAAATTTCGTCTTTCTAGCTCCAGTGGGAGCTGAGATCTTAGGGGGGGCGACATCCGCCCCCCCCCCTTCCACTGGGCGTAGTACTCGCAACCCTTCCACTGCGCGTGTTAAGCAATTAAACGGGTTTGCACGTGCACACATTATTTAGGTGTCATTTCATGCGCCGATCTTTTTTCTATCCAATGGTGAAGACCACATGTCCCTAGCTACTTTTTGCTATAAGCTATCGTCGTTTTCTCAAGAGACCTCCCGAACCTGTGGCGCACCACCTGGCAATGGCCAAAGCCGCGCGCCAGCGCCGAGTGCAAGGTCATTAGAGCTCAGTTTGTCGTAGGGAAAAGGCCTACCAATATCAGAAAATTTATTTTCTAAGTGTATGGAGCGACGCAGCCTCCCCACAGACGATATGTCGGTGGTTTCATCGGTTTGAGAAAGAAAGCGCCGATCAGTCCTCTGGCGGCGTTCCAGGAGTGGGTCAAGACGAGGCTGGAATGGTGTGTGATGCTTGAAGGCGATTATGTGGAGTAGTGTATGCTGTCATTTATCGTGCCAATGTGTATTGTTTTGATGAAAATATAGAAATTGTCCATTGTGTAGCTATAACGATAAGCCAATAAGCTCTGATGACCTCGCGCTGGCGCTTGGCGCGCGATTTTGGTCATTGCCAGACTCCTTTTTCATGGTGCGCCGCAGGTTCGGGTGGTCTCTTGGGAAAACGACGATAGCTTGGAGCAAGAAGTAGCTAAGGACATGTGGTCTTCACCATTGGATAGAAAAAACATCGGCGCATGAAATGACACCAAGAAAACATGTGCACGTGCAAAAACGTTTAATTGCTTAAGGCACTTCCATTACTTAATAGTCAACCCTAGTATATTGAGCCCTTTTTAAGATTGGACATCTGTTAACAACAGCGATGGGCGCAAAAAGCACCCATAAGCCTGCTAATCAACCCATAATAAACTAGAACCAATTAAGAAAGTATAAAGGCCACCAGTGCTTATTCGGTGTACAGCTGATCACGAACTTCCGGTTACACAAGAAAGATAGTGTCTGCTGCTATTGACTGCCACCTAATCTCTTGCATATTCGATAACGAAATGTCACGTCATGTAATCGATAAACTACGGAGACTCCGCTCAATGCAACAAGCACTTTTCTGAGGATAACATAGGTGGGAACTTCCTTGATAGTCATTATCAGCCGCCGCATACAGTAGCTTGAGTCAGGCACGGCGCAGTCAACCTTGGATCACGTCCAACAGCAAAGCGAGTTCACAAAGCTGATGCAACGGCCGCGCATTCGCGTCATGTGCGCCTCCCAACGGCACAACTACGGGGTTCGATTACGTAAGCGGACCAGTCACAGTGTCCGATCTAAATACCACCCCGGCCGGCGCGGCGGACGCGGCATAAAAGCAGCAGCGATGGACGTCTGGACTGGAAACGGTGCAGTTGTCCCAGATTCGCGATTGCTTACACGAATGACCGGACTGAAGAGTTAACATAAACGGGGATAATGGACATGAGCCCCGCAAAAGACGGGAAAACATTTCAGCAAATGTAGGTGAGTCACTATCGAAGCTCCGAATGCAACTGGAGCTCCAGATACAAGTAGGTACAACTGCCTTTGTTAGGACTTGGCAAACAGGCAAACAAGGTAACTGTACCCAGTAACAAGGTTCGACCTTGTTCTCGCCGTTATCCTTTCCGATGTTTTAGTATTGCATGACCTGAGCCGCAAACCGCCCCGCTGAGACCCCAACTTTCCAATGATAATCCGATCAGTATTCCCACGCCCTGCTGGAGATGGGGCACTAAGCGCTTGAACGCTCCCCTCGCAATTGGCTCCTAGGCTACGCGGCAATATGAAACGTATCCCGTGGCCTTCAGATACGTAGCGGTAACAAACGAGCTCCGAAAGGTCGTTATATTCAAAGGTCATCATACAAGCAAGCATGTTATCCAGTCTCATTTCGGTCTCGTCAAATGTCAGGTCGACCAGATGTTCATAGTTTATCAAAGGCCAAATTTTAACGATTCTGACAGTTTTGGATGAATAGGCGAAACCTTGAAAAACAAACAGAGCTGCAGCATCACAAGAAAAAATAGCTTTTATTATAACACGCTATTAAATTTGATTTCAGGTCAACAGCTCCAGCTCCAGAAGGAAAAAAAACTTCCCAAATGGATGTCAAAACCAACATCTCTACATAAGGACGGCTCGTATCACGAAGGAAAAGCCGTCTTAGCAGAGATAGAAGAATTTCGACGTCTACCAATAACGCTCAAGAAGTTTGAGCGCGGTTTTATACAGTAGGGGCAGGCATTCTATTCCGGAATCGGATTACGGAACAAGAGCAGAAAGCTTATCAAACGGGACTTAAGTGGACTCAGCGAAGGAAATAAATAACGAATTATGTACGGATCAGATGTAACTCCTACATCAATCGTTCTTGATCTTTGCCAGCTCATGTCGACAGAACCATGGCTGACTACATAACCAATGTAGCATAGAAGCCAGCTCTAGGATTCACGGCAGTCACCACAATATCAACAAGTGAAGCAATTTCCAGTCATTGAGCTTTGTGCTCCTAAAAGCCCACTCAGCATTCACAGAATCAGTAGAGCTGATGAGCTATCTCTCTCCAACTATACCTTAGTTCAGTGGACTGGTGTATGTAGTGGAACTCTTTACTAAGCCGGTCGGATTGGTCGGTGTGGTTTCACCTGCAAGCCTGGAACGGTCTAGAACCGCACCGATCCCAGCCGGGTTCAGCCATCGTGAGCGGCAGCCGAGAGACCAGGCCAGGCTTACCCACAGGCCCAGTGGGCGGGAGACCGCGCCGAGCCCACCCCACCCACACGGCGACCCCTCAGACTCACCTGCAGTCCGGGCGCGGCCGGGTCGATGGCGCTGTCGAAGATGGCGATGGTGACGCCCCTGCCGTCCAGCTCTGGGTACAGCTGGTGCAGGCTGCTGACGCCCGTCTCCCGCTTGGGCACCAGACCCGCCACCGGGAACTCGGCGGCCACAATCGGCTCCGGGTGCATCGTGGTCGCGGACAGAGGCTGCCTGCGGATGGCGACGGTGGTGGGGTGAAGAACAGTCAGCAGATGGCTGCTGGCATTGTGTGCACAACATAAAATAACTGTCAGATGCTAGTCAGTCAAAACCATAATAATATCAACAAATGTATTGTATATCATACTTTGCACTTCGGGAAGTACCGTTCTTTAACTATGAGCAAGCACTTGTGCTTTGTGCAAAGCCAGACTTTTCAACAAAACTGAAAAATATCAGAATGAGCGGCATGACCTCCTGTAACACCTTTTACGTGATCATGTCTCAGCAACCACTGAGTCGATTGACCTGGGGTCCTTTTTATTAGGTAGAGCCGTCCCTTCCACATTGAAATAGAGTACTCTTGATGCATTTAGGCAATTGTTGTGGCATGAGCCACTTGATTTCTGCTAGAATTTGGATGGAACACATCACTTAAATGGAAGTTACAGAAGATCCTCCATGAATGTGTCACACTTTGTCTTTCCTAGATTAATGGAAATTTCTAAGCATGAGGTGTGGTTGTGGATGCTTTTGAGAGGCTTATATTTTTTTCTTTTTATAAATTTAGTCCGAACCTTTTGATGGGAAGGATTCACAAGGACAGAGCCACCGCTAAGCAAAGCTTGTTGCGATGACCCTGCCCTCTATCCTCCGATCGCGCAATTCCGATTCTATGGCAGGATTTAGCATAGGCGCGGGAGCCGGGGGGGCAGTGGGGGCAGCTTGCCCCCCCCCCAACTCTGGGGCCGTGGGGGCGTTGCCCCCACAGCTTTGAGACGGAATACCACACTTTTTTGCAAATGTTTTCTTTTTTGTTGAAAAAGCTAAGGGATGAAAAATAAGTGGCCTAAAACTGGTGAGAAAACTAGATTTAGGGGTACCCTAGGTTGATCTCTATTATGGTGTGCCCCCCCCCCCCCCAGTCTGAACGTAGTTCCCGCGCCCCTGGAATTTAGAGTCCAAAGTTTAACGTGCGCACAAAGCCGCGCACGGCCGGTCCCCTCGCTGACTTCGCCTGGCTACGGCCTGCCACCAACCGCAACCATACCTGTCAGGAGGCCCATAAATGTCGAGCGCCCGTCGCGCTTCGAACCCTTCGAACCCGGACTGTCATAACCGGGAACGGGTGCTCTCACCACGCAGAGTCCAACGCCCTAACCAACTGAGCTACGGGACAGGCTTATATCTCAGCAACCACTTGACAGATTTACTTATGGTAATTTTTGTAGGATAGCTTTGTTTCTTCTACCAAGTATTGGACTATTCCTGATGCATGTGGGTGACCCCTTCCTTATGCATGTGCCATGTGCAAAACAAAGAGGTATCAGTTTTTGTAACAATTGCAATATCTCGGTAACTACTGGGTCGATTGCGCTGAAACTTGGCATGTAGATAAGCACCCACTAGGCAATGCATTTGCATGTGCCGAGGTTGGGGTGCTGCTGCATGTGCGCATGTGCGGATTCCAGATCTCGAGAACGACTGGACAGATTGCGCTCAAATTTGATACACGGTTAGGGATCTGTTGGTAGGGTGCAGTGCAAGTCAGTTGAAACCCATTTCACATATCAACGCACGTGCAGGCCGCAGGGCGCCGCTTCAAGATCTCGAGAACGGCTGGGCCGATTGTGCTCAAATTTGGCACATTGCTAGACCGGTTAGTAGGGTGCTGTGCACAAGTCAGTTGGAGGTACCCCCTCGCAATTTCACAGGGTGCAAGGCCCACCCTCTCGCTCACTCCCTTGGTCGCCCCAAAAGGTGTTATACTGGTGATAATGCTCAAAGAGTCAGAGTGAGCCCATTACCCCCTGAAACTAGCACCTTTTTCTTAAGTTTGAGATGAAAAACAAATAAACTCACCTAATACCAATGCTTCCAAATTTATGAAGGGATTCTGAACTAAGGTCTGAACCCAAGCTGAAGCCAAAACGGAAACTCCTCAAGCCGAAGTTTGAGCTCGTTAGTTTCGAGGTTGAGGTCGTGTGATAAAATGCTGAACGGGCAGGACCTAGAAAATTACAAGATAACGGCAAAATACAAAAACATCCACAAACAACCCGAATAGGCAGAATGCGAATTATGAGCCACCCGAGGACAAAGGCCCCCAAAACAACTCCGATAAACTTTTGTTTTGCCTCCCACACACACTACTCTCTCTCCTCTCGCAAGTGCCTCGTCAGCTGATAAAAGCCAAGGCCAAAGCCAAAAGCGCACGGTCGAAGTCAATCCCCTACAGGAAAAATGACGTCTAAGAATTGTTAGAGTTCATGGCATGCAAACGGAGACAACGGAGACACCTCCCGTTATAAAGTAAGCTTGATTTTTATCTCCAATAAAACATGAACAATCCAAAGAATTCAAAACAAAATTCTAGCATGATTTACAGTACCTGCACAAAATCATCGCAGTTTGCTTCAATAGCAGCTCGCTTTTGTGACGTCAGTTAGGATCAGAAATTTTGGAGAAGAATATGAAGTGGAAATAATCCGGTCATCGTCAATTTAGAAGTCGCCACTAAAACGAAAAGAGGGGATCGGCATGTATAAAATGGAAATAGTAAAAGGCAAATTTGCGTTCCCCCCTTTAAAGTTCAACACCAGTTCACGGTAATCAGACACCAGTAGGCATAGGCTTTGTGTATAGAGTCCAGCCCTCCAGTATGAACAGCGGTTAATTACACTGGGCGCTTTCTTTCCAGTATTCTATCTTGTCTCTATCTTCTATCTCTCTCTTTTCTACCTTGTCTCTCCAGTCTCCAACTGTCCCCAAAGCGGAGACCACTGCACTGGCCGTGCTGTGACAGTCCGGAGCAAGGGGGAAGGAGGGCAGCCGTAAAAATTGATGGATGTTTTTCTTGCACTGCCACAAACACAAATGTTCAAAAACATGGTCTACGCCCCGTCTCCCTGCTCACGCCCGCCCGTAAACCAGACCAGTCCATGGTCGAGAGAATTTAGCATCTCGGCTGGTCAAATATCGCCTTCTTTAGTACCTACTACCTACCGACCTGTATGAATCCCGGGTTCGTGATCGATTTGTCCACCATCTCGGATTCGACGGATTGGGTGTTGCTTTTCGCTGGTATCCGGATTCTAGTCGGCAGATGCTGAATATGTCGACCCATTGAAGATGTGTAGGTCTGTTGACTTGTCTGTTGACAACTCGCCCGTGATGATAGCACCATTCGAAGCTCCGTCAGCCATCATGTGCTATCCTAATACCAGTGCCTGTGATGATTATGACTGCTTTTAGGGCCTTGATTGTAATGATTGCACACCGAGCGTTCAGTGTCCGTGCAACCACTGATGACTGGTGCCGGCTTTATCGCCAGGCAAACGTGTAACGTGCCTGGACTGGCGGGATAATTCGTCGGCGGTCTCCACCGATATCACGGTGCTCGAACCACCTACTCTAACCGTAGCTCCGTAGTCCGTACATCATTTAGGACCGCATGTCCATGCAGACATCTCCCGAGCATACACATATGCCAACAGAGTCCCGCGTTTAGTGCTTCCAAGTTCCAATGTTGGGCGGCCCTCCCCTATGACGTGGAGAAATTGAGCATTTGAGTAACAGCGACGAAAAAAGACTTGACAGCCGCACTCCGCTGAACAGAAGTCATGGAAATAACTATCTGACACATGCCCTCAGTTTGAATTAAAAAGACGACACGTTATGACATCAATAATACAGTTTATTTATTATTCATTACGCCTAGTGAAACAATCATTAAAGAAGTGAATTACCGATGGCAGCCCAGAAAAATCACTTTTCAACCATAAACAACAGAGCATGCCACCATTTCACAATCCAGGACAAAAACTGTCATGATTACAAACACTACGGGCATATCTTTAACTGAAAAACAAAAAGTGAGAATATACCAAGTGCACATCAAATCACAACAGAGGCTGCCGAGAGTCCATCAAAGATGGCCGCACGGATAGACTTGATCAGATTGAAACACCCACGCCACCACACGCCGCATGGAATGTCTCTCGCGAGTGCCTCCACACGGCAGCACACGGCTCGGCGGTCCACTCAGCCACAGCGCACCGCTGCGCGACCGCCACCACCGCCCCGGCGCACGTCCGACCCGACCCACGCGGCCCGCGCCGCCGCCCGGACCGCTAGCCGAGCCCGTGGTCATCAAAGAAGCCCTGAGGCGTCTCCTCCTGCAGGAACAGGTCAAAGGTCAGTGGCGTGGCAGGCGACTGCCCTCTCGCCACTTCTGGCTACTGGTGTTCTGCACGACCGCGTCCCGCCCCGCCCCGCCCAGTACTGCCCCCGAGATGAGGTTGTTCGCCCGAAAACAGCCGGCAAACAGCGAGAGACAAGGTAAACTGGACATGCTTTATTGCTCACCACGGATAGATCGAAGAAAATGGTACAAACTAAGAAACGAAATTCTATTCTGAGACTTACACAGAAGCGTGTCATGCATTTTTGGCTCGTATGAAGACGGCACAGCTCGTTTGGAGACAGCCTGTTTCTATGCAGGTTAAGTCTCAAGTCTCAACACCAAGTGTCACTTGTATAGCACCCTATCGTGATAAATGCATGCTGATATACAGGTACTGCATAACAACATATTAGTACAGCTTGCAACCAGTAAATAAAACAGACTCCATATCCGTGCGCTATATTCCAAAGAAAACAAGTAGTTAATATGAATACCATGCGATTAGAAGATACACTACATGTAGATATTGATGGCTAAACAACTCAATAATGAACGTCCACACAGCGAAGAGCAGGCGCGACAGAGAGAAAAGCCGGCACTAGGCGAGACAGCAGCAGCGGCAGGGAATGTATTCGTGCGCAGTGCGGGAATAAGTACAGACGGGTTCGACCGCGCATCACCGTTCACAAAACGTGAAGACATTACATACACTGCGAAACACAGCCCCCGGCAGGAGCCTAAATAATGCCTAAGTCGTTCATTATATTGTCCGCCGCGTCCTCCTAGGAAACAACAAAACAGGTCAAACGATTCGGCATCTTTAATTTTTAGTTCATGATCAAAATATGTGCCGAGCACAAAAACACTGCCCGTCCACCTGAGGCCAGATAGGTGAAATAACTTTCGTTTGCCAAGAACAGTTCAAAACCATCTTATTCCTTAGCATGTGTAGGCCACTTGACTAACACTATGGGCAACCGAAGTACCAAAAAGTGATCAAGACATATACAAAAGAAGCATTGTGCATTGTGCGGGCTCCAAACCAAGTATCTTAACCACCGATTTACAGAGACAGAAGGAAGTGTTTGCGCAGATTCACACAAATCTGCTCAAACGTCCCTTCTACACGTACCCAAGCTCCTCGTGTGCTAAGCAGGGTGTCCCGTGCGACCCGAGAGCCCCGTGCATGCAGGCGGGGGGCCGGCCGTGCGCGGGGCGGGGCGGACGGTGCGCGGGGCGGGGCCCGGCCGTGCGCGGGCGGGGCGGACGGTGCGCGTGGCGACGGGGGCGGGCCGGCCGCGCCTCGGCCGCACTCACACGGTATGTGGCGCACAAAGGCCGCCGGGTCCACGTGACTCCTCTGAGCGCGGCACACGGACACAGGGAGGGAGGGAAGGGTGAGCCGCGGCCAGTCACGGGCGTGCACACTGCACAGCGCGCGCGCCGACCGGGCTCAGCGGGCCGCCGTCCCGCGCCCGGTCCATCCGCACACCGGACACTACTCGTACTCCACGGTCAGCCGAGCAACTACGCGACGCCGGGGACGGCCATCGACACGGAGCGGGACTACTCTAGCGGGCAAGAACTAGAAAGCAGAGGCGGCAATAACACCCGAGAGGTTCGCAGACATTTGAAGAAGGTGGGACAACTGAATAATTAACGACTACACTATTTTTGGATAGAACAAAAATAACGGAACGCTGAACCACTTTATCAAATAAATCGTTGGTTATCCCTGGTCTGATCTATCTTACCATTTAAACGACAAATGTTTTATTTAAGAAATCATGCTGAAATACAGTAAATTTATCACGCATTTACCAATTTTAGAAAAGACTAATGTGACACATTCCACATGAAGGGAAAGTAAAAACGCATCTAACAATCGCCTCAGAGGCTACCGCTGACAGTAAGGAACTTCCGGTGATCCACATCGCTCAAGGAGGTACGCTATTCCCCGAACTACCTCCCTTCCGGCCCGCCCGCATGCGATCTGCCGAGCGGCAGCTGCAGGGCGCGGCAGCAGCCAGTCACCGACACGGATAGTAGAGCCATTCTGAGCAGCGCGCTGCGAGCGGCCTCGCGGCAGAACGACAGAAACAGCCAGATACACAGTCGGGCAACACGCGGGCGAGCGGCGGCGAGTGCCGCCTCAGGCTAATAGAAAGAGAGGGAGAGAGATACATAACGAGCGAGCCAACGAGCGAGCGGAGAGAGCGAGATAGAGACAGAGAGCGGGCGAGCGATTGGCGCGGCGCGCAGCTCTAGTAACGACAGCCAACTGAGAATGCATATAGAGAGGGCTCGGTCTTACGCTCAGTGCGGTACCTATGTCAGCCCGACAGATCTCAGGGCGTCCTCAAGGACCTCGTCCTAGAAACAGACGGGCAGCATGAGCGCCGCGCCGAGCGGGGCGGGATGGGGCGCGCTCCCGCGCGCCGGGGTCAGTCACGGGGGAGACAGCCAGTGCGCAGACGCAGGCGGCCAGCGAGCGATCACGTCACAGGTGAAGACGGCGCACAGTGTGCACGGACAAAAACAAAAACGAAAGTAAAGTGAACTTATCGGTGAATAACTATGTCGAAACTGAAATATGCCGCAGCATGGATGAAAGATGTATCTTTCATCCATGAGCACAGTGTTACGGTCTGGTTTCGCGTCGTCTTTTCTTAGCAGGCCTCAATAAATACACAGTCAATGACATTGAGTTCGCAGAAACTTGACTCCTGCAAATCCACCCAAATTTTGAGCATTCTTAAAAATAATCGCCTTTCCATCTAGGTATCTACTTTCGTGCATCTAGAACACCTAACAAAACATCACCCACAAACATTGAGCATGTCACTAACCCTGTTAAAATTTTCAGCTACTTTGTAACTAAGCGACGCTTTACAAATCGAACCTCATGAGCTGCAGCAATCTTTGACCATCAGCGACAGGTCAACGGCGATGTCTTGTTCATCCTGCGATGACCCATATCTAACGAGCCCCGTCATTTTCCTATCCACCCGGCCTCCTGTGGGCTCTAGCTGTTCGGGTCACGGGTAGCCACTGACGGGTCTGATTCCATTGCCGCGTCTGGGCCCGCCCCTCCGTGCGCGGCAGAGGCGCGGACAGCACCACACAGACGGCGGCCCGTCCGCCGGCGGAGCTCCCCGCATGCCCCCGACAATGACCCGGCTGCGGGGCGACAGCTCAGCCGCCGCGGTCCCGGTCGGCGGTCCGCACCGGCAGCTGACACAGCGCGGGCCGGACCGGCGGGCCCCGAGCGGTGAACATGCAGGAAGCACCAGAAGCACAGCATGCCACAGAGATAACAGTTGGTGTCGAGCGTGCTCGGAGCTTGGACGGAACAGAAATGTATGAAGGTGATTGATCTCCAAGATTTTATGGACGTTAACTGCTCACAAAGGATTTCTGTGTGTCAGTGCACAAAGAATAGTTTATAAACTGTCAAAGACTGAAAAAAACTTTTGTTCGTACGGGAATGTCTCGCACAAACTTCAGATAAACGGAATGGTGTTGTGAAGTACAGCTAAATGCATGAATAAGCCCATTTTCTTTTGCGATACCGGCCCAATAAAATCAGCTACTGGTAGTGCTGGGGACCCGTGATCATATAAGTAGTGTTGATCGCATGGCTCAATAATCACATTTCTCACGACACCCAAAAATTCTAGCTACATACATGGTAACTACTACTACCAAACAAATCGAACATAACAATGCAGGCTGATAACTAGCAGCCAAAATAACCCCATACGTCACTCCTCCTCGTCCCAGTACGCTACCGACTCAGTAACTGCAGCACAAGCCTTGCAGTCGGACCGAGCCGCCCCGACCCATCTCCCCACCATCGGACGGACAGACACCACAGAGCGCTTCAGGCGACACTGACCAATCACATCGCAGCGACGGCACGCGACGACCAATCAGCGCAAAGCACGCCGCGAGCGGCGACCAATCGCTGACGCTGCGGCGCTCATGCGGCGGCGGCGGCAGCAGCAAGCGCTACAGCTCATACGGATCAGCATCGTGACTGACCTCCTGGAGCAGGTCCTGCGCCGTGATGGCCTTCAGCACGTTCTTCTTGCTCGTCTCCTGGATCTCGCCGCCGAGCAGCAGCTCGTCCAGCATGAAGAACGCCTTCTCGAAGTTGAAGATGATATCCAGCTCGCATACCTGTCGGCAGCGGATTCCGAAAGGAAGCAACAAGTAGTGACACATCTGTTATCTATCATCTATACAGCCGTGATCTTTATCTGGCGATGTCAATCGCGAATGTCTTCACATTAGAGGTGGCAAAACTGGAAAATTTTGGGACCCGGACCCGGACCCGGTCTGACTGGCACATTTCTGGAACCGGTCAGACCCGGTCTAAGTCAGCGTTGGAACCAGATGGACCCGTTCCCGAAATTCATTATGAAAATTGTGTACAATTGTAGGTATAGCAAAAGAAAATAGTTTCTTTCCAATTTGGCATACTTGTGTTGCAAAGTAAAAAACTCATGCCATGGTCATTTCACTTCGCTTCGCAGTTTGTATTTTGGAACCAGATTCAGGTCATATTTAAGAATATAAGAAGTAAGTAGACCAATGAATTTCATGCTAACCTAAGCCACTTTTACTACAGCTGCTAAAAATGATGTGAACTGGGGATCCATGGACCAGTGCCTTCACCAGAGTCAGAAGAACAAGAACCTAACATCAACATGGAACAAGATAACCAATAACCATACTGATACATACCTTTTCTAATATTCTTGGTAAAAGATATTCCTTTTTAGAATTAAATTCATTAGTCCTTACAAATATTATCAACTATCAAAGGCCCCAAACGATAAAACATTCAAAATCAAAATAGAAACATGAAAACTGTGTGAGGTTCGCCAGAAATGTCGACACGACAGAACAAGCGTTAAATCACTGCAAAATTTTGTTGGGGTTAATGTACTGCAAAATCGTAATGGCAATAAACTTTAAGTACTGCAAGTCGGTTAAGTAGGTTGCGATCATGACTTAAGTGCCAATTTATTAACGTAGAAAACAAACTACATTTTGTTGTTAGTACCTAGACATAGAATAAATACCAAGGGTTCTGAGACTTTCTTCCCGAACGTGTTCCAAAATTGTAACCTTTATGCAGTAGATTAGCGTGCGTAAGGTATAGCATATATGACGCTCAAATGCGCCATTTTCACATCAACACGGAATCATTGGCCTTGGAGAAGGGCATTGGTATTGACTCAGTTTTTTGTCAGCTGCTGCCGTATGATGGCGCTAGTAGAGCGCTATATGTATAATACGCTCTGCTAGCGCCACCATGCGGCGCTAGTTGGCTAAAATCTGATCAATACTACGGTTTCTGGAGAATGCCTTGGATTCATTTTTAGCTTTATGGATTTATGCAAGGGCATGTTGGTTTTATGAGTTGTCTTCTGGGCCCTGTTTCACCGGTGATAGCAGCAAGCTGCTATCACGTTTCGCGAGCTGACGTCATGTCGTGACGCCATACTGTTGTCGTAATGGGTAGTTCCGGCGCACGATTGCCGCGACCTTGGCGGCGGCATTAAGTGACGTATGAGCCTAAAAGTAAGAGTTTACGCAGTCATTATAGTATATATATATTTTTGATATATATTTTTTCAATATGATGTATTTAAAAGAAGTTAAGTTTAGGAAAAATTTGGACATTAACTTCGAACATTTAGCTGATGACGTAAAACAATATAGCGGCAATCGTGCGCCAGAATTGCCCCTTACGTCAGCAGTATGACGTCATCACATTACGTCAGCTCGCGCAATTTGAGAGCAGCGTGCTGCTATCACCGGTGAAACAGGGCCCAGGCCGTGATAGAAATAATTTCAAAGCTGTTTGAGTTATGAAATGCATTTGAATATCAAACATGAACTCTGATTTCCGGTGGGCATAGTGACTTTGGTATGTCAATGTCTTTGAAAAGGCAGGTGAGAATGCCACTGGTCAGCCTTGCTTCAATTGGATTTGTGTCCATTTATAAATGGATTTCAGTCATACCTACTTACCTACATATGTTATTGGTATTTGATTTCTACAGCTCAAAATATTGCTAGGTGCTGTACAGCAAACTGAATGGAAGTGATCCGTACAAACATTTGGTGAAATGTTTTCTGGATTGCTAGCACTTAGAACTTGTTTATTCTGTTGTAGGTGACAAGACAAGATAAGAAATTGAAGCAAGACTGACCAGTATCAGTATGCTATAGAATAGGTAGCCCAATCTGCTGGAATATTAAAATTCAAAAGTGGAATTGGGACTTATGAACTGGAAACTGCATCAACTATGACTATGTTTGCCAAAGCATAAAAGATATTAATGTTTACCATAAAGCACAGGGAAATGATAGGACCCGGTTGGACCCGGCCAAATATTTTGGGGGACCCGGTCTGGACCCATCCGGGTCCAGACCGGTTCCATAGACCGGGTCCCCGGGTCCACATTTTGCCACCTCTACTTCACATGCAATAACATGACAGGAAATTGTTTGGCTTTCGAAACTCTAGGTTACACTAACTCTTTGTCTGATTTCTCTCGTCTCATTGGCACTAGTCAGGGACTTAAAATCAGATGCAATCGGCAAGTAACAGGCATTGGAAAGTTGAAAAAACGTATCATATATGTAAAAAAGACGATTCTCATCAGATACCATACGGGTGACCAGAGCTACACTGTGCGGCGAGTGCGAGCGGAGTTGTGTCATACCGAGCCGAAGTACTTGTCGAGCAGCTCCACGTATCGGTGGATTATCTCCAGCGTCAGCAGCTCGTTGTCGTCGCTGTCGATAGCGCAGCAGAAGTACAGAGACGCATACCTGCCGAGACGGCGATAGAGCAGAGGTAAGAACAGGGTCAGACATCTGGGAAAGAGCAACAGAAAAGTAGCTACCACAAGGTGTGACACTCATTGAGACAAGACTTGACATGTGACACATGAATTGCAAACAATGCCTTCATGAAAAAGCAGAGAAACAAACCTCTTATACACAATCTTCAAGTCTTTCCACTCCAAAAAGCTGCACATCTTTGCTTTTCTTGAAAGCACTGTTGCTATCAGCTCTCGTGTTGTTTTCTTCTTCTGCTTCTCTGGGTATGCACAATACCATTTTTGAAGCCTGAGCTTGCCTTGTCTGCTGAAGAGGAGCATAAAATGCATCTGAAACAGAGAGAGAGAGAGGAGTGCGTACCATGGATTAAGTATCTACAATATGAGAATGTATCAGCAGGCTGCAAACATTTCAGCTTCAAATGGGAAACATTTAACAACCATCTAAAGGCTTGTGAAAACAGTTCAAAATTAGATGTCACCAATGAAAAGCTAGGAAACCCAATGCATACTGATAAACAAGGAAAACATGCAGTGCTCAGGTGTGTTGGTTTGGAATGGAAAAACTTTGGGATTTGGAATGGAGATTTGCAAGGGCAAAGGACTCTTCATACAAAGCTTAATGTTTGCTTATGTGCATAGATAAAAACGGAGTGTAATGAGTTGGATATCCCGATTAATTGCAAGGTTAAAGGCTTGGAGATAAGAAATAAGAAGGTTGAAAAAAGAAAAAATGGTGTCAAGGTGGCTATAATGGGAAGACCTGGACTTCTACCACAAATTGCAGATATTAGTGCTTTTGGTATGAGTTATGAAAAGCCACAATAAAAGGTCAATTATTCCCTGGCCAAGCACATTTAGTCCCCAATCCCCATACATCATTTTGTTGGACAATGATGTACCTGGGCTGTAGCCTGTACTTAAAACAGTTCACCAGTGCCATACCACATTGGGGCCCACACCACTCCATGCCGTCAGCCGTACTGCACCACACCATCCACCAGTCCATGAGTGCCTCAGTCCTCACTCACTGACCATGTCTCATGAAGATTGCCATGCTATACACTCAGGAGCCTTATCCCAATCCCCAGCCTGCCCTTATCTAAAAATAACAGCTGAGTAATGTAGCAACTCCGAGGGCTGTTCACAGGCACTGTAAACTGCTGAGTGCAGTGTGTGCTGTGTGCCCAGCAGGCATGGAGGTAGGGAATGTGCTGGTGGTATGACATCACATGGCTGCGTGCGGTGGCCGGTCCCAACCGACCACAGCGGCCACTGTGTGCGGTGACGGAAGGATGACATAGGAAGGCAGTGGGCGTAGCTTAGAGCCTGTGTGCAGTCCTACCACACACAGGGCCCGTGAACAGCCCCCTGAAGTGGTACTTACCTCTCCCTCCTGTGTACAGAATCTGACAGTCTGTGCAATATACATAAGCCTACATCGAGTACACAAATATCATTTTCCTCATTTCACAGCAAGAAAAATCGCGGCGAAATCGGCGCGAGACAAGCTCACTACAGAAAGTAATGACACAACTTACTGTTATTTTTTGGGGATAGGGCAAGGTAGATGGAGAAAAGAGCTCTAAAAGTGCTTCTGTTATGGATGTAGTTGAATTAACATCCGAGCATTACCATTTCTAATTTTTTAGAGATAATTCTTCCATCAACGGAAACGAATCGAAACGGGGCGTTCTCAGTTTCAACGTATGTGTCGTATGCAAGGAAATAGTTCACTTTCACGAAATTTTTTTTTTTTTGCAACGATTTATGATTTTTTATGTTCAAAATAATCAGCAAAGAAAATAAAACCTTTTTATAACAAAAGATTTTTTTTCTATATTTTGATATAGGAAGAACTTTTCAGTTTCTGTAAGGCACACGCGATCCAGTATGAAAAGAGCATGGGTCCCGAAAATTCTTCAGAAACAGAGAAATTATCGCAGCCACCGGCATTTGGGCGATCTGCTCTGATCTGCTCGATCTGATAATGTTCCCCTGAATGTCCTAATTGATCAGTACGAGAATTTCTCTAGAGTTCTCGTAGATAATTTCTCTAGTTTCTGAAGAATTTTCGGGACCCATGCTCTTTTCATACTGGATGGAAATATATGCAAGGCACACATCCTCAACGCAAGACACCTTTTTCGGAGGGGTGTTCACGGGCACCGCACACTGCTGCGTGCGCTGTGTGCGGTGCGTCCAGCAGGCGTGGGGGTAGGGGATGGGTAGGCGGTTCTGACGTCACGGCTGCGTGCGGTGGACGGTCCGCTGTGGCCAGTCCCGACCGGCCACAGCGATCGCTGTGTGCGGTGACGGAAGGCTGACGTAGGGACGCAGTGGGCGGAGCTTGGAGGCTGTGTGCGGTCCGACCGCACACAGGGCCCGTGAACAGCCCTCAATAGAATATCTTTGCCTAGGGTGATCGTTGGGCTGTAAAAGCTCCTGATTTATGCTCGTCTCAGCCCAAGCTACGGAACTGCTATTCCAGTTCAAAACCCATGTTAAAAAGTGAACTATTTCCTTTAAGAACTCGGCAATAGACGGCAATAGACGGCAATAGACGGAATAGAACTCGGCAATAGACGGCTGATACAATTGTCGTTCTTGTGACGTCATTAAAAACTAAAAGCGCCGGTCCGTCAGTCTTGCTTTAGGAATCATTACCTATCTGTAAGTCTGTAAGAATCTTGAAATTACCAGCATATAGGGCCTGGCACATAGGCGGCGGAACTGGGGGGGGGGGGGGACACCGGGGCACCATGCCCAGAGTTCATAGACACGATGCCCTCCCTTGATATTGCCATAGATGTTAGCCTTGTTGTTAGCCTCCCTTGATGTTAGCCCTACGGGCGTTGCATGGAAAGAGGGGGACCAAAAGTCGGCAGTGCCCCCCCTTAATGAAGGTGCTCCGCCGCTACTGGCCTGGCAAGTTGCAATTGCCTTGATCCATGTAATGGAACAATAGCCACCAGGCAAACTGAGCCATGATAAATATCCAAAGACTCTAGCCAGTTCATAATAGTGTACCTTCTTATACTTCTCTTCTCGAAGGCGAAAACCAAGGCGAAAACTATATATACAGCGAAAACCATATTCCCATCATCCGGCCTTCTCTGCAGCGATCCTCAGCCATCAATCAAATCGCGAGAGTTGTATTTTACGAGGGTATCTACCACAGGTAGCTACAGACCTACAGACACAGGTGATTCAAGTACATGTATTGTATGAAAAGACGATGCACCGGACACTGAACAGCCCTAGTCAGTTACCTTCGCCGTCTTGTTTGCTTTCAATCTATTACCCTTCTTCGATTTCCCCGAACACTTTCCATCAGCAGACATGCTTCCACTGCCAGCCACTTTTGCCTTCCCTTTCTTTCCTATCTTGCTCTTTTTCATTCCGACCTTCACGCTTCCCTTGAGCTTCTTTCCCTTTTTCTTCTGCTTGACTGTCACAACACCGCCTCCCTGGCCTCCATTTTCAGTAGAGGAGGGCTTCTGCTTGTCCTGTGCTTTCTTCAGCGCCTTGATGCGAGCTATCCTGTCGCGATCATACTTGGGCGTGGTATCGATGGTCTCACGTCGAATCGGGTGAACAGCTAGCTCGCGGCGGTCCTTCTTGCTCTTGCGCGGCACCTGCAACAGGTAGTCGGGCACCTCGCAGCCAGAATTTTTCACCAGGTGCGCGATCTGACGCATGTTTGGCACGTCTTTGGTGGTGAAAAACGACACAGCCTTGCCGGGCCGGCCGGCGCGACCTGTGCGGCCAATCCGGTGGATGTAGCTAGTGGTGCTCGGCGGCATGTCGTAGTTGATCACAAGGTTGACGCCCTTGAAGTCGATACCGCGGCCCATCAGCTCCGTGCAGATGAGCACCCACACGCGGCCGGCGCGGAACGCCTTGACCACGTTGTCTCTCTGCAGCTGCGTCCGGTCTGCGTGAATCACATCCACCATCACACCGTCGTAGATCAGCTCGCGGAACAGCTCCTTCGCCCGCTCCTTGGTCTGCACGAAGATGATGCACGGAGTTGTCAGTCCCTTCTGCATGATGTTGCGGAAGGCGTACAGCTTGCCCGACTCGCTGCCGACGAACACCAGCTCCTGCTCCACGACGTCGCTGGCGGTGTTCTTTTGGCCGACAGACACGGTGACGACGTTGTCCAGGTTCAGGCGACACCACTGGTCCACATCGTGGGCGAATGTGGCTGAGAAGAGCGCTCGCCGCACCTGGGCCGAGTCGCACGCCGAGTAGATGCGCCCCAGCTGCTCCCGGAAGCCACGCTCGCCCGCTTCGAACAGCTTGTCCGACTCGTCGACGACCAGCCACTCGACGGTGCGGAGACTGACCAGCGGAGGCTCGGCGTCAAGCAGGTAGATCAGACGGTTCGGCGTGCTTACCAGCAGATCGTACTTCTGCGAGACGGGCCGCGGCGTGCCGTCGGCGGCGCGCTTCGCCTTGTCCAGACAGCGCACGCGCAGACCGGTGCCGGTGGCCAGTCGCGAGGCCTCCAGGGCGATCTGTCTGGCCAGCTCTCGGCTGGGCGCCAGGATGAGAGCGCGGCAGCCGGCGTTCCTCGGCTCGCGGAGGTGCTGCAGTACCGGCACCAGGTAGGCGGCCGTCTTTCCGCTGCCGGTCGGCGCGCAGGCGAGCAGCTCGCGACGCTCCAGCATCACGGGCACCGCCTGCATCTGCACGGGCGTCGGCTCGAAGTAGCCAGCCGCCCGCAGGTTGTCCACAATCTGTGTCCGCACACCCAGTCGACCGCTGAGCTCGTCAAAAGTGGCCGCCGGCGCTGGCACGTCAGAGCCCTGCACGTGCAGTCGGTGCTGCTTCCGTACCTGTTCTGTGGCAGTTAGTGGGTCAACCACTGATGGAGGCTGCTTTCCAGCCTTTGCAGCTTTTCTGCTCTGCTTGACAGTGCAATCTTGCTCTTCATCTTCATCCAATGATGTAGATAGCTTTCGCTTTTTACTGCTCTCCTCCTGTGTGGCTTCTATGGTGCTTCCAGGTGACAGCAGTAGTTTACTGGGCACTCCATCTGAGCTTTTGCTATACCCTTGGCGAACTTTACCTCCAAAGCGGACACCTCGAGTCAGCTTCCAGAAGATGTCATTTGTATCCATGCTTTTAAAAAAGATTATGTAACCTGGAATAAAGGTTTACAGGGTAAATGTGTAGAAAAAGGCTGATTCACTTTTCAAATATACAATTTGCATATTTAAACCTTATTTCACATCATAAATCGAATTGTGCACCAACCATCTGTTGCAGTTTGCAACCCTTCTAAACATAACTAAGCACACAGATGGAGTGACATCTCCTGAGTAAAAACAACGTCATTGCAACACTGCCATTGTGAAAAATATTTGCTACCTGATGACAAACTTCAAAAATAATAAAATATTCAGGTCTAACCTAACCTTAAAGCCCATCCCCGGTACCTGTTTATTCTGCAAGTTGCAACATACAAGGCATTGCAGCGCCACATTTTACATACCGTAAATCCTATAGAAGTTTCAGATATTGTGGTACAACATGATTTTTCTTATTGATTCTACTCAATGACACATTACTTCAAACTGCAGTCCTGCAAATGGCCTTGCACTCTTGCAGACCAGACACGCGTGTTTGGTGCGCAGTGGATGTAAGAAGCGCGCTATTTTTGTATACAGTGTATACATTAAGTATTCATCCCAATATAAAAGTTAAATTATTTACGAACTATGGATTTTATATTTTCTGAGTGGTATTCAATAATATTAAAGTAACCTATGAAGGATTATGAAAGACAACTAATGTTATATCTTCTTAGCTTTAGCTCTTGATTAGCTAGCTTGATCGACGCCCTACAGACGATAACGACGCAACTGCTTTTTGCGCTCTCTCACTCTAGAAGCTGAAGCTTGCTTTCACCTTTTTATTTTTATCCAGTGTTTTTATACACCTTGTTTTTATCCAAGAGTCAAGCCAATCAAGCAAGAACTGAGAAGTAAGCCAGCAAAGATCAAGAATCATCAAGGTCAAAATTCTTGAGAATAAGTAAATAAAGTTAAAAGTTCTCCACCTACGTACTGTGGAATCAAAGTTTTAGATTACGAGGTCAAAGACCAAGACCAAAGTGATATCGAACAATACAATGAATAGATTTCTCATTTCTGTATACCGTGATCGAATAAAAGTATACTTAGTAGTCATCGATATTTAAAAAAGGAGCTTATCTCAATCTGTAATGTGTGTTGTAGGCTTGTAGGCACGGAGTAAAACCAGTATGAGTTGATCAGGGTGTAGCGTCTGTAGCGAGGAAGACAACTGAAAAGTCTAGAAATGCTCCCTTGTGTTTTTAATTCTCCTTATCTCAATGTCCAACTAACTAAAGTAAGGCAAGGTATAATGATTTTTATTTTTCCAGGTTTGAATTCAGCACTCAACAGTAGTCATCTCGTCAAGTGTTCAAGACTTTCAGAAGAAGCCATGAAAACATGCATAAACATGCCAATAAGGAGCAGCAGGAATAAAATCATTTTAACCTTATACTTGGTATTTGCTGTGTACCTCATATATGTCATAATTTTCTTGGCTTCAATGCTTTTCCGATCAGCAAGTGATGTGAAAACTAAAATAAGAGCCCTGCCAAAGTACATGAGTGATGCTGAAATTGACAAGATACGTGTGTTAGAAGTTGGGACTTTACAGCAGCAGCTCCAGCAGGCTTTTGGCAAGTAAGTACATCGATTTGTACCTATTCAGCAGTTGTGCATGAATACCATGATTTGGGCTAATTAGAGTTATGGGATTCAGCAAATAGGTCTGAGTGTTTTTTTTTTACAATTTATCTGATTTCCTTTTTACTTTTCATGTTGAAGGTGCTTAGAATTACTGGAAAATAACAAAATTAGCATAAATATTAGACAGCAGTACCTTACTGAGAACCTACTGGGAATGGTATATAAAACTAGCAAGGTATGTGAAATAATCTGGTACCAATTAGTCTGCAATGTTTCATGGCAATTTGGCATTTGCAGTCAATCATGTGACCTGAAGGTATTTCCATTTCCATGATCAGGGCAGATGACAACAAGAATGGCTACCTTGACAAAGATGAACTGTCAGAATGGATTCAGATGAAGGTGTCAGAACACATCACAGTTGGGGTCAAAACCAACTTCAAAGTATTCCTCCTTCTGGACAAAAGCCCAAAGGATGGTGAGTGCTTGTCATTCAGCTATACATTGATAGTTAATCGATTCAGTGAGTTAATCAATAATTTTGTGCATAATTGAACTGGTCAAAGAGCTCCTTTTAGCCTTGAACAATGGAATGGATGGAGCTTTGCGAACAGATTTGTTAGTTCTCCACTGTGTAGTTAGTCTTTCAGGTAGATTTATGAAAGTGCGGTGTTCTAGAAACCCTAATGATCTTGACCTTGGTACCCATTGTTTTACTCAGGCTGGATTAGCATGGAGGAATACGACGCTCTTTTCCTGTCATCCCGAGGCGCCAAAACAGAGGAGGATCTCAGCCGCTCTGACAGAGGTAATTAGAAACGTACAAAAAAACCCGGATGCAAGGAATTCGGACAACAGAATGCAAGGGGATTGCGAAAATTGTTTCTACCGCACCTAACATTTATTTGTTAATACATCTTAATGACATCCACGGCGCTGCATTAATTCATTGTTCTGTTTGCCCCGTAGCTTCTGCTGCCATTTCCTCTCTGGCCTCACTCGCCTCCCCTTTATCCGCGTTCAGAGCAGCTGATGAGCGAGCGGGCCGAGTTTCTGGAGCTGGGCAACGAGGAGAAGCTGACGATTGACGAGCTTCTGACGTTCCGCCACCCGGAGTCGAGTCACGCCCACCTGCTGGCGCGGGTCACCGAGCTCATCGACACACTCGGTGAGAGCGGGTGAGAGGGATGGATGGGATAGTGAGGGGTGAGAGGGATGGGTGGGACGGACGGAGAGGTAACAAATTAGAGACAGGTCGGTGATTGGCGAATGGGATGGGGTGGGAGGGATACGCTAGGCAGTATGAGTGAATGTGAATATGTGAAGTAATCCAGTCGAGGTGTTTCCGTATAAGCAGTCTATATTAAGTGAACCGATCACATTTTTTTTTTTTTTTTAGCGCACGATGGAACAAAAAGGAAGACGGCGGAACGTTACGCAAGCTTTTGTTCCGTTACCATTTTTTGAATATGACGCAAACCCAAGTCGATTGAACTCTTCTCCCTCTCTTTCCCTCTCTCCGGACAGACGAGGACGGTGACGGAGCGCTGTCGGTCTCGGAGCTCGGACAGCTCTCCGACCCCGCCTACCGTCCGTCAGAGGAGGAGGCGGCCAACTTCCCCGTCAGCTCGGAGACGGAGATGCGCGCACTGCACGCCCGGCTCGACACCAACGGGGACCAGAAACTGGACCAGCACGAGCTGCTGGTGAGACGCCGGGGGATGGCAGTTTGTGTGTTGATGATTGAGGGGGGGGGGGGCGCGTCAACAGCGTGGGGATTTCCTGTAGCTGTTAGGAGGTCAACGGGAGTGATTGTTTGCTGAGCATTTTCGATACCTCTGTTTTTAGCACGGGGTTCGTCCCGTGGTGGTCATTCAAGTGTGTCAAAATGTTTCTTGTGGTGGGAAAGATGGGGTTTCCCAATACCCAGCATGCAAAGAATGCTAGCTAATCGTTATCGATCCCACTATGGTTACTTAGAAATGTCTCAAATGTGTGTCACTGCCGGCCGAGATATTTCAAAGAAATGTCCTATCGTCCCGCCGGGAGGGAGAAGCTCCGATCTAATACTGTGCTCTTTCCTCACTCGATGGACCACCACCGCAACAGCTGACTCCCACTCCCCTGGCTCAGGTGTTCGCCGACCCCCGTCACGTGGAGCATGCGTCTCGGGACGCGGCGCGCCTCATACGTCTGGCTGACGCGGACGGGGACGGCCAGTTGGCGCTGACCGAACTACAGATGCACCCCGACCAGTTCCGCATGATCGTGGACGCCCGGCACAGGTTTCACCAGCCGGGCGACCGCCGGTAGGCCGGCCGATTAGCACCGACAGACGGAGGGGCAGATGGATGACAGATGGTTGGCAGATGGATGACAGATGAGGGACAGATGGGTGAGGGTGACAGATGGCGGGGAAAGATTGTGACAGAAGTTGATGGGGTGACGGACGCTGATAGGCAAAACGACGCTAATTGCTCATGGACGTTGCCTGACTGAGGAGAGGACCAACAAGGTTTTTTTACGCAGGCCAATTGTGTCAGGTTTGTTCAATATTTATATATTAGGATGAAAATGTCTTCCAAGTTTCAGGTATGAATGTATTCTTATTATTACTGATGCGTAGGAGTTGGCGAGGTATGGACGCAGTCGGGGATTTTGGCTGAGCGTTACCGTGGCCAGGTGCAATTTTTGTTTTTCGAACAAATCGGTTGTTTAGATAAGGTGATGACATGTTAAAGGTATTTAATTAAGACGTTACGCTGGTGTTACGGTACTGTACTTTCAGCTGAGTTAGTTTAAAGTTACGATAAATTATTTGTCACCCAAACTTCGCTTCATACTGCATAATAACGTTGATCGGAACCATTTGCAAGGACTTGGCGATTAATCTACTTAATTCGTTGTTGCTAATTATTTACCTATCATGTTAGAATATTGCGAAACATGAATCAAAACAGTCCTACCTGCGATCGTTGACATTCAGGCCCCACTTACGCTAGTGCCTGATGATACTGCAACAGGAATGAGAGTAGTGCAGTAATTTTATAGATATTTAAAACTTGTGAACTGAACGTTGTGAAATAAGATGGCGTTTTATATCCCACATCTTCCAATATAATGTGCTGTAAATCATCGAACAATACGTGTTACCAGCAATCGTTGTTTTTGTTTCACGATGCTTGCCGTGTTGCCTCATTTGAAGGGTCTGTTTGCCTAATACTTGTGTTGTATCGCAGATGATACATATTTTACCATTCCTGGTTGTCCGTCCACGTCTTACCTGACGCAGTGTACACTGTACAGTGTAAACTTATTGAGCAATATTTTAACAATGTGTACATAATATATCCTTATCGAGGATCGCGGTTCATCGTTTGATGAACAAAAGTAGGCGAGTATGCCTTTTTGTGGTTATTTTTATAAATGCAGTGATACGTGGCTTTCAATCAAATACATTCAGGTTGTTTAACTCTGTGTTATGAAAGGCTTGGATTCAATCATAAGAAGATGCCTAAACATGCATGGGAGGTATGGTGCCCAAAGAGATAAATATGTCAACCTCCGCTTAGCGTGAGGAAGTTCCGCCTGCTCAGAATCTATGTACGCGTTCGCATGTAACCTTACCTATCTACAAGGCATGGATAAATATGTAGTGTGGAGTGTGGACCGTGTTTCGCAAAATGCTTACGTCGCGTACAATAGTCACAGTGCGACGACGGAGAAGAGATCGTGTCACAATCCCGACAATGCTTGGACTGTCTCCATGCAGCGTATAGGTGGGTAAAACAACCTCACCGCCTATCATGACCAAGATCACAGAGCCAAAAATAAGTGGTATATTACAAAAAAATGAATATATACAAATGACATGATGAGCAGGTGAGACAGTCAAGATAGCGGCACCGTGTTACACGGCCCCAAACATCTGCTACCCTCTCTTACCCTTCCCCCCCCCCCCCCCCCACCTCCCAGAAAGTCAATTGGAATACTTTCTCTGGAGAAGGTTGCAGGGTAAGTGGATGCTGAATAGAACACAAGTATCACCACTATCAGTGCATCGCCTGTGACTTCTCAATCTCCGACCGGAATCTCGCGATCGTCTCTTTGGCCAGCTTTAGCTTGTCCCTGAGGTCGTCAATCTCTCGTTTTACTTTGTCTCGAGCAGAGGTGATGGCTGCCTCGGTCTTCTGCCGCTTCTCCTCAACTGGAAAACGGAGAGAGGGCACGTCACGAGGCGCACGCACCAGACGGCGACGAAGGTTCACACAAAGCCGTTCAGAGCAGGCAAGGCTATGAGGAGGGGTTCAGAGACGGTGATGAGATAGCTATGACAGGCACAAAAAGCAGGCGTTTATTTCTTAGTGGCTTCTCTTTTGTTTTGTGGCACCATTATCGGACTGTCTCCGTGTGCTTGCCTCTCTCATTTCGCAGTCGGTCCATCCCATGCACGAACCACTCCCACTCGCACTGTGTCCCTAATACTCAGTTTGTCTCGAATTTGTACCCCATCCCCGAATTGCGTACCACTCACGCTTCACAGTCTGTCTCGTGTTTGTACCACTCACAGTCTGTCCCGTGTTTGTACGGTCCGAGGGTGATCTGTCTCGTGTTTGTTGTACCACTCAGTCTGTCCCGTGTCTGTACCATGACTCACAGTCTGTCTCGTGTTTGTACGGGCCGAGGGTGATCTGCCGAGTGGACGTCAGCAGCTGCTGCATCATCAGCGACGGCTCCTGGAAGATCATCTCGTCGTAGTACTCACAGACCAGCGTCTTCAGCGGACCCATGACGACGGGCGCAGGGGCGCCGCTCGAGGGGAACAGCTTCAGCACGTGGTACAACGTCACCTGCCCGGGGGGGGGGGGGCGGTGTCAGCCTCCAGTCAGTCCCCATGCCATGAGCGGCGGACATATTATAAATGAGGACTGTTTGTAATAAGAAAAAAAAAATATTCAACATTTTCTTCAACTTTCAATCAAAGCCAGAACTGTAGATTAAACACCCAAGCCAACGATAAAGTTGGTAAAGCTTGATGTAGCGCAACTCGCGGACGATAACATGACAGGGTCAGGACGCCTTATGACAGGACGATAAATTACGGTCAGCTGAGTTACCGTATACATCTATTGTTGAAGAGTTACCGAGTGTTATAAAGAGCAGCATACACTCACCGGCCGCTCATTAGGGTCCTCGAAGTAGATTTTGATGACGACCTCGAACTCCCCCCAGCCGGTCTCTGTGACCTCGTACGGCGGTTTGGAGACCACCCGGGTGGCATTAGGGTAGCTGTCGTGCAGCTTGAACTGCACCTTCTTCACGTACACAGACATGTCTTCGTTGCTGCAGTAGATGTGTGTCGTGTCAGTATGTAAATAGGCTGATGACAAAAAAAAAAATAGGTACTGAGTAAGGGATACGCAGTTGTACTTTAAATGATAGCTTATTGCATTCACTCACCACGAAAGATTGCTACCATGAAACTTCACCCCCTAAAAAGCAAAACTAAGATCATATCAGTACCAGTTTTGTAATGCAACATACTTGTACGGTTTGGCGTAAACGGTCCACTGGTGCGTGTGGCCATCCTCCTCCCGCTTCTTTCCAAAGGGTCGAGCCAGGTTGCCATATACGATCGGCTTCACCACGGTCACTCCCTGACAAACAGAGCAAGAGATGCATCAGCATAGTACCTATCTTGCTGCAGTTTGCAGTTACGCATGGCAAGATACGTAACAATTGAGTTACATTTCGGTAAAAAATACATTTTGGTGACTAAGAAGCACATAGTCCATCTCCAACTTCCATCATACCTTCATTCTTCCACTTCCTTCTACAGAATCTTGTGATTCAGACATGTCTGAAGCTTACCACACCACTATCTGAAAAGAAAACAATAATTATAACATGGTGTGTGAGGCATATGTTGTTGTCGTTTATAACAAACAAACAGGTAGCCGGTAGGTACCGCATGGATACATAAGCCATATTCTGATAATTAGGAATGGTTTGCAAGTAGGTAGCTACCTGTACTCTGTAGTAGTTGGCAAGAAAAATAATAATGATAATCTAATGCACAAAAAGGGTAGTCGTAAAGCAGGCATCACTTGTTTTTGCAACCAAGGAGAAGCACTATACCAGAGTGGAAACCATCCATATACTACGCCGGACGCCCGTGAGACCCTCTTGCGCCGAAATTCAGCGCAAGCGATTTTGCGCTAAAAAGTCTGCATGATTTGCGCCAAAAATTGGGTGCCTATTTGTGCCAAAAATAAGCCACTTTTATATAAAGCCCATGTGCACATCTACCGATAGGCTATACAACCAGACAGAGCGTTCCGGGGCCTTGGACGCTCTCCCATGTTTGAGCGTCCGAGTAAGTGTTTTATTTCCACGGAAACCCAATACCTCAATACGCTTAGAGCACTGTAGCGTCGTGCCGTGAATCAAGGCCGGAGTCGTAAGTTCCGGGGCCACAAAAATCGGCGGAGCGGTGTGTTCGAGGCTGGCGGGAGCCAGCGAGGGCCGGACACCGGAGCAGCAGTCAGCACTGCTCCGGCACATCAGCCTCTTCTCGGCACAAGGTGTAGAGCGCCGCGAGGCACTGCCGGCACGCCGCGGAGTGGAGACAGCCGATTCGGTGCACGTACTGGAGCGAGCGGCCCCAGTGGCCCGCCCTCATCTGGTGCACCGAAACGGCGTCATCTCGGTCCTCTCCGGGGATAGGGAGCGGCGTCTGGGCGACGTGCTCCCGAGGATAAATAGTGACTCAGACCAGTTGTCACGCCATTGATGCGAGAACGCACAGTGAACACTGAACAGCCGGTCGCAAGCGAGCGTTTGAGGGCAGGGCGGCCGCTTGTTCATTGTTGTTGTTCGTCCCTCCGTCTCCGCGAAAATGAAAGCGACGTCTGCTTTATGAATTGACAACCTACACAAAAAAGGTACAGCAGCCCAATGCAGAAATCTGGTCTCCTGGTCCTGTGTTAATTATTTCAAATTGATATGGAAATATTTAGTAAAACCCAAAAAAGGTCTGCCATTAAATTAACCCAGCAGAAAAGTGGTGGAATAGGTAAGCACCTAAGTACCAAGTATTGAAGCAAGAAACCATTTGTTGTTTGTTTTGTTGGGTTAGGTCCTTTCGGTCGACAAGACCATTGCAGAGCCGGAAGGATGATAGGAATTAGGGGGAAACATTGGTCTGGGCAGGCACCCTAGTGAGTCGCCGGGGCTGAGCCCGTCCAGAGGACAGGCCACCCAGCCCCAAGGCATTCACTGCACCCGGCTACGGGGTGCGCTCCCCCAGGAGCATGAGCAGCGGTGCCGCTCCAAGGGAGCAGCCCGCATGAGATAAAGTTGCCTGTCCAGCCCGGAGAGAGATTGCGGCGTGGAGGAGAAGGATTTCAGTATCCTGAGGATAGAAGCATGGAAAGGTGTAAGAAACCAGCATTACCTACCTATTTATTGCATTTATTATGCAAAGATAGATACCTACCGTTCAAAATCAAGAATGAAATGCTGTTATGGCCTCTAAGTAGGTATATACGACCTTGCTCTGAATGGCCTGAAGATCTCTGTAGGGGCCTTGGCAACTAGTGTAAATAATAAATATCAAATATTGTCCTATATTATGTTTTAGGGCAAGGTTTTACGGCATTTCCTATACCTATCATTGGGCATATATTGATATAGGCGCATAGGCGCTAAAATAGAATTGTCTGAAACGCGCCATTTCACTAAAAGAATGAGTAGAAATATTGTGGTTATTTATACGTCACAAATTCTGAGCAATCAGTTCATGCTTCACCGCGTCCCATGCGCGTCCCCACCAATACGGTTCTAAAGCCGGAAGTTATGTGTAAAATCCTTTGGCTATTTTGAGTAAAAGAAAAAGCCTATTCAACTATTTTGCTTAGATTTTATTTCGAAGGCTTTTGGTCGGTGAGTGCGCACGCCATCTGTCCCATCTGTCCACTGTAGAAATGACGTCATTTTCTTAGGTACCCTCGCAGGGAAGATTTTTATTAGATGCATCCTTGAACTAAGGGTCACATGTGTTAAGTGTTTGTTGTTTGTATGTGTGCGCGAGGTATGCGTAAAACAATACCGCCAATGCCGTGGTATGCGATTTATTATTGGATTTATTCATAGAAATTAGAGAGTATGTTGTGCGCTCGTACTGATGTGTTATCTTCTGTTTCAGTTCAAGTTACGTGCCTTGACAATAAGTTGCCATTGACATTCCAACGCTCATTAGATCAGTTGAATGATTCTTTAGTCGAATGCCAGGCGATTGACAAATTGAAATTGTCTTGAATTTCATACCTATCTAGAAATAAAGAGATTTATAAATTCATTCCCATGTTGGTCTGATTCGTTCGTTCATTCATTAACTCGTTTGCTCACTTTGTGTTTGTACTCGCTTTGTTACGCCGTACAGTAGCACAACAGCATAGCATAGCTTAAATAAGCAAAATACCTCAGGGAAGAATAATTCAAATTACTTTTTGGATTTTTATGTCGATTTTTCCCATTTCCCATTTCGATTTTTCCCATTTTTCCACGTGGCGCGAGTCGAGGCCATTGAAGTTGAGAATCGGTATATTTGGTGGATTCAAGGGCATGTGTTACTGAAGACTCAAGGTGCTCTTCGTTACGAAGCCGCGCTCGCGCTCTATATCAAGGTCACACAAGAAGGAAGTGACTCCCTGGTTGACTCTTTTGCTAGGAAAACGGTGGTTTGGAGCTGCTGCTGCTGCATGGATGCATGGATCTCACCTGCTGCATGACCGCCTCTGCATGATCACCTGCAAATCTGGACTACCCGCTGGCTCAACCTCTTGGCAGTACTGATTGTCTATCCTTTCCCGCCCAGAACAACCATCCCCATCCCGACTGAATGTGAAACGGCTTTCTCACCCTGAACTGGTCTACTTGTCTTGTCCCCACAGCCTGCCTCTTGTGTTGGTGTCTTGCTTTCTGTGCTGCTTGCGCGCTACTGGTTGTCCGGTCGGTCCACCTTACCAGCTGTGCACGCATCTCAATAAGCACGGTGGACCATGGCCAGGGGCAAGAAAACAGGAGCTGGGAGAGGGAGATCTGCTAGCGTCAGTATACTCACCAGTAGGGATGTCACAGACTCACAGCAGGCAGGCACGCAAACCTGTATAACATGTTCCAAAGATGTCGGAGACACTGCGATCGGCTGTGATAAATGTGAACATTGGGTACACAGCACCGAAATGTGTTCTGGCCTGCCCCAGCATATGCTGGATGCAATTGCTAAGTATGATGGTGCCGGTATTAGCTTTATCTGCACAAACTGTCGGCTTGACAGGGGGAAATCTCCATCTAGCAGTCAGGTGCCAGCAAATGAGGTTATAGCCCAACTGTTCCAGCAGATCAAAGGTATTTGCTGCACAGTAAAGGACCTTGTTGACCAAGTTAAGACCCTGACAGCATCAGTGTCGGCTCAAGCCTCCACTCCCTCAACCAGACCTCATCCTGAACCACCAAGACTGCAACAGCCTGCTGCCGACTACAGGTCCATTGTTCATGAGGAAATGAAAGAGATGAGAGAGCGTGAAAAGCGCAAACAGTCTGTCATAATCAAGGGCCTCCATGCCGATTCCACAGCTGATCTAGCCTCAAAGTTCGAACAGTTGACTGATCAGGTTATGGGCACGAAAGTTGGGCTGACTGACATCTCATCCATCCCTGGCCACCCACATATCTATCGTGCAAAGATCATGAATAGTGAGAATCGAAAGCTTGTGTTAGACAAGGCAAAAGCTTTGCGAAACACTGACTACTCCTCAGTCTATATATCTAGAGACTTGACCTATGCACAGAGATCAGAACTGCTTGCCCGTCGCAGGGCCCGTCAACAAGAACAGGCGCAGGCCCTTGGACTGCCCTCAGCCCAGTCTAACACCGGACAAGACGCACGGACTGCCCCCTCTGTGGGTGCACCACCCCCTGCCTCCCAGGGAAACTAAAACGGAACCAAGACTGTAAGACTAAATCTGCCACCGACACCACCAATGTTCTTAGTATTATGCACACAAACATCAATGGTCTGGCACCCAAATTTAACATGCTCGTAGATTTGCATGCCAAACTCAAATGGGATATTATGTGTATTACTGAGACTCATCTACTGCCCAGTATTTCTAGTTCTATTGTTGATATACCTGGCTACACTCTCTTACGTCATGATGTTTGTGGGCATGTGCAAAAGCATGGTGTGTGCTGCTACATCCAAAACAGATTGAGTATCGACCATATAATCCAACCCTTACCTAACCTCCTTTCCTTTCGCCTGAGTTCACTCAATACATTCGTGCTTGTTGTGTATAGACCGCCTTCCAACTCACCAGATTCAAATGACCGTTTAAACCAGTTCATACTTCACTTTTGCTGTGGAAAAGAAGTGATTGTCCTAGGTGACTTCAACCTTCCTGGTATTGATTGGCCAATCCAAGTGTCCCATTGTCCCCCACTAGAAAGGATGTTCCTTGACACATTCCTATCCTTAGGTCTCCATCAATGGATCTCTGAGCCAACATATCCCAGATCTGGAAATATCCTTGACTTGATCTTTACCTCGGAGGCAGATCGAATAGGATCTCTCGATATCATGGCCCCACTGCCTGGATGTGACCACTGTGCTATTTCATTTGATTACATATTTGATGCTTCACCATCACTTAACTCAGTTCCTGGACATATCATCCCTCAGAGAGCCTGGCACAGGGGTAAGTACCAAGCAGCAAATCGTATGCTCAGTAACATTGACTGGGACCTAGAGTTAGCTTTTCTAGACTCGGATCAGTCCTTTAAGCGATTCGCCGAGATACTCAATGATGTGTGCACAGAATGCATTCCACTTAAGCCACCTAGTGAAGGTAGGCCTCCCTGGTCAACCAATCCTCCCACCAGCCTAATCAAACGAAGGCATGCTGCATGGTCCCGTTATAAATCGGTAAGGCATCAGCTTGGTCGTCACTCTGGTGAGGCTCGTTCTATGTATGCCAGTTTTGCCAGTCTAAATCAGCAGTGTCGTAAGTTTGCCGTTCAGGCCCAAGCTAAGTATGAAGAGGATCTGATCTCGAAGTCTAAGGAAAACCCCAAGCTTTTCCATTCATACATCCGCAAGAAGAAGGTGAGCCGCCCCTCAGTGGGTCCATTGAGACTTCCTTCAGGACAACTTACTGATGATCCTGGTCGTATGTCTGAACTATTTGCTGACTCATTTTCCTCTGTCTACACCAGAGCAATCCCAGGAAACCCTGCTCCTCACCAGCGATTCCTTGGGGAACTTCATAACATCAGTATTACCCAGAATGATGTTCTCAAAGTACTTCTAGATCTAGATGGCAACTCTGCCATGGGGCCTGATAACATCCACCCACTCTTACTTAAGAACTGTGCCACTCACTTAGCTTATCCCCTTGCAGTTATTTTTAACAGATCACTCCAGGAGGGTTCCTTACCTTCTGACTGGAAAACATCCTTGGTTGTTCCCATCTTTAAGAAGGGTCAAAGATATGAAGCACTTAACTACCGACCTATAAGTCTAACATCCGTTTCTTCGAAGAGAATGGAACGCTTGCTGTGTGATTCTCTTACATCTTACCTAGAATCCAACCAACTCCTGAATCCCCACCAGTTTGGTTTCAGAGCAGGTAGGACCACTATGGACCAGCTGCTCCTAGTGTATGATACAGTATCTAAACAGATTGATATCGGGGCTGTCAGTGATGTCATACTGTTCGATTTCAGCAAGGCATTTGATGTGGTGGTACACGACCTGTTGATTGACAAACTACAAAGCATTGGAATTCAGGGAAATGTCCTAAAGTGGATCAGATCATTCCTGACAGGTAGAACCATGAGAGTGTGTGTCAAAGGGTACAAAAGTCAACCTAAAGTGGTACTTAGCGGAGTCCCGCAAGGATCGGTACTCGGTCCTCTCCTTTTTCTGATTTATGTTAACACTATTGCATCCTCACTAAAAAGCAGTTATAAGATATTTGCCGACGATCTCAAGATTTATACTTGTGTCAAACACAGTAATAGGCCCGTCTTAAACCCTCTGCCTGACGCGGCCGTGCAGAATGACATAGATATTCTTCATGCTACCGCGTTGTCGTGGGGCCTCAACATGAATGTTAAAAAATGTGCCGTACTCCGTTTCTCAAGACACTGTGCCAACCTAACCCAGCCCTCCTACTACTTGGATGGAAATCTGATCCCAGTGGTTAACAGGGCCACTGACTTGGGTGTAATAATTGACACTAGCATGAGATTTCATGATCACATACAATCTACCGTCCACAAAGCGGGAGGGCTGGCGCAGAGTTTCCTGAAATCTACAGTGTGTCGCACCCCAAATTTCATGATATTTCTGTTCACAACACACATACGTCCAATTTTAGAATATTGTTCATGTGTATGGAACACTGGATACGCGATGGATCTTCGTTCACTAGAGCGTATTCAACGGCAGTGGACGAAGCACATCGACGGTATGGAGGGCCTTACGTATGGCGAACGACTAAAAAGTTTGAAACTGTACTCGGTACAAGGCAGGCTGTTACGAGCAGACTTGATCCAGTATTGGAAAATTTTCAATGGTTATTCTTGTATCTCACCCGCTGATCTTTTCCTACGCCCATCCCTTGCTAGAACTAGAGGCCATTGCCACAAAGTGTTTCCCCCTGTCACAGCAACCGACACGCGAAAACGATTTTTCTCCATTCGATGTATTTCACTCTGGAACTCGTTGCCATATGATGTTGTGTGCGCACCAGATGTTACCAGTTTCAAACGCTTGCTTGACACATGTATAACAGACACTAGACAGCCTTTATAACTATTTAGATTGACAGGTACCCGACATTGTGATTATGCTTGCGACAATGTGCTCATATTGTATGCATGTTTTTTCTGAACATAGGAAAAGCAACAGGCTTTACTATGATGAGACGCACAATTCCAGTCAATGTTAAACTGCACGAATTAGGAAAGCCTTTGTAACGTAGGACTGGCGCGTCTCTTGTGTTTGGGGTTCTCTCATTCCTCATTTGCCTTCCTTCTTGCCATCCTGAAACCCAAGACATGATGGAACCCAACGAGGTAAGAATACGAGGTAAGAATCAAAATGAGTATTCTGGAGACCCAAGTGCCTATATTGATGAAGCCTAAAACAAACTCGGATATAGTTTCAACTACAGATTGAGATAAAGGCTGATCAGGCTGGTTGCTGTTATGCCTAGTATAAAGCTGCCTATGGGTTTTGCCCACCTTGCCCACCACATGAAAAAGATGTAATTGCTTATGTGAAAGAGTGTCAGCCATTCTAACTGATATTTCATTACCTGTTTTTTTTGTGACTGGTGATTGGTGAAACTTTTCCAGTGGCAACTTAGGAATAAAAATAACTAGTCTAGCTCAGCGATAGTAATTTTTTGCAGGTCACAACATGGAAAACCCACATCCTGAACAAGAGGCTGAAGACGTGTCTGCTGATTTCTTGCTGAAAAGGCTGGAGGAGATTCCTCTGGAGAATGTGAAGCTTCTTGGCACTACACTGTAAGTGCTTCAGCTCTATACAACTGCTTCCTTATTGGGCAGTTTCATTATAGGTACATGCTGTTATCCTAGCTTTTTGCTCAAATTCCAAATGGTACCTACCTACCTACCTACCTACCTACCTCCTACCTAGTACTTACCTACAAAAGACATTTTTGTTTTCATCTGTCTACCCTTTAGGTGGGATCAACTTACCCCAGGTCCTGCTACCTGACCTAACTCTGTGACCTGAGCCCCAGCTCTGAGGCCTGACCTCTGACTGCCGCCCCTGCACCCAGGCAGCGGTGTCGGTCGACGCTGGCCGGCCGGCCGGGCTCCGGCCGCCTGCTCGGCCCCGAGACGCTTTGTCCCTCGTGCAGCACGCCCTGGTTGTGCGGTCAGTACCGCGCTGAGCTGCGGCCGCGGCCCACCGCCACCAAACCGCTCCGGAGACTGGTGAACAAGCGTCGGGAGGGCCGGCCCATGGGTCTGCTGCAGACCAAGCTGCTGGACCGGTTCCTGGCGGCGCGGGACACGATCGTGAGTGACGGGGAGGGCTGGTGACGGGGAGGGCTGGTGACGGGGAGGGCTGGTGACGGGGAGGGCTGGTGACGAGGAGGGCTGGTGACGGGGAGGTAGGGAAACGCTGGAATTACATGGAGCTGGTACCTATTGCTGGACGATACAAATGTACTTTTGTTCCGCGTGTACTGTTTACTACTTGCGCCGTGAACGACATAGCGTGACAAAACTGCAACGATTAGTGGATTCCAGAAAATGTACGTTAGAGTAAAGAAAACGTCCTCGATTTTCATGGTTCTCGATCTCATTGACAGAATGATGCCTTTCCACTCAGCTGAACAGTGTGACGTTCTCTACCACAACTTTAAGTGATATACGCCAACCTGGCGTAGTTGCATTTACCGTGACATCTGAGATACCTGAGATGCGTAGGAATCAGGGTTTCGGAGTCGTGGTAGTGCTCTTCCGACTCCGACTCCGACTCCGACTCCGGGCTCCTGACCGACTCCGAATCCGACTCCGACTCCGACTCCGACTCCGGGTCTGATACAAAGGGCAATGGTGGCTGCCAAAATTCCGCGTGATATGACGCGCCATGTTAGGTCTATATTCGCGCACCGGGAGATCGCTCCGGTTTCGTTCATGCGGTCACCATTTCTCCCACGGTGACGCAGCTGAATCCTTAGAGACCAGCGGCCGGCGGCCAGCTTGACAACCCGCCGAGAAGCACGAGTGTGGCCGTATCATGACCACGGGCATCGCCATCATGTCGGTCTGTGTTTGTGTTAGGCACTTTTTGGAGCGATAAAAGAAGAAAGTAAATATAGGTACAGTTGTCATTAAGTCTTTGACAATGGATAGTAGAAGTTATAACACTAATACAAAATGCTTGCCTACTAGATTATGACATGACTTAAAATTTGTAAGATGTAACGTTAGCTTTCAGAACAAAAACAAGACGTGTGAAAAAATACCTTATTTGTGATCACCGGAAGCGAATTTTGCCGTTGGGCCACTGGTTAATAACAATTGAAAAATGAGAGCACAGATTTTAGACTTCAGTTAACTTTCCGGAGTCGGGGTCGAGGCAGCTGAACCGACTCCGACTCCGACTCCGACTCCTGGCTGCTTGCCACGACTCCGGGCGACTCCGACTCCGACTCCGACTCCGACTCCGAAACCCTGGTAGGAATCATGGCTTAGCTGACCCGACCTCATCTTTCAACGCACTAGCGCAGCAACTCAGCCGTCTTCTGTTCTCTCTCCAGGTGATCGAGTGTAAACTCTGCCAGAAGGTTACCGAGGTACCAATCGTGTCCCGCTCCGGTCGTCAGAAGTCGAACCCGCTCGGAACTCCCGCTGGCGTCTCCGTACCGACCACCCCAGCGGCCACTCCGGTCAGAACTCCCGGCGTCACTCCCGGCACAACCCCGGCAGCCAGCGGACGGCGACGGAGCAAGGCGCGCGACCGAAACGCGGGTCTGGTGATACCTGAGTCTCTGAGGACCCCGAGTACGCCGGCTACTCCCTCTGCCGCCCCCGTCGCCCCCGCCGCCGCCGCCGCCGCCGTCCCTGTGGCGGCTGGAGGGACGCCCGAGCTGGGACAGTCGCCCGCCGTCCGATCCCGACTGTGTCCAGGACCGGGTGACTCGCCTGCCGCTGCCGGGGACGCGCCAGAGGTGGAGACGGACGCTCCCATACCACTCAAGAAAACCAAGCGACCGCTGACTGCTACGGTCGGTTCGAGTGGTGCGGGGAATGTGTCGGGTGGTGCGACACAGGCGACGATCCCTCTGAAAAAGGGCCGCTCGGGGCCTGTCCCTGCTCGCCCCGATCGCGCGTCAGGGAAGAGTAAGACTGGTAAGAGCGCGATATCTTCCCCGTCGACTCCGGCGGCGCCAGTGTCGTCCGTCGAGGCGAGGGATAAGCAGAGACGGCTACAGAAAATTCTAGCGCAGGCCGACTGTCGTTCATCAAACACAGGACTGATGGCGTTTCTGTCGGAACTCTGACGGTGGATGAGATGGGGGAAGGTTGAGCGATGTGTTGTGATAATATAATGTGGATGATCAGATCTGTTTATTTACGGGTTTTTAGAAATGTGCCTTCAGGAATGAATAGTAGGTACTGGTGGTTGGCACGGTGGCACGGTGGTACTGGTGGCACGGGAAGGTTAACCCGCGCCCAGATGGGGTCTGCCGAGCAACGCGGTCTGATGGGGGGGGGGGGGCCATTTTGGCCCCCCCCTCAGATCTCGAGAACCACGCAACATAGCGACAAGCGGTAAACGGTGTTGGATAGCCCCAACAGGGAACTACCTTGTGACCCAATTTCATTGACCTCGGTCAAACCGATGACGTCACAGGTCAGGTCAAAGGTTGAATTTTCACCGTTTACAGGCATTTCAAGAAATGCGTTGTAAAATCGTGTAAAATGCATTTCATTGAAAATCATCGATGGGGAAATGTTCTTCAAACACATATTTTGCTATTTGAGGTCACTGATACCAGGTCAGGTCACAGAGGTCAGGTCACTGGGGGGTCACAATATGAAAGTGTCGTGTGATACATGTTTTATGGTCCATTTTACATGACAAATGCGATTATGTGGGTCAGACAGACTTTAGGGCCAGCTTAGGTCACGTTTTGGTCAAGGTCAGGTCAAGGTCAGGTCAGGGTCAGGTCAAATTAGGTCAAATTTCAAAGTTGATATTTTTGCATAAAATGGGTATCGATTCGATGCAGCTCGTCACGGGGAGTTCAATGGTGGTCTCCGTTTTGCGCTACGAGGTCTAGAATTGCTAAAAATTGAGTTCAAAAATTTGACGTCATCAATTTTTAACAGTTTTTTCGCTATAACTTGGCCAAAAAAAGAGGTATCAATCTAAAATTTGGTATGTATATCGAAGAGCGCAGGGACTATCACATATATTCCGGTTTTTTCGAAATTCGAAAAAATTTTGGAAATTTTTTGAGTTTTTCTAAAAAAATCAATTTTTTTGATTTTTGTGGGTCAAAATCCAAAAATTTCAAAAATTCGAGATAGCAGTTTTGTAGCGCCGTCTTTTCTCTACACAACCACATAAAGAACTTTAAAATTGCTTGTGAACTGTAGAATTGGTGAGCGTTTCAAGATGTCATGTTTTTTGCTCATTTTTACTCGAACATGACCTCAGTTTGACCTCAATAACTCCTGACCTGAGGTGACCTGTGACTTGAAATTTTGTGTGAAGGTGTCAAATTGATGTCCAGTAAGGTACCCAAAATTTGGCGGCGCTGCGCGCCGCCGTTTTCTCGCTATTTAAGAAAAACCACAGGGGGGGCCAAAATGGCCCCCCCCCATCAGGGCGCGGGTTAAATATGCGTTCACGGTGTAGTTCTCGCACTTCTATAATTGTATATGTGCTGGTAACGCAAAAAAAAACACTCTGAACGATGCATCAATTAATCAGGATTCAGAAGTCTTCACGTTGCGTTGTATCACTCCCCTTAAACACGAGGTTGTGGTAAACATTGTGTTGCACTCGGAACCAGATTTGCGGCGTATAGGGGTATTAGTGGCGTCACCTATATGGGAATTTTCTCAGATTCCGGTGCCTGTAGTACAGATGGCAGTACTTCTGTACGATTTAGTTTATAGGGCGCATGTATGGGACCAAACAGCATGGCAGGTCAGTTGATGGCTGATTTGGGTCCACTGTCTTGTAGCGAATCAATATCCAATTCAGTGTGTGTGGCATGATATCAAGCGTGTTAAGCATGAAGCCGGCGTTTTGAATTCCGCCTTTGTTGAAGCACTGCCGGTAAGGCATTCGTAATTCGTATGATTCCCAATTCAGGATAATATGATTAAACTTTACTTATGACCTTAACAAGACTGCCCGTGGGTATGTGGTGTTGCCCAAGGTGTTGCCTCTTTGCCACTGACTGGTCATTTATTTTATCGAGCAATGTCGCCACTCGTGACTTGCATGAAAGCGGCGCAGTAGGTTCGTAGGTCACCGACAGGTAACTGAGAGCAGTTTAAATTAATCAAGCTAAGCTATTGACCTTAACTATTGAACAAACTGATTGGAGGGTTCCGGTTGAAACAATAGTGGTTTTTATCGTTTGAAGTTCATACAATGTAAAACTTCCGAATCGTCTCACAAATATCAACTCGTCATTGGCCAGTGGTCCCTATTGAAAGTTGTATTTTTATTGCAATAAGTCCAACGCATAATTTATGTTTCTCTCGTTTACTCAGTCGTGCCATCATCGAATGCATGCATGGGAGCTGCGTGAGCGTGACCATCTAAAAAATCTTATTAGTTCTTAGAAGTAGAAATACGCTGAAGGTAAAGGCGACGCGTGCAAAGAGCGTCTAACCCAATGCACGACTTTCCGTCTCGCCTTTTCTAAAGAGTGCATTTTCAGAATTCAAATGATGTGTTGTCAGACATTCGCTGTTCGTCCGAGAGAGGGATGACGGGGCGTTTACGTCCCAGGCGGTTTCGTAGGCCTTCTTCTGTCATACGACCGTCCTTGCCTTGTGAACAACAGCTCTCCCTTTGGGGAATTTCATCTCCCGACTCAAACAGTAGTGTTCTTTCAACCCATTCAAGACCTTGCATTTTGCATGTCCTCGTGAATATCAGTCAAGAGTGCGGCGCTTGTTTACGTCTTGAGTCGACGATTTACGCATCTTTTCAGGCTCGTGAAGCAGCTCTTTTCAGAGCGACCCGAATGGCTTCTGCCGCGATGTGTCACTGATAATGCTGACATCTAGGCGACGGCACATAAACACGGTTAATTAAAGGCAATGGCGCGATAGATCCTTCGAGCTCACGACGCTTAGTACGGTTGGCCTTATAACCCCCAGCTGGGGAAGATGGAGAGGCCATCGCTTAACCCTGTAAAGCTACCACACTGCCTCATCTATATGGACTAGTAGTTAACACGCGCACTGCAGCGGGTCTGAGCCGAACACGAACTGCAGGGGGGGGGGGGGTTGAAAACAACCCCCCCTGAAATCTCGAAAACGGCGCAACGTAGCGACAAGCGGTAAACGGCGTTGGATAGGTTGAGATGAGATCTACAAGAAATACAAAGATCATTTTTGGGTCAGGTCAAAAACGAGGTCACCAGAGGTCACCGAAGACAAAATGTTACGATTTTCACAACAGGAATTTCGCGGTAGTTTTTCTTGAATAACTTGTCTTGCACACAAGACAGAGGATCGATTCGAACGCCATCGTTCTTAGCTCGTCAAGGCGCATCGAATGATATATGATATGACCTCGAAAGGTCAAGTTGAAAAATTGACCTCAGGTCAAGGTCATGACCTGACCGAAATAGGTCATGTTGCATATCATTCGATCCGCATTGACGAGAAAAACACGATAAACGTCGAACGGAGTCTCTATCTCTATTCAATCTCAAGTTATTGAAGAAAAACCGCTGGTGACCTCAGGTGACCTAAGATGACCTGGAGATCACCTTCCAAAGGTCATAAGTGATATGTTTCGGTGAAATCACCAACAGGGACCTGTAATACTATGATCCTGAGCGTATTGAAGTCATAGGATGGCATTCAGAGTAAGTTGAAATTTCTCCCATTGACTTATAATGGGCCGGTCGCAAAAATGACCTGACCTTAGGTCATCGATATAAAAATTCCGAGATATACAAGTTGTAGCTCGTGATGACTTTACTATTTCCTGTGGGTTTCAAGATCATATCTCAACAACTGTGGGCTTGGTGGGATTGCAAACTTCGAAATTTACGTTTCGAGGTAGGGTCACTTGACCTGACCTGGTGACCTGACCATAGGTCACCTGGGGTCAAAATTTTTACTCAAGGTGTGCAAAAGTTGGGAGAACAGGTATGCAAAATTTGGCGGCGCTACGCGCCGCCGTTTTCTCGCGATTTGCGAAAAACCACAGGGGGGGGGTTGAAAACAACCCCCCCCCCTGCAGTGCGCGTGTTAATGTGCATGGATCATCAGCCATCGCTATACCTATAGTTTGGTGGTTATTGTGATAGTAGACCGTAGGTATAGTGCGTCTGATCATTTTCAAGCAATATGCCTAGGTAGCCTTTGAAGCCCGGGTTATCGAAGACACACTACACGGCTAAAGATGCACCAGCGACCACCAGATAGATAAAATCATTTAGAAATTTCTCCTCTGTCCCGCGGGCGTAATGTCCCCAATAGCCGTGATCTACCATCTTCAATTGCCGCCATAAGATGGCGCTAGTGTCCAGCGCCTCAAGGTAGACTGTACCGCAAGGCAGGAACGCCTGATAGATAGGCCGTACCGCAAGGCATGGACGCCAAGTCACAAAGCGATATTTCTGACGCACGAGATACGACTCGAGTGCGCATGAATCTTTCGTCACACGCATTACCAAAATGCTTTTGTGCATTTTGGTAATGTTTATGACTGCAAAAAAAGCTATTAAAAATGTTCGTATGGATTTTCGCCGCTTGAACATCGAAACACATTCATGACCCATTCATGAAACTTGCCCTATGATGGTCGTCGGGATAACATCCAGGGACCAAAGAAGCAGCTGAAGTCGTTGTCGCTCATGTAGACGGGTATTAATAAACCATCTGAGGACTGTCTGACCTACAGAACTGTCATTCAGCTGTCTGACAGACATTATTTCCAATTGATTGTACTTAACCCGCGCCGTGCTGGTGGCCTGAACTTTCCGCCGAGTGCTGGGGGGGGGCGTTTTCACGCCCCCCCGTCTAACTCGGCTCCTGGGCCACGTAGCGACACGCGGTAAGCGGCAATCGAAAGAGCGTCAAAAATAAGGACGAAAACACTTCGGTCATTTTTTGGGTCAGGTCAAAGGTCAGGTCACCAGAGGTCACCAAAGGTAAAATGTTGACTATTTCAACATTTTGGAAACTGCCAACGGCTATCTCGGGAACCGATAGAGCTACAGCGCCGCGGAAAAGCGCATTCGATAGCCCTTTTACAGACCTTTCTGAGTAATGTTCTCAGATTTGACCTCAGGTCAACGGTTTAGCCTCCAGAGGGCAAAAACTCCAAAAATAGCCGTTTTTACGAAAAACGTTTTTTCGTCAATAACTTTTGACTCATAAGCGCCATGACATTACTTTTGCCAGCATCGTGTTCCTCTCGTTGAGACGCGTCGAATGAACTATTTGTTGACCTTGAAAGGTCATTTTGAAAATTTGACCTCAGGTCAAGGTCATGACCTGACCGAAAAGGGTCATGTTGCATATCAGTCGATCCGTATCGTCGAGCTGAACACATCTGACGTGTTTTCACCGCTCTAGCACGTCTCTATCAAAAGTTATAGCCAAAAAACTGCTGGCGACCGTTCATGACCTGAGATGACCTCAGGGGCACACAGAGGGGTCACAGGTGCATTTTTCCTATTCAGTGTGTCATGTTTACCTATGAACCGATGTTTGAGAGCGTTTTGAACGATATTTGTCCAAAAGAGGCGCATTTCAATTTTCTCCCATTGACTTATAATGGAGAGGTCGCAAAATTGACCTGACCTTAGGTCACAGATATCAAAAATCCGAGATATACATTTTATACATACTGTTACTCATATCAATCGCTGAAAGTTTCAAAGTGATCGTTCAGTCGGTGTAGCTATAGCGAGCCTTTGAACTTTTTCTGAGGTAAGGTCACTTGACGTGACCTGGTGACCTGACCTTGAACGGCCTAGGTCTGAAATTTTCACAACATGTGCGGAAATGATGTAGGAACACGTGTACCAAAAACGGCGGCGCTGCGCGCCGCCGTTTTTGAGATATTCGCGAAAAACCTGAGGGGGGGGCGTAAAAACGCCCCCCCCCAGCACGGCGCGGGTTAACGATCGGTTCGTTTTTGCATTTGAAATCACGAGAACTGAACTTTTACCAATCACATGATAAAAGTTCAAGCATAAATATGGTATTTTTATGGAACATACCGAGCGCAAAGGTCAGACAACATCCCCCAATTACAGATTACTTCACAAAAATGCTCGTTTACCCATGGCTGATCTCGCAAGAAAACAGCCCGTCCTCGGCTTTTACGGAGAAGTTTCCACCGCCTGGCAAAGTTGGATGCCAGCTGCTGGGAAGTGACCTTCCTGGACGTATTTACATCATCGATTGCATATCTGGGGACCATGGAGGCGGATGCCTGTTGGAGACATCACGCCCTGGCCTCCTGAATCCTGACACTCCCGAGTCCTGACAGACTTCCGGCTGACCCCACTCCTGACATCCCTTCGGCTGACTGACCCCACTCCTGACACCCCTGGGCTGTGACTGACCGCACTCCTGACACCCCTGTGCTGTGACTGACCCCACTCCTGACACACCCAGCCTCGAGACGACCTATGTGTGAGCCATAACAGTGGGTTCCCCGATAGTGACCCTGAACCTCCCCCCCCCCCCAGTTCGGCCGGACAGCCGGACTCTGTCGAGGGGAGGGGAAGGGGAGAGAAGGTCATGGGTCACCACCGTCACAGCTCCTGTGACGGCCGTGGCCAGCTGACGATGACATATGAACAGTGCTACCTGCGCCGAGTGTGAAGTCATAGACATCAGTAATGGAAATGTGTTGATTTGTGGTGCGTCAAGTAAAATCAAGTTCAGCCTGCTGGTGGACTTTGAACGGACTGAAGTGCGTCTCTGCTGGCGTTTGAGATGGCCGCCCCAGTCAAAGGTAATGTTAGTGCATAGTGCATACATAGGTAGATATTTAACCGGATGAGTCAAAGGTGAACTCATTCCACAGTTCTCATTGTTATATAAGCTACACTGTTTTGTTCCTGCCCTGTGTGTGCTCAGAGCAACAGGAAAGCTTGGCGCCGGTCGCAGCAGAGATGCCCTCGCAGCTGAAATCCGCACGTGCTCGATGCAACCCGTATTGGATCAACGGGAGGTATCTGAATCCAGGGGGCTTTGCCCAACTCTCCAGAAAACAGGTCCAGCGCTCAGAGAGCTTGGGAGAGACAAACTTTTCGACAAACCTCCCATTTGTCTTTCGTTGGTACTCAGTTCCCACTAGCTCGCGATTGAAGACGAAGAGATGGTTGTTTAATTTTGTAAGATCGGTTGCGGTAGTTTTGTGGTGTCACTGCTCAGATCATAAGATTTTGTATTTTAGCTCACCTTGTATTTTACTTTTTAGCATTAAATTCTAACGTTGTAATGACAGGGATAAGAAGCATCCTCGCGTTAGCTTCAGTCGCCGTCCACGTGCGCGAAACAATCCGACACACGACCGGACTCTCTGATAGCTCTTACCCAGCAGGTGCCTGCTGTCTGCTGCTACTGCTGTCAGTGATGACGTCACCAGCGCAGGCCGACATCCCGGACGGTCTGGGTCTGCGTCTGCTGGCACAGCTCACACCCGACCTGTCACAGAACCAGGCCATATCGCCCTTTGTGATCTCCAGTCTTCTGACGCAGATCTGGCTGGCGGCGGCCGGAAAAACTCGCAAAGAGGTGAGCGTGGTTTCCTGCGGTTGGCAAAATGTGCAAGAATAGGTAGTTTGAAGGAGTTCCAGAGACAGCATGGTGAGAATTATAAAGGTGTTCCTATACTGTATACAATTACTATCGACCATATTAAAAGATGATTATGTTTCAATGATCCATGGGATTTAAAAGTATATAAGTTAAATCAATTGCATAGTTACAGACGGACTGTGAACTGCATTTAGCACCTGTTGTTTGATCTTATTCTGTAAAATGATTACTGAATGTCAAGTTCTGATGAATCATGAATCGAATCCATGTCACTTTTTTGTTCCATGACCGTGACCATATACGGCATACGAAAGTCACATCGCTGCTTTGTCAAAGGCGCTGCTTGTCCATTTAAAACACCTAAAGCAAGATGCGTTACTTCTGTTTTAGCACTTGCATTCATTGGTAAGGACAAATGAGAAAAGGCCGAGTCTGACAAGCAAATCACTGAATTGTTTATGTTATTGATTTACAGATAGCCAAAGCGCTTGGACTCAAAGGATCTAATAAGACGGCCATCGCCTACAACTTCTTACCGTCCTACCGTGACGCCATAGAGGGCTTTTCCTCACAGACCAACGGCGCTGAGACGGGCGTCATGAACCAAATCTACGTCCGGAAGGGCGTGTCGGCCAGCAGCAGCTTCGCTCAGCTGGTCCGCATCATCTACAACTGCACCATCAGACAGTTCGCCTCCAGCTCCCAGGCCGCGGCCGAAATCAACGCCGAGGTCGCCCGGGTGACCTGGGGTCGGATCCAGCAGCTGGTGGACTCCACATCGCTGGAGGGGCTCAGCGTGGCGCTGGTCAGCGCGCTCTACTTCAAGGATCAGTGGCAGTGGGCCTTCGAAAGGCGGCCAGAGTTGAATTTCGTCACCGCCTCTGGCTTGAAGAAGGTGGCGATGATGGAAATGAGGAAAGAGTTGAGATATACGAGATTTGATACATTTGACGCTGTTGAAATTCCCTACAAAGACAACAGGCACTGTATGTTGTTATTGAGGCCACTTGGCAGAAACATGACGGCGGTCGGTGAGTTGAAGTCGAAACTCGATTCACTACAGCCTCGTGAAATCCTGGAGAGCATGTCGACCCGGGACACAATAGTCACCATGCCTCCTCTCAAGCTGGAAACGACATACAGCCTACGAGGGGCACTGTCGCGGCTAGGCATAAGAAAACTCTTCACGGCTGGAGCTGAACTGCCTAGGTTCAGCGGTGTGGCGATAACAGCCAGTGATCTGTATCACAAGGTGTTTCTGGAAGTCAACGAAAAGGGGACCGAGGCTGCAGCAGCTGGGGCGGTGATTCTAGCAAGGTCGGCAAGTCGCGATCAACCCGTGCTTTTCTACCTGGATCGGCCTTTTTTCGCGATAGTTTTCAACAAAAGATATAATTGCAATGTGTTCTCTGCCTACGTGGCTTCACCGTAATAGTATCTAATAGTATTAGAACCGGCAGAAGTTGAAAGAAACCCAGCCCTGATAATACAGACACAATAAAGTGAGATAGCAATATTCACAGCAGTACTTGAATCTCATAACGACAATAAATTCCACATTACATAGCCTCTTGGGCTGGATCACATCATATTATCATGTCATCCACGTCAATGTTGTGTCAATGCCATGTCATCACACGCCGAGCGTGAAGATCGCTCACCTTCGCGTTATTCTTGAATACACACTTGGGATGGTGACGACGACAGCTGACCGCGACCGTGGGGCTGCATCAACCTATCCGAATCGGGACGATGACTTTTCTTATTACTGGAGAAGAAAAAATGCAGTGTCGATATTTTGTTTATAGGTATGTCTAGAATCAACGGTCCACGAGCTATATAGATCATGTTTTGCTAAGTAACGCATAAGCTGACGGGCATTTAGGCGGTTCAAGCCATGCACAAAATGTTCGGGGTTTCCAAACATGTATATTTATCTGCAGACATCAGCCGAACTGACGTTCCCACTCCCTCGTTTGGCCACTGCTCCTCGACCGAACTGCCGCGGTCGAGCGACTAGTTACCATCCTGTTCACTCGGCGACTGTCGACGCGAACGGCGTCCTGTGATTGGCCGGCCGACGAGCACGCGCGGCAATCGCCGCTGATGACCGTCGACAGATCAGCGCGTCCAATCTGAGAGAGCCGAGCCGATGTCGGCGCGAATTAGACCGGCTGAGGGAAAACACGCACACAAGCACACAACACTGACCTCGCCGGAGACACAAGCAGCATTGGGGCTCTTTTTGTTTGCATTAGTCATTTTTAATAGGTATGTTTAAATGTTTAAATTAAGAAATGATGTGAAGCTTTCCTTTACGTCAATCTCGATGATCAGCATAAAAGAAACGGAAAACTAATCATTTAAGTAACGGATGTGGAACAAGAGAGATGGAACCCACTAGATATTTCACGAAGTGCAAACTACGAGCCCGACTTGGCCAGAAAATTACCAGTGTGCTATTCTCAGTTCAATTAAGAAGATTGACATGACCATTGTCAGGTTGTGCATTCGGAATGGACGCCTGAGCAGTGCAATTTGTGCCAGGAGAGCGACTGGCGGTCGCGGCTCCGTCACTGCGAGCCGCAGCGAGAGGTCCCTCTCCGGTATGGTCGGCAGGCGCCGTGATCTGGTCGACCCCCAGACTTCAGCCATGCCCGCGCGGCGCCCGTTCACCATTGACCTGCTCTATCGGGTCAAGTAGCGGCAAAGCCGAGACATCAGTAGTGTTTTTTAGCAGAAGTGACTGGCTTCAAATCCAATTTTCAAGCTCGACTTTCGCCCTCCACCCACGTCTGTCTGGCCGCTGCGACCGGCCGGCTCCGTCCTCAGACACGCGCCACCCGAGTATGCGTGCCCGCCGCCGCCAGATCACATTGGAATTCCCTGCGGAAAGTCGTCCCGACGGCGGCGGGCGGGGTCCGCAGGCGGTCCGGCACGCTCCAAAGTCGCCGCCGGGTTCCGTGAACTGCCGACAAAGTCTGCCGGTGGACGGGGCGCCGCCTTATCGTGAATGACGAGTGGAATCGGTCACGGCGCCGCGGCCCGACAGCCGGCCCGGCCCGGACGCCGGCCGATATATGGTCCGTATGCTAATGAGAGCGCGTTCGTCGAACCGTCGCTGCCGCCGAGATGCGGCTTCCGACCGAGACGCGGCTTTGCCGCACGAGCAGACAGAGTCGGCACAGCATATGAAATGGCTGATTCGTATTATACTACGCTCTAAACATACAATAATAGAAATTGAAAAAATGGGAACGGTCTCTTCATTTCAGCTGCTTGTATTGTGACGTAGGATATTTATAATTCAGCATTTTGAGCCCGATTGTATTCCCTATGCCTACTGCTTAAATCCGCGTCTATCGTTCTTTCAATAATAAAAAAAACAAAAATACGACAACGATTAATATTACCTAGTTATTTTAATTAGAGCATGGAAAACATGTAACAATTGCGGCCAAAATATTCCACCTTTTGCGGAAGCGAGCCACGTTTATAAGAAGAGTCCACCATTTATAAAAGGTTTCTATTTGTAACCAAAGCTGGTTAATTCACATTCACGGCCCCGGCTGTTATAAACTGAGCTCCTCGCGTCAGCTACAGTACGTGAATACCATAGTTATGGTCGACCCGACGACTCCCTATATTTGCATTCATTCATAGTGATAATATTTTTAATATTTAGCTGCATTACACGCGATACAGGTCAACTAACACACATTCAATGACCTAGTAACAGAGACACCGAACAATTCCTTCACAAATCCCCCACTGCGGCATACGAGCCGTTTCATAACGATCAGTAGTGCACCCAGTTCCATCTAAACCTAAAGGGTCGACCACCGCAGACAAAGTGATGCCCCGCGCGTGTCACGGTAAACCTGGCGCCGGCCAGCGGCGCTCAGCCTGACTCGTGGCCGGACAATTTGTGTTGCACGCCTCTCGGCACAGCTGAGTGATGGCGGCACGGCGGCACTGTACGCCAGAGCTTCGACGGCAGCGATTTATCGAGTCTATCCAGTGAACTCGACACCGGCCTGATAGCGAATCGACGACCCTGAGGTGGGGCCGCCGGTCGGCACACTTCGTGACGCTGCCGATGATTTGTTGGCGCGGAGAGTGTTAAATGACGCAGAGAGTTACGAGCTCAGTTTTCAGCCTTTGAAAGCTGATGATATAATACCGAGCTAGGCGTCAATTCGTATGAAATGCTTCAAGATTACGATCTTAGATGATGGTGATTCAAGTGTTAATCGATGCCCAGGCTAATGTTCCAGCTTGTTCATCGTATTATTGGAAGCAACGGTCCAATCAGTGTGGTATTAAGTTGTGCTTAAGCTTCTATCGTTAAATGGACGCTTATTGCTTAAGAACGCAAGTAAAAAAAAAAACGCCAAATACAATACTGTCGAGCCGTTTTATTGAGTCGATCATTGGCAAGTGATTCAAATGGACCTAAGGTATGCAAGATCTCCAGATGCAGACCTAGTACAAACACCGGTCAAGCATTCGTGCGACCGCTGACCTTGGGTCACGTCACAGCGACATTCTGCATCTGGGAGTTGCCGGTGTTTATAATTCCCTCCGCATTCTGGCGCAGGATTTACGGCGACACGCTTGTTTTGCCGAGGAATCAGGACCGATGCAATCGTGTCACCCGGGCCGCCTCCAGCAACAGCGCACAACCACCATTACCTGTTCTTCTCATGAAGTGGCGAGTGCTCTAACTCAGACAGCTCGTCGTAATTTGAGACACTCTGCTAAGGCACAGGCATCAATTCATACGAGCGTTCTACCGTTTATTTACTTCTTATTATCAAATTGTACTACCTATAGCTTTACTTTCTTTCAAATTATGACCACTCGATGTCGTGTAACAGAGACGGGCTACAACCGATATACATAGAGGCTCTCTCCGAGGTTCCCTGCTGGATGCCGCAACATTGTGGATGTGCCGGAAATTTGGGGGTCATTTCTCGCACTCAGCGACCTTCCCGACCTGCCAGCGACAGCTTCTGCAGACCACGGGCCATCCCATCAGCGAAAGCTGTGAAACACAGACGACCTGGCCGCTAAAGGTATTTGTTACCGAAAGCTCTGTTTTTTAATTGTGTATTTGAATACATTGTCGTTTTTTTATATATAAATAAGTCTACATAGTTTTACGTTTGTAGATAACACCAGCAACCATTATATGTAATAGCTCGATATTAGTAACACCATAACATCGTTAGCGACCATTCTGGAAAATTCGCAAAGAACGATTCCTTGTTATGGGCATTTGCACATTGCAATATGCAATTGCGTGTGTAGCTTTGCCTCGTGACTGCCTTTCTATTCCTTCTCATTTCCACTCACTTGTTGTAAGTCCAAACATTCGACGTCTCTACATAAATGCGATAATGTTTAGTTCTATCACAGTTTGTAGGTATGTAGACATGACTGACGATCAATGCCAAAAGCAAATACAAAGCAACAAAAATCGGCCCCTTCGATCACGTTCAGCTCATCGACGCACGTATATTGAGCAGTGCTTCCAAATCTGTATCAGGTAGTTGTGGGATTATTTTCTCACCTTCCGTTTCACTAACCACTGTGTAGAAACGAAGTGGTCAGTGAGGGCAATGCCTGGGCCATGCTCCCCGCCTGGTGCGTTGCCACGTTTGCAATCTTTGCTGCCAGCTGTCGTATCGATTTCAACTGAAGTCATAATTCCGCTGACAAGTGTGACGGGGCTCTTTCGGTCAGCGTTTCTGTCGCTTTGGTCGGCGGGAGCATGTCGAAATAACTCAGCTTAGCTCTAGTCAGCTCGGTTCCAGATATATCAAAGGTAAATATAAATTGTAACTGGTCTTTGCATTATTTATTCCAGTAGTTTCCAGTAGTTTAGCCTAATGTAAAAGCTGTACCATAATGCTTGGGGCATAGGCGGCGGAACGGGGAGGGGACCGGGGCACCGTGCCCCCCTTTGATTTTGGCATTTTAACATTAGCCCTATGGGCGTTGCATGGAAAGAATGGGACCAAAAGTCGGCAGTGCCCCCCCCCCCTTAATTGAAGGTGTTCCGCCGCTACTGGCTTGGGGAGAATACTCGAACCACAGATAAGCTTTTTTATCAAATAAATAAATAGAAATAGATAAACTACTATATTTTCGGCCTTGCTACCAGTGTCAACCCATGAAGATTATTATATATCTTAGCATCAAACACATCAAACTCCTTTTCATGCGAGCGAGACGCATGGCTCCGGACTTCTGTACGCTAGCCTCCCTTAGAACAATACTGGTACGATGTTGCACCATACGCGGGCACCCACTCCCCAGTGTTTAAAACTTGCCCTAGCGAGTGAAGAGTGAGCGATAGTTCTCAGTTCTCACCATCCACGTCTAAATTGGCTCTCTCTCCAAAAACGTCAGCGGCCCCCGGCTCCTACCGTCTCGGGCTTCCTACTTAGCCATGCAAACAAACTGCCAGCTGCCGAGTCTCAAGTTCGCGGATAAAACGTCCGCCATCCTTCTGAGCCTCTCGCCCAGTTTTGTCTTTCTGCTTTCTTTTGCGGCGTGCCTACGTTTGCCAGTCGCCACCCGGTGGGGTCGTCACTAAGATAATCTCGTACCGCGATAGTGGCTGCAGGAGTTTATGAGTGTGTGTAGTGCACCAATACGGCGGCTCGTGAGTACGGCTGTGTTTTGTCAGTGCGTTTTGCGTCTGCCTTAGGCTTGGGAAGGGGTGAGGAATGGAATCGGGGATTAGTCGCGATCGAGAGGTCCGATAAGACAGTGGCTGGCGCCTGGCAAGCTATCATGGCGTACATTTTTCCTTACTCTTGCGCCGAAACGTTTTGATCATCCCGCCCTTTCAAAGTTGTTGACATAAAGCAATTCACAGAGCAGCACAACATTACCCCAGCATCACGATTCACGACATCAGTAAACATGTGACTCAGCAGCACAAAATACCGAGACTCTCCCAGCAACACCGCTGCCACAATGACTCAGTGACTCAGACACACAGTGACTCACCTCACCGTCAAGTGACCGACTCTCGATGCGTCGAGACGGCCGGAAGTACAGACGAGCGCGTCGGTCTGGCGACCGGAAATCTGCCGTCCGTCCATCAGGGAGCACTTCAATGGACTGGGAACCGTCACATATCGACCTCATGCAGATTGAACGCCGCCGGAAATGTTAATCATCGCCGATCAGACGATGTGCGAAAGCCGTTTCGAGTCAGTCGAGGATCAAGTGCTGTCCAGGCCGGCCGAGCGCGTGATGTGGGGTCAGATGGTGCGCCGGCCTCAGACAGAGCGCCGACAGGCGGCATATAGAGTGGGCTGTACTTAGTGCATATCCCTCTCCCTTGCAGAGATATTAAGAGCAGATAATGTAATGAATAGTGTTGAACGATGTTTCTAAGCGTGGAAGCGCCAATACAGAAAATATCAAATTTTGCACAATGATTAGGTATTTCAAAAGCTCAGGATCTGGTCGGATATTACTTTAATTAAAAGTCCATAGAACCAGCGTGAGCGCGAAGTCCAGGCTCAAATTTAGTTGGACTACCGCGACAGGTCCTGACTCTGTTTTACATATGTCGTTTTATGTCGAGTTTTATGTCGGGCTCAAGAATGGTCATATTGCATTGAATGCATTGTTGTGATTTGTGTGCATGAAACTGAAAGTGTAATCTGTGTTGCATGCAAGTGTAATTTGTGTTGCATGCAATACCAGAAATATTGAAATCAATCATGCCCTATATAAACACGGCGTAAGACTGCACTTCGCGAACGGGATGCGACACTATCCAAATTTTCTTGCAGTGCTTAGCCCACACTTCACAGATGGTCCTAGCTGAAAGCGCGATATTTTTAACTCCTATCTCAGTTTAACGAATACGTTACATTATAAGGTGAAATATTCATAACAGAATTGGATAAATCTATAGGTTATTAATTTCTCTGTTATGCTGATCGTCAATATACCTTGGTTAAATTAGGACATAATTCGTAATAAATACCCACAAAGCTCACCCTATCTCGGGTTCAGCTGAGCCAGCCAGGGGGTGACCGTCTCTCGGTCGGCCTTTGGAAATCTCTCCGAGGCCGCTCTTATGTCGCTTAGTCGCGCCGCTCGGATGTGCCCCTCGAACGGCCGGAGCCGCTCTGCAATCGCGTATTTCCGGTGGCGAGTTCTCGAAGCGGCGTCCAAATCAAAGCCGCCTCTGCGGCTCTGTCGGCCGCCGACCATTGTTTGGTCGGCGCGGCCGGCGACCGGCCAGCTTGCCGACAGAGATAGGCCAAATGCACACTGGGCCGGGGGTCCGGAAAAGTGCTAGAAATTATTTGTGATTGAGTTGTTAATCTCAGTGACAAGCAAACATGCTAAAAACGAAGTGGGGCTGCTTAACCCTCGCCGGACCTATTGTCGGACCCCCCACCCCCTCGGCCGGCCGAGGGGGGAGGGTTGGTACGACCCCTTTTTGCCGTTTCGCCCCTAATGGAGCTAGAGCCTCGCGGAAAAAACAAGCGTGTGCGCCGTTTCAAGGCGGAACGATTGATACCCGATTTTAAGGTCCCAGGTCAACCGGTAACCTCTGATGTGAAGTCAAAAAGCCCAAGGTAGGGTTTGGTTTTTGGCAAATAATTTCGCAAAAAAATGGCCGCAGAGCAGCGATTTTGGCACCATCGTGTTCGCCTGGCTCAGGCGCGTCGAATGGTATACTTTTTGTTCGGGTGAGGTCAACTTAAGGTATTGACCTCGAGTCAAGGTCAGTTCAGAGCCCATCAGGCCACGAACTTAATCGAAGGAGGTCGTATCGCATATCATTCGATTCGGGAGGTCTTCCCGAGTCCATTGGTGGCTTTCCCGAGTCGCTGGCTCAATTTGATCTTGAGTTATTGACGAGAAACTCCTATGACCGGTGTGACGTCATAAATGACGTCACGGAAGGTAAAAAATGCAAAAGTAAAGCATCGGATCTTGCAAGGAGTGCACGAAATCACGATTCCGTATGCTTGAGATAGTTTGAAATCATTCCATGCGCAAAAACAACAGTTTCCTTATTTCCCCATTCACTTTTAATGGTGAGGTCACGTGACCTCGAAGAGTAGCAGGCATTAGCAAAAATTGCGAGTAGGGCATGACAGAAAGATGATTGGTGGTTTGTATGGCATGGCCATTTTTAGCGGCTCGAAATAACATTTCTCAAAAAGTCTAACTAAAGAGCAAGTTGTTGTTGATTATCACTGACTTGTGTTTAGGGGTTAATAATGACTGAATTTTTGAGTTTGGCCCAGAAATGTTGACAGCATTGTGTGCGTTGATCAATTCTGAGCTCAGGGACATATATTTTATTTAGATTATAAGCGTTTGTTTTTCACAACTTCCAGCGCTTTAAAGAGCGCCGGGCCTTCAGTGGAGCGGCGAAGTGACAATTGCCCCTACATCATGTGGTTTACTGGCGCATATCTCGAAAAGTAGCAGGGAAAAGCAGCAAAGCACCTATATGGAACAAAAGATGAGTAATCAGAGGCTAGTATAAAATGTTCATTTTTAGCCGCTCGAAATAACGTTTTTATAAAAGTCTAATTAAAAAATTGGATACGATTTTAAATTACGTCTTGCAGCTGCTTGCAAACAGCTAGCTTATCTTGCAGAAAAGCGATGCAATATGTCAGAATGATGTTGGCACAGTGAACAACAGTGCCCTGAACTAGTCTGACAGGAAATTTCGTTCAAAACGACGATTGGTCAACTAATAAACTACCACTAAAGTTCATCATTAAAATCGGTAAATGTGGTGGCCTATAGAGAGTCTAAATTGTCTTGTGTTTGGTGACAACTGACGACCTCAATTTTGACCTTAGGGCAAAACTAGCATCGGAATCATATTCTTCGATCAATTTGGGATTAAATGATACCTATTTTGTTCATATTGCGGACAGTCAGTTTGGGGGAATTTCTAGCGCTTTTTCAGGCTGCCGGCCTATAGTGAAATGGCGCCCGCCGCCCGGAAGCGAACGAGGAAATGAAGACTGTGGCCGGGCCGCGGCGATTTTCTGCCCGGATTATTGTCCGGTCGCCGCGGAGTAATTTACTTTATTTTCACTGGGTGCGTGGCGCAACGGAAAAACCGGTAAAAACTGTCAAATCATAGATCTTTGTATACCGTTACCGTATACAGAGGTATACAGAGGTCTATGGTCAGATCAATCCCAATGTAAAAGAATTTGAGCCCATTGTTTCTACGATTCTTTCAAACACATGAGAGCATGAATCAAAGGATTGATCATGCATGCAATCCAGGAGCTTTGAATGCATATCGTGATGTTTTTTCATCCTTCTGTGAACGCATACCTTGCACCCGCTAAAAATTGCATAGTTTGAATTATTGACGGACCTACTATGCGTTTCAGACCCTGTGGAACAGTCCTTTTCGGCTATTTCTCGTTGTATATGCGTTTGATTTTAACCAAACTTTGGCATTGGTAGTTTGAGATCCCTACCTAATTTTTATCAATATGGTCTATTAACGAAAAATGAAAAGTAAAGGCACTTGTCATTGACTGATAATGTTAAGGTCGTCAGAGCCCTGCTTAGAGGCTGACACAGGCTGGACGCTGTCTCCCCTCTGATTGGTCGAGACGCACTAGCACACTGCGGCTTGGCTCCGCCCACTTGCGGTCCAGCCTCGGGTCATGTCGGCGGCAGTCGCAGTCCGGCCGGCCGGCGTGCGGGCCGCGCACGCAGCGCAGCGGAGTGGAGCACTTGTTTGCATGTCATGAACTTATTTGTTGTTCCGTCCTTATTTGTCGTCCTACGACAAATAAGGACGGAGGAAGAAAGAGAAAGGAAAAGGAAACAAAGTGACAATGAGACGAACGGTAAACGTTGGCTAGTGGACAACAAACAATATGCATGTAGCCGCTAGAGCAGAGACAGGGGACGAAGACGATAGACCAGAGACAAGTGACGAAGATAGAGATTAGGCTATAGACGAGAGACAATATACTATAAACGTATAGACGAGAGACTGACAAGGGGGAGTGAAGGACGGGAGATCATGAACTCTCGATATTGCATATCTACATTTTCAGATTGAGTCATCCTATATTTTTCCCTGTTTTATTGTTTTTCGGGCCTAAGATCTATCAACAACATTCTGAAAGCATTGTGGAAATGTCATAGAAAGGTTTACCTATTATTTTCACCCCCCCCCCCCCAAAAGTTATTCTTTTAAACAAAAAAAAACGAAATACCTACAAGTATCTATGTGGATATCTTCAATTAAATAAGGCCGTTGAATGCAAAGACAGTCCGGTGAATTCTGTCCCGTTACTCCTTAAATGCACAATAGCCTGTAGGAAAACGGCTGCGGAGAGGCTCGCTATAAATTATTGAAAATAAGATTATTTTAAGTCTGCATAGGGAATAACATTCTGTAGCTAGGAGTGCTTATTGTTTTATACATACACCGTCGCGATCTGCATTGAATTCTTCATCCTTATTCTCTCCGCGCGAGATACGACATTTACAATATTCACGCAATGATGCCTGCGTTAGCGTGTGTCTCGTTCCAGTCCGTCAGAGCTCCGCACCGCTCTGACCCCGAGCGGCGAATGACCGGTCCCGGTGTCGCGGCACAGTGGGCGGAGCTTAGCTGCGGCGCAACAGCTGACGCTGCAACGCCATGCTAGCCTCTACCACGGTGCAGAGTTTTCCGATCAATTTTTACCATTACAAGTCAACGACAAGTGCCTTTCATTTTGACATTTTGTTAAAAGACCATATTAGTAAAAATTAAGTAGGCCCTTGAAACACATTGTGTCAAAGTTTGGTTGAAATCAAGCGTATAGGTAACGAGAAAGGGCCAAAAAGGACTGTTCCAGAGGGTCTGAAATGCGTAGTAGTTCAACAACGCCATGCGTGAAGCAAAGAAGAATGGCACGGTAATCCGCATGCCGAAACCGAATCATCGAAATCGGGAAATAGTACACATCAATGCAGAAAACAGTGCAATCACTCAAAGCTGGACTGACCTTTCGATGGCTGGTGAATTGCAGTGGTGGCTCGTGCTATGGCAGTTGCGGCTTTTCAGCACATTCTTCTGGTATGTAGTACTAGCAGTTCTTCCGTTGCAGCGTGCTCGATTTGACTAGTGTAGGAATTCCTATCTTGGCATTTAAAGCTCACCTACTATTCACCTCTCTGTACCCCACACACTGGCGTAGTTCCTGCTAACGACTGGGAGAGTGGAGCGCCGCGCCGTCCCAGCTGACCTGTCACGTGATCTTGTGGTCCTGTGACCTTGACCCAGGGAGGACGGGACAGAAAGGTTCAGTTACTGTGGCTGAGGGCTTCAGCTGGCTCGTTATTGCAAAGTGTTGAAGATAAAGCATCGTAAGTTTGCTAACATTGGGTGATATTTTACGGTCCCAAGCCCCGAACCCGTCACGAGCCCGAGCCCGCGCTACGTTTTGCGTGCGTTTACCTACAACCGTCCCCTTTTGAAATTCCACAAGCACAGATATAGCGTGAACTACAACAGTTGTGTTTATTCCAAAAAACAGTTTCCAATATTTCATGTCACAGCCTGGGGGAGCATATGTCCCGTAAACAGCGTTTACAACTAACAGCTATACGATGTGACTGGATTGGTGGTGCCACTGCCCTACACTCACAAAAACAGAAACAAAGGCCGGCCCGAGAGAGATAGAGAGAGAACAGCTCCTAATCTAGCAGTGCCGCGCAGATTCCCCGGCCGCTGCCGCTCGGTCACAGCTGAGAATAGAGGGATGGCGGAAAGCTAGGAGACGACGCAACACAATCAACGCTCGCCTCCATTCACGTGTCATCCTATATGTGCCGGAATGAGTTAGATGAGCGATGAACGCACCCTCTCCTCCGTCCCCGACCAGTCGCTCCCCTAATACAGGAGGTGACTGTCCAGAGTTAATGGAGTGATGTAGATACCGCACAGTGGTCCAATGTGCACACGCATTTGACACCGCCTAGCACCAAAGACATGGCTAGAAGAACAGGTGGCCCACCATATGGCAGAGCCTCGACAAATCGGCTCTGCCTGAACGGAACACAATGCGCCGACAACGTGGATATTCCGGGCGTGGTGTCGTCAGATTGTCTCCGGCACCGTGACCCATCTATAGCGGCACATTTCCTCCGCCCGTCCGGACAACGCACTTCGCCCGGCCTCAGCTCTTTCCGCCTCATATACGCCGCTCTTTGTCTCCACAACGGCGTACTCTTTCCACTTCCCCTGATGCTTCCAACACCCACCCCTCTGTCTTTGGCTCCGGCTCTGTCCGATCCCACTGTCGGTCTCCCGCACACAAACGCACGCGCGCTCAGCAGCACACCCGTCGAAAAATTTGCACTACAAAAAGGTCTGAGCTGCACGGCGCGCCGGTCGCTATACCCGGAGCTCGTCGAGCGCCGGTGGCGGCCGGCGCGGCGGCGGAGCGCTGGCGTGGTGCAGAAGCAGCGGCTGCGACTCTGAGGACGGCAGAGTCAGCGTGCTGCCGCGCGGCGGCGGCGGCGGCTTCGGCACCGCGAAGTTGAGCTCGCCGTTGGGCGGCGGCAGCGCCGTCTGCCTGCCCGACTCCAGGCTGCCATGCTGGTGGACGCCGCCGCTCTTACACGCCGCGCAGTCGCTGCCACTGCCGACCGATTTCCGACGCGCCGACACCGAGCCCGGTCCGGGTGCCTGACCCTGGCCGAGGTCCAGGCTCACCGTGCTCGGCTGAGCGCTGCTCTGGAACCGTTTACGTGACTCCTCGTACTTTTTCCGCTGGTAGTACATGCCGGCGAAGATGAGCAGGTTGAGCACGAGCAGTGAGCAGCCGATGGTGACGGTGACGCTGAGCACGGTCGAGTACGTCCAGCCGTCGTCGGACGGAGCGCCCCGCTCGTGACTCCGGGAGATGGTGTGTAGGCTCTGGGTGGTAACCGGGGCGGGCGAGGTCGGCGCTGACGCACTGGTGGTCACCACCGGCGCCGCCGTGGTGGCCGGAGGCTCGGTAGCCGGCGGCGCCGTCACGATACGCACCCGCGGACTCTGAGAGCACGAGGGCCGCACGGGGCCGCTGTAGAGGTGCGCCGCGTCGCCTGTGTCCTCGAACTGCAGCTCGGGACGCCGGGAGCGCTCCCCAGCCTCGTGCAGCTGCGGCACCAGCTCGTTCCAGAAGGCCACCTGACGCGCTCGGTAGTGGCTGCGCATCCGCGGGTTGTCTCCTGCAACAGAGGGATAAGGTTAAAGAGACAACACGTGTAAATGGTCCACTTGCATTTTGATCGGGTGGTTGGCATTACTTATTAGGTGCAAGTTGGACATACAAAGCAACAATGTACTACGCACTTTCACACCTGGATATTTGTTATAATGAAAATATTAGTTTTCAAGAAAAACAGTGACAATATTTCTAACAGACTTGACAAATGGCCGATATGCAGTGCAAAAATAGCCGACACAAACCCTCCCCAGCCCAGTTTGTTTTATTCACTTTCCCTTCCCACTTTCAGAAAACGTCACCGTTTTGCATGTTGCCAAATGCGTCAAATCGCATGTGTGGCTGGCGTCATATCGATTTCGTCGCTCGTTAGGCGGCGCCGTCACCGAATCTGGCTGCCCTCATTAGCATATTTAATTAGAGGCGTCACATTTGGGCCCCGCGGTGCCGATTTGACGTGGGGCGTACTGCGTCCACCGCTGGCGGCGCCGCCGCTCCCACCGGCCGTGCGGCTCGTGCGGCAATTACTCCTAGCTAATGTAGACATTAGCATCGATTCACGCCGACTTAAATGACTCGCTTGAGACATGCCGGCAGCACGGGAGGTAGGCGGAACGGTTGGGCGGGGCCAGCCGTCGAGGTGCAGGGGTGGCGAGAAAAAGTACCGGTTGAGACAGATGGAGTGAGCAATTTCCCCCAAGAAAACACGTCCCTCTACTGCAGTGGTCGGCAGGTCATTCGGGGTCGTGCCCCCTTTTTGGGCGCCAGGCAGGGTCATTACCCCCACCTACCAGACCTCATTGCTGACACAACCAAGTTTACTGAAATTCCATACCGTCCTGGAACTCTTTGGGTATTTGTGCATTTCCAATGCATCAAGTTTAAAACATGACACTTCCTCCACAAAACATTTAATGCCTATATCCCAGTAGCGGCGGAACACCTTCCATTAAGGGGGAGGGGAGGGGGGGGGGGCACTGCTGACTTTTGGTCCCATTCTTTCCATGCAACGCCCATAGGGCTAATGTTAAAATGCAAAAATCAAAGGGTGCACGGTGCCCCTGTGCCCTTCCCGTTCCGCCGCCTATGCTATATCCCATTTAACCCGCGAGTTGCTGGGGGGGGGGCGTTAAACGCCCCCACTTTTTTCGCCGGGCCATAAAAACGGCGCGCCGTAGGCGCGCCAAATTTTGGGTACCTGTAGGGAATTGATTGAAATTTATTGTGACAAAGTTTCGAAAAAATCGGTCGGAAAATTTTTGAGATATCGAGGTTTTAGTGACGTCATGATTTCTGAGTTTTCGACCAAAAACGACATATGTTAAAAAAAACATATAAAATCACAGAATAGACATACAGACATGCCGTAAACGCCATTAGACTGCCAATACCATGAGCAATCACATGGCTATCTTCGATTATTGATTATCGTTCCGCATTTTCCAAAATCTTGAACTGAATCTTGGCAATTTCTCGTGACTACTTCATGACCATGATACATGCATTTCTTTAATTGAACTTTTTGAGCCAAACACGTACACATATGATAAAATGAATGTCACCATCGTGTTCTACGCCCCAAATTACCCATAAAACATGTGTCACAGGCTGCGAATATCAGTTTTGATTTTCGGGGATATGTGCCTACCCGGTTGACCTGACCTTGACCCTGACCTATGCTTGACTGACCCCTACATGGAGCTGACACTCTTGTAGGCCTTATATGATGGATTATGCACCGTTTTGACAGAGTTTATGACGAGAGGCGCCCATTGCGAAGTCCTGAAGTCCATGCTACTGAAAGCCCAATTTCAGGTGTTTGACCTGACCTTGACCCGACCTGTGACCTCAAAATTCAACTTTAAAGTACTCATCTGAAGCGTCTCGTCGCGTTCTTTCGTTTGCCGCCTCGTGCGTTTCGCTGCGCCTATTGGTTCTCGAGTTATCGGCTGGGGGCGTTTAACGCCCCCCCCCCAGCAAACGGTGGGTGGCGAAATACCCAAGCAACTGCCGGGTTAACCCTTGTACGTAGGGGCGGCGGGTGGTTTTTCGTTAAAAGCTCACGTAAAAGGCATTGGATCACGACCAAATTGTACCCTCGAGCCCATCATATTTTTTTACCAGCCCGGAAAATATCATGACCTGAGACCAGTTTTACCAACAGAAAAATAACCGCCTGCCGGAATTTTTGCCTCAAGACCGCTTCACATACGGAGCGTAAACGCGATGGGCTCGTAAGCGGATAGGGCTGTACCGTTTACGCTCCATATGTGAAACGATCTTCAGGCAAAAATTCCGGCAGGCGGCTGTTTTTCTGTTGGTAAAACTGGCCTCTGGACCCATAATGACCGTTGGCTTATGAGCTTTTTCTGGAGATCATCTTGTGCCATAAACTCTCACTTCAAGGAGTTATAGCGGGTCCCGATTTTCTCGACACTTGTCATTGCCCTCTTGAATGAGACGGAATGACCAAGGACCTTAAAAATGGGCAGCAGCGGCTTCCTATTGTCATGGGTAGCACGCTCGTCTTTTTTATGCACAGCTCCATATCAGAGTCCGAGAGGCCGCGGGGGTCCGATCGACTCCTCCCCCTTACGTTAGCGGCTGTTGAAACGCCAACAGACGGGCGACGGTCAAAAGTTGCAGCTGCTTTTGTACGACGGTACGGAGGGGTGAGATGGTGAGGCGTACAGGTACGTGAAAATTGGTATCTAATCAATGTGTGCTGACTGCTGTGCCTTTGGCCTGGGCTAATCTTTGAACCCTGGGATGCAACAGTCACGATGGCTCCATCACTGGAGCTACAAACTCTAAAAAGATAGGCTTTCTCAGAATCCCTCATTACCCCCACCGAAAGGACTCCATTACCCCCAAAGGGGGCATGCCCCACCATTTGCCGACCCCTGCTCTACTGCCTGAACCATCTGGGCATTATAAGACCGCTTATGCCAGCCATACATAAGTTAATTTCCATCATTATCGGTGGGAAAAGTATTTACTTTGCGTATATCTTTCTTCCGATTGAAAACAAAAGTCTTTTGACATGGCCCATCACCTGAGGACCATTTTAAAGGTCACAAATTTTATGTATTTACCTAATTAGTCTAAAACACAATTACCTAAAATATACCTAATTACAGAGCTACTTATTTTAGCTGCTGGGCGTGAAGAGGACTGATCATTGCGTCAAACGCACAAAAGCCATAACTTCAACAAGCTCAACTACGCTCAGGCCTCAGAAAGTTCAGTGTTTCGCTGAACACTGTTTGAAGACGTGTTACCTCGCGGACAAGGCCGAGCTCAGTTTCGCCACCCATCATTACCAGCCATTGTCGCCGATCTGCAGTTTGCGGCCGACATGATTGCTCTCCGTCCCGTATACAGTAAGTGGTTGGTCAAACTTTGGGCCGAGCGGCGATACGCGGGCGTGTTTCAATCAGATAAGCGTCTGACTCAATCAACTTAGACCGGTGATCTGTTCTAGTTGGCCAAGTCGACTCGTTCCCGGATAGCGGCGCCGCCATTGACCGAGAGCTTCAAATCACAGCTGCCAACGCGCACTGAACTCGGTCAATCACTCGGTCACCATTGGTGAGGTAAACTCGGCATCTCGAGCTTTCGGCGTATTCGGCAATGAAGCTGGAGCGATTCCATTCTGATGTGTATGCTATTCGGCTCGCATTTAACATTGGATGGGGGCGAATAATGCCAGCGCCTGCATTAATTATTTAATGTTTGTTTCAGAGAATACGAACATTAGCAATCGAGGCAGAAATTTGATCAACGTCACCAATTACCATTCTAAAAGCCAGGAGCAAGAGGAAGTGCAATCTTTTAGCCTTGTAGAGTGAGTCATAGGGAATGCCTACCTACCAACAGAATTATTGCTATTCGGAATATGTATGTAATTAAGAAATAACTAGGCGTTTATCCGAATTAGAGGCATATATTTAGTATCCATATCCCGTGTTCATGAAGTTAAACATGAGATATTTATTAATATGCCCACAGCTCTCAGGAAATCTTGGCCTCTGATATCTTCCGACATTACGAGTACAAAACTCTAGACCTTTCTTGGGAACGCCAGCAAAGCATGATTTCTTTTCACTTTTGAGTTTATGCTATGGCTAACTAACATTACCACACATCCAAGAGCTACCTTCAAGCTATACTCTGTTTTCATCGCCTGATACAATCAGTACACAACTGCTGCGGGCGAAGATAGTCACGTCTCCTAATTCATCCTCATTGAATGTTATTGAGCCGCCGGCGGTCGGTATCGGTGATCACCGATCACTCAGCCTGCCCCGCCAGTAAGCCCTCGGAAATCCTCCGGGAATCACATGCGCTCTCGATGGAGCCCATTGGTGCCCAGCGGCGGCCGCTGGCGCGCCTGCATGGACCGGAGAGAGACGGCGGAGGCCGTCCTCTGTACCGCCCGCGAGCGGCGGCGGCCGTCCTCTGTACCGCCCGAGCGGCGGCGGCGGCCGTCCTCTGTACCGCCCGAGAGACGGCGGCGGAGGCCGGGGAACAGACGAGAGCAGAGCGGACGGATAGCGGCGGATGGCTGAAATATCACCCGACACAGCTTTAACAGGATGGGATAATTGAGCTGGGTTCTTCTGGGAATACTGAGATGTCTCTGAAAATTGCGCAGAGAAGCGGCGGCTGCCCGGCTGCGAAACGCACTGACGATGACGAGTGGAGCACGGATCAGGATCCGAGAGAGTTTGAGAGCAGAGCTGACAAGGCAGGGGAAACAGCTGAGGGGAGTGGAGACCTCCTGAGCACCAGGAAAGCATGGTTCAATGCATGATAAATATTAAGTAAAAATGTCTAGGCGTTATTCCCAAGGCATCATTCGAGAGCGAATGGAAAGGCTTCACCATACTCCATGAATGACCTCTACTTGACACCGGTTGAAGTGCCTCTTGGTAACGTACCAACAGCCGCCGAAGACTCATTCGTAGGCTGGCATCATAAAGAGGTTGAAATATCGAGTGAGGGATGGGGCATTTTAAGGGGGCAGATTCTGCCCCCCCCTGTCTAACTTCCGAACCGATGGTCGTAGAAAGACGGGGAAAACGGCAATCGAAAGCTCTCAGGTGCCAGTCTCCTTGGCACTTCCATTCTTAGTTGCTCTTTGACGGTCGGTACCTAAAATTTTATGGATGACTGGAATAGGCATTCAAGGATTGTGAAATGCTTACCTAATGCTTATTGATCGAGCGTACGGGATGAAAATGAATAACCTTGACCTTCCATCAGTGGGAAAGTTTTGCAACCTTTCCATCATTATTAGTTACTAGACGTGAAATAACCACACATAACCGCATAACTGGGCTTTACCTATCTGTAAAAATCTTGGCTTTACCAACAGCTGGTTAATTCATTTTGTTTTTAGGGCGTAAGAGGTGTGGATGAGAGCAAGCTGAATATACTTTTATATGACTACAGTGTTTCTTTTCTACCGGGACGCATTTACTTTTACATTTATCTGATTTGTCGAGCTTAACTTTGTGTTCTTTTCAAACTCTATCTAGCTCAGCACCGTTGGATATGAAATGACAACCTAATCTTACACCAGTAAGGCTGGTGGAGCCCCCATTAAAAGTTTCTGATTGAGCGAGCCACTTACCGATGTCGTTTTGTATTCGACATGCACCCAGACCCAAGCCAGTCTACACTGTAGGTAAACATGTCGCTGCACCTAATTCTGGACGTGGACCCAGCGGGATTAAAGCCAGCGAGGTATGTAGGCAAGTCCTGGGCGAGCCCCACCATGATTCCCCAGATCCACCTCAGATTAGCCGTTTCTTTCAATTTTTTTTTTATCGATGTATGCCCCCCCCCCCCTCGTGCTGAGTTAGCTGGTGTCTCACCGATTTCCATGTACTGTCGGAAGGTGCGATCGTAACGCTGCCAGGCCGTCGTCCTGTACCGGCCCCCGCCAGGGTCCGCCGAGCGACCCGGCGGCGGGCCAGGTGGCTCGTTCGGATCCCTGAAATCAGGAAGGTCAGCTCGTCAGGCGGGGGGCGAACACTGGACTGATTTGTTGATGTGTTGAGTGTTGACAGTCAGGTCAGGCTGAGATGCGCGCCAAGCACCAATTGCTCCTTTGCTGGCTCGGTGACGATCCAACTTCAATGTTGGTGAAAGAAGTGAAAATATAATCTTCAACTCAAACACAAAGCGGCTAGAGCATAGAAACTTGCATTTTGAAACAGCACAACATTTACACCCATGTCAAATAATTACGCATTCAAATAGTCGTGCTTATTCCTTACCATGCATGATTTTGCTGTTCTCATGTGTTTATTTTACCGATCTTCAATGTTCAGGTAGGAATGGATAAGCAGGGAGCTTAGCATTTTCATTTCGGTGTTGTATTTCATAGCTCATGATTCGAATGTGTGCAGTTTCAGCCCGCACAAGTTTGTGCATATCTAAAATAAGCAGAAAAAAAACTTGGTGACCGAGATATTTTCTTTGCTTGCTCATCACGTACATACGTTTGTGTACCTACTCCATTAGAATCCCGGTAATCCGTCCGTATGCCAATAGGCTATAGCATAAGCTCTATGCATATTTTTAGAATTTCATCATCCACTTATCTAGTTATATCAGGTTTGACGACGCCGTATGGCATGCAATTATGCAAAATAGAATGGGGCCGTTTACCGCGGACGTTGACACAGGGCCCGTGAGCTCGAGCTTAGCATTGTCTGTGCCTAGATGAGATTGAAGGATCTTTTCGAGCCTTATGCTCCGCAGCTAATGTTATTTAACCGGCCTTGTGATGTCTTAATGGCTTGCAGCGAATTTTTCCATATGAAAGAAGGTTCAAAGAAGAGTGCAAAAATGATATATCTCGCTTTTTTCCTTCATCAATTCATATCATTCGCAGGTAGGGGAAGAAATACCTAGCCTGCTGTTTGGAGCAATATTTCCTATTTTCTCTTTTACAATTGCTACGATAGGTACCGTAAAATATATGACAAATGTGTGTTACAGTCCTCCGGTAACACATAATTTAATCGGCTAAATTCTTTAATGAAAATAGCTACGAGCAGCCCGACGTTTGGAGTGCCATCCTGCAGCTACCGCTTCCTGGACTTTCGTTCTCCCCTCTCTTCGTCCAGGGGAGGAAGAGAGAGGGAGGGGGCACAGGGAGGGGCGGCCGCCACCTCAGCTCCGTCTCAATTTCCATATGGGGGCGTTTCGGCATCCTCCGTGCGCCCGGTCGAGATTGAACGAGCCGGAGCGGCGGGGGCCGGTGGCACCGATCCGGGGTGGCACAGTCGCGGTACCCGGGCCGAGGGTGTCGGGAGCTCCGACCGGCCCCGGAGAGGGGTGGGAGGGGGAGAGGGAGAGCGCCAAACGGCCGCGCCTCAATCTGAGCGCTGCAGATGGATGGCTACTCTAGTTGGGGGAGATGAATGCGCCGGTCGTCGTGCTGCTGTGGAATTCACCACAGGGAGGTAGAGGGAATGAGAAGAACGCCGGCTATGGCTAGGCTCGCCAAGGCTCAGCAGCATTACGAAACCTAAGATTAGAAATAAGAGGGACAAATAAAGGTGTTAACCGTTATGGACAATGGGGAATATTAAAATTGATGCAAGTGCGCATCTCGTCGATTTCTTTATAAGGAAAATGTTTCTGTTAAGGAAAATTTGAGGAAAAAAATATCAAGGAAAATTTCCTGAGTTCGTGCCTATTGACTACAAAGCGAGCCTGATAAAGATATTCCAAATAATTGAAATAATCTTGGCTTCAACCATTGACTGAGTGACAAGTCATTTCTGAGTGACTTCACCCTATAACTGAAGTAAAGGTATACACTCATGACTCAGCACTATGAGCGTGTAGAACTAGGAAGAAAAAATATTGCGCCTTCCGTGTCTTCGAGGTTTAATAAGGCAGCCTAAATTCCACCTAAATAGACAGCCAAAAGCCACCTTATTGTAGCAGCTGTTGTATTACAGGCTTCCAGTAGAATCACAGCATTCCTGCCAATTCTCGGTTGGGATCATTTGACAAAGAAGACCACTATAGTGGCTGTCGCAACCTTCGTTCTGTTTGCTCAAAGTCAATAAATATTGCAATATCCAATAAGGGCCGATGGCTGGGATGTTCGTGCATAGTGGCTGGCATTGTCAACAAACGAGGCTGGCGCTGTGCCTATATTGCTGCCGCGATATACGCGATATTGCCGAAACCATGCAGAATCTCAGGAGGCAGGACGTATCAAAGATTTGTGAAACCGAATTATTACAAAAGGCAGAGTGAGAAAAAAGGAGTACATGGCATAAAGTAAAAAATCACAATTAATTGATTCAGTAGCACAGCTGTACCCAGTCGGAGTTAAGCCAGTTACCAGAAAGAAATCCCTTCTGTCAACTGACCTCTGGTAGGGTAAGGGCGGGTAAGAGTACGCGGGCGATAAGAGTACGCATCAGCTGTTTCGGTTGCTTAGCAACGCGGGTTTGTCGAGTTCATGAAGTGACATGAAGCCGCCAGTGCGTGCTTGTCACCAACGGAACGTGGGCGTTGAGCGGCGACGCTGTTGAGTTTAAGGCGATGAATATTATTTTCGAGCGTTATGATATTATTATGGTATGTTACAATAATTTTGATACTTGGCAGTTGAGATAAGGTACATTTCCGTGATTGTTGTGGGAAACTTGTGAGGTTATCTGGGGAAATACTGTGCAGTGCAATATTCTGTTTGCGAAGTTTTGCACAACGTTTCGGAGTTGTTTTGTGCGCGAATTGCATGTACGGTAGGAGGACGCACTGTTCAGGAGGGTAAGAGTACGCAGAATTATACATTAAATCGAATATACAGATAAAATTATTAATCTATCGCTCAATGACGTTTGTTTTGTAGGTATATCATCAATGGAGCACTGTGATGCAGATGCGTACCCGAAATTCTTCCAAATACGAGTTATTCTCTCTTTTGATTGTGCATTTTTTTTTAGAAACACACATGATTATTTCCTGATTTATAGACTTGAAAGATTTATTTTATGTTTTTCTTTTTGGATACTAGAATTAACTTAAATGCCTTCTGAGTTTGAAGCTAAGCATTTGGACAGTACAAGCTGCATAGGTGTGTGTTCATATGCTTGCGTACTCCACCCGCCTGGCGTGCGTACTCTTACACACCCCATATGGTAAGAGTACGCAACTGCAGCGGTTCAGAAAATGTCAGTTTTAGACCACTTCCATTTACGCTGAAGGATCGTTGTCCCATGGGTTGATGGCTAATTCAATGAACTTTAATATTCCCTATTTGCGATTTCTTTCTTTCAAATATTAAACAAATGAGAGCAAGAAATCCACTAAGTGCGTACTCTTATACGACTTCACCCTACATGTTTTTTTTTCAACTTTGCTTCGCTATTGATTGGCCATTGTAGCTATGAAGCCGACATTTATTTCACAACGGTTCTAAAGCCAAGAGTCAAAGATTGTTACGCTATGATCGTGATAAGTTCCCTTTCTGTTGAATGACAGTTTCAGGGCCGTATCATTGGTAGAGCCTAGGTAAAAGCAAGTTAAACCATAAAAAAACGTTAAAAGATCATGTAGAAAAAAAATAAGAACATAACAATATCGGCCTTAGCCAGCAAGGTGCCGCATGGAATCCTCGACCAGCGACACTCTTAATAATGTTATCATAGGCTTGTTGGGTCCTATCGAAACCGCCATCTGATTTAGTTTCACTCGTAAAGCTTTCATGTCGTATTTCACTTCGCTAATCCCCGTCGCCTAGAGCCGAAGCCGGTCTTTGCTGAGGCGTGGTCTTCCTCGCGCGGCGCGTCGAGAGGGGAATCCTGGTGATTTACCAGCTTTGTCCCCCGCTCGCACGTGCCACGCATTTCGACCGCCCCAGCTGCAAGACCAAAAGCCGGTTACCAGATGCAAACGTATCTTGGGTTGACTCCTAGTCAGGAAATTACTATTAGCGGCGTTCATCGAGGTCAATTCAGATCTAAGACGCTCTAATTGGTAATTTCCGGTGAATTACCTCCCTCGTTTTGCGCCTCGCCCAGATATAGATGTGCAAGGGAAATTAGCAGACTCAGTCCCGAGTAGTCGCAGGCTGATGGATCGAGGTGTATTTAATTGGCGCAGTTCGCATTTCTGTAAACATGCTAGTGATATACCTCCGCAAAGCATAAATAGGCTCCAGTATTTGACTCTCAAAAGTCCAAAATGCATCCGCACCAAGAAAAAACAAACACACAAATGGTAACAAATGGTAACAAAGGTATAAAAGCATTCTTGACTACTGCCAAAAAGCTAAGATATTTAGTACTTATGCTGAAGATGTCAATAGGCTCAAAAGCTTTGATCGTTTGCACTGGCCGACGCGCCTTTGGGCATTTTACCACGTTTACGATCTGCGCTTGCATACCTACCGTTTTCATACAGTTTGCCTGATTGCATTAAGCTATGATAATCATATGCTATCAATCGTGCTTTAGCACCGCTTATAAATTAGAGCATGAATAAAGTTCATGTTTAACGAAGCAAGGCGGAAGACCAGCGCATTGGTAACCAGAAGCAGCCAGAGCCAACCGGCGATATCAACCAGTAAAACTATTTATGTCAGATAATATTTCATCACTTATGCGAGAAGATAAACGGAGACGAGACACTCTGACAGCACTTATGAGAACAAAATGTATCGCCTCGGCGCTCCTACTGCCTGCTTCCTCCGCATATATTTTCCGCCAGGACTGCGTAATATGAAGACGCCGAGAACTACGCATTCCTTCACACTGAGTTGAAGCGTGTTGTGGTGAGTTACCTATTACATTTGATTTTTTCGAAGGAAAAATCACATCCCCATGGGAAAGATTGTTCAACAAACAACATCGTATCAACGTCATATACTCAAAGGGCCGTAAAATTATCCATGGAAAGCATACCTACCAAATATGTTTCCACCTAATTGTAATGACCAATTATTCTTCTGTGATGGTCGTTGTTAAGAATAGGTATTGTTTGGCAGCCTGTCTGACAGCTTCCTTCACCTGACGGGGACTTCAGCCTCCGACAGTTTGCCAGGGAGCGCGTCAATTGGTCGTCATCGGGCCGCGCCGGCCGGTCACGTACCGGAGACAGTTGGTCTGCCGCCGGACCGACCGGTCACACGTCCGGGAGGCCATCGGCATGCGGCACGCGTCGCCCAGCCGCCCCGCTCCGCCGACCGGTGCCGCCGCGCTGTTATTCGTCGTCGTCGTCGTCGTCGTCGTCGTCGTTGTCGGCGGCGGCGGTGCAGCGGCTGCGGCGGCGGCTGCGAGCGCCCGAGGCTGCTCGGAGGAAATCGGCAATAACGCCCGTCAATGCAGGCAAACAGACGCCACGGTCCTTCAGGCAATCTGCCGCGGCGGCGACCGTGGGCGTTGGCTGTTGCACAGCGCGTCCGTCGCTCGCTCATCGGATCATTACGTGCAGCACGCGTTGCAGTGTGCCCTTCACCATCGGCGTCACGGGCGCGCCGCTTTCGTAGCACCGCGCCACTGTCGTCGCATATGCGTATCGCATTTCGTCGGCGGCCGAGCGACAATGATGGCGTCTTTTTGCGTCTCTCGCCGGATGGATGGCTGGCCGGCTGCCGATTCAGCACACAGCCGAATCGGTCCGAAAACAGGAGGCCGCTGTAATGAATTCCCGGCAATTTATCGCCCCAGCGCCGATGGCAGGATTTCTTTGGCCGTGGTCGGGTCGAAATGAATTTACAGCGAGTCCCGGTGGCTGTGGAGTGCTCGCTCAGTGCTCTGCAGCGGGAGCTGATAAGATCATGTCAGCGGTGCAGGAATACTGGAGTGACAGCGGCAGCTCACTTAGTAAATGACACAGTAGATGAACAGCCTGTGAAGTACGACTTGTCGAATCGGCCTGCCGAAAATTGTTGGCAGCTGCCATCGATTGTCATGTTCTCGTGGATCGCCCGTGGATCACTAGTGGATTGCTCGTGGATCAAAGCTAGTGACTATCAATTGTCACGAGTATCTTGGAGAATCAATTATTGTTGACAACCAGCAAGCACCGCCGATCAGTTCCAACTGGCGGACACCGACTGACACCGAGCATCGGCAACTGGTTTACCACCTCTCTGTTTACCATCAAATGATCCAGCTCTATTAACACCAGCGATTATCTAGCTAGGCGCTAGCCCTTACCAGCACCACTTCTTCTAACCAGTATTTTCCGGTATCAGCCGGAACACGGAAAGGACGCTCTCCTGTGCTCACCAAAGCGACCACGACTCCCTGGTTGCTACACAACCGCTCCGGCGGCCGGTTTCGACGAACTGCCAGCGAGTGTGTCTGCGGCAGCTGACGGCGGCAGTGTCCGTTCTGCTGCCTCGCTGCACCCACTGAGAGCATAATGTGACCCGGCAGACTCTAGAACCGTGCAGACATAAGACACGGTGGGGCTTACATAAGTACAGAACAGGTGCATGAGAGGCGGGTGGGTAATTCATGCGCTTTCGGTATGAAAGTGAGATTGTCGCAGTGCAGAGGCCCATGTGCCAGGAAGGCCAAAGCTATCAGCGAAATATATCATTCTATCACTTTTAACTGATATAGTTAACGCGTCTCACGATGAAAGGCATTTATTCAATTTCAAAAAAGGAAGGGTGGAAAAATGATAATGGACTCCTGCAGATCCGATCACCATGGTTTCTTCCCAACCTTCTAGTACCCTAGTCCCTAGCCGTGCCAGCATAAGCACTCCATACTTGTACATCGTAGTGCAATACATAACTGTAGCATTTGGAATTAGCTAAATCAGAGCCCAAAGTCCTGCTTGTTAGCTGGTCACTCAAGGCAAAGCGCCACGAAGCACCACAACGCGCAGCGCAGCTTGTACTTCCAGCCTCTGCTCATAGATGGCTCTGCCAACTGAGCGCCTGGAGAACGCTGTGCCGCAGTACACATGTGCTTGCGGCGCAGCATACAGATTCGGGATTGGTCTCTGAAAGCCTGAGCAGTGAGCAGAGCTGCCTTCTCACAAATTATCATCTTTCAGTTTGAAAAAGTATTTGCACTTTTTAGACAAGAATTTCGACGTTAATCTGCCTTGACAAAAGTCCTAAGAATTTCCATTGCACTGGATAGCTAGTTACGGCAATTTACCTGTCGCTGCGATTTTTCAAAATGCCAAAATGTGACAGCAAATAACGTCTGCAACACACAGGACGTCTGCAAATTACCTGCGTCCTTATGTCTTTTCTGATCGACTCTTGCATTTCACAATCATTCGGTCAGCACTATACATGTAGATGTGATTGACTGAGCACCGCAGATTGACGGACATGTTGAGGATGACAAGGCCTTCTACGAGTATAATTTCTCCGATTACGGACAATCGCGTAAACTGTTCCTCGCCAGCACAACAGAATAGAAATACAGCTGGGAACATCGCACACAGATAATGACAATCAATCCAATTACAGAACTGGCGACGAGCGGGCACAAAGCGAGCTCCTGTCATTATGGAGGCATATAACAGCTGTACGACCGGTATTGGCTGTCGCTGCCGCCAGCCGGGTATTGATTTCATCGACAGGCTAAGAGAACACATCAAATGCGTATGCAACATATCTAGATAGTCGCGCGGCACATCAGTTGTAAGTCTGCTAATGATGCACATTTGCACAATCCAACCTCATTAACTCAAGCGGTGTCCTCTTGCACTCAGCTTTGAAATTACAAGGCTAGATTCATTTGCATTGTTACAAATTTAAAAATAACGATAAATAAATAAGTTCAAACGCTTCAAAGCATCTGAAAATCTGTCACACCATGAAACTGCTCTGAATTCAGTGTTTTCCTGGCATGTTCACAAGCACTTACCTCCGAGCGTCAAGGATTACCTCTCTTCCATTCAGTGTACTGTGAAGCCTAATTAAAACACGCATGTGTCCGACCATATATACCACATACATTCCAAGGAGATTCAATGAGAGTCATCTTCACCAGGCTTCTATGTACTACTGAATCCTGTTACAGGATCGTGCCACAGCTCACCAGTGCAGTGATCCCCACACCGCACTGGACTCACCCGGTTTTGGCGAAACTGGTCCAGAAGGTCATGACGGTCTGACTGAGGGCGATGTCGTCAGCAGTGAACTGCGGCGCGCCGGTGGTCTCCTGAACCAGGGGCCAGCCGAACACGAACGGTATCTCTGCGCCGTGCTCTCCTCCCACGCTCTGCCGGGGAGAGGACGGGAGGGGAGAGTCAGGTAACAGTACCGGTGTCAGGTCAGAGCATTGAAGGCGGTCAATGGTGACAATGAAACGTTAAGTTGCTGTTGCGTGGAACAATTATTGGAATAGAGTGTATGACATTGGTATTGGATATGACGCAGTCTATGCGATTAGTTATACTGCAAATACAAACACCGAAAATATAGTATGTAACAGGACTTAACAGGAAAATAAAATGCCATCAAAAAATATTTAAAACGCCTTACCTACATAGTTATATTCGCGAATAGCACACCGAAGTCCAAATCAAATATGGGTGCAGTGTTCATCAGTCCTGATATTTGGCAATAACCCAGCAAGATATAAATATTGTTTTTTTTTTTGTCGCACCCAGATCGCCAATAAGCCAGACGCATGGTTGACCATAGACTGTACACACAGAAAAATATTAACACCGTTAGCGGTGTAATTGCACAGTACATATCTGAGCACTTGAGGAAAGTTAATTTAGTCCCTTCCCCGCTTAAATTACTCGCGCTTCCAAATGAACACCAGGAAGAAGGTAATAGAACACTGTTAGGAGGGTTGGGTGTTTTGCTACATGTAGTAAAACACCCAACCCTCCTAACAGTGTTCTATTACCTTCTGGTGTTCATTTGGAAGCGCGAGTAATTTAAGCGGGGAAGGGACTAAATTAACTTTCCTCAAGTGCTCAGATATGTACATACTGTGCAATTACACCGCTAACGGTGTCAATATTTTTCTGTGTGTATACAGAGGTCTATGGGTTGACATTTCGTGCAACGTGACACCACACCGTTATTAGCTGTAAGAGCTACTGTGCTGGGCGCATCGACCAGCGATTGGGGAAGGCCACATCGAATCACCCGACACATCCCGTCCCATTCTGTCCGAATATGCAGGAGCATTTGGAAAACTTCCAGCTGCGCTTCGCTCGTCTACTGACAAAACTAGTGTAAACAAATCGCGGCGCCGGGCCACATTGTCGGCGAACAGCGCTGATTTATTCCATTCCGGCACAGGGAAAACACCGCTCTCCGGGGCGGCGCTCACGGGCCTGCCCAGACGCCAATAGCATCGATCTCGGCAGCTCCGTGCACGGGGCAATCCACGGAGATGCCGTCCGACTAATGCCCCGGATCTGATAGCAGAGACCTGGCGCGGCCGTCCCTGTTCGGCGCTCACCGGCTCCGCATCATTTGCTGGGGTCAGACGGCCGAGCGAGCCGCGGCGGCGGGCGGCGGGCGGTGGGCGGTGTTACCCAGCACCCAGCGCCCCTCGGGGCGGGCTGGCGGAGTGCTACTGTCTGCAGAGCGGCACAGAACGGCCGGCCCCGGGCCGAGATTGTCGGCCAGATACAGTTCCGGGCACCGATGCCAGCCGCTCGGCCGGCGCCGCCTCTGCCGCCTCACCATTAAGCCTATGAATATCGAGCAGCCGCGTCGGGCGTCGCTGGGGTCGGCCTGGAGGGCGGTGGGCGGCCGGGGGCCACGCCAGCAGCGCGGCTGACCACCGCCGGTCGGCCGGCACACCAGGCTGCCCAGTCAGCGAATCAGAGCGGTGATAGTGTCCCCGAGCCGCGCCGAGCGCGCGCTAGGACAGAGGTCAGCATGTCGCTATCGCTGATGTCGCTGACCGCGCTCCCCTCTGCCCTCAGCTGCTGCTCCCAGACCTGCACACAGCCCCAGCGCCGGTGGGGAGACCCACCCGGCCCGGGAGGTGACTCAGCGCACTAGCCCTGCCCCTGTGATGTGTCTAGCCGGAATCCGCTGCTGACGGAGAAAATAGCGACACCTGGGCCCGGGGCCGGCCGCCGCTGGTCGCCCGGGTCGAGGTCAACATGGATCGGACGCGGAGCAGCTGTGGGCACCCCAGGCTATCGGCGACACCGACAGCCGGCAGTCGACCGAGGAAGGATGGATGTCCTGTGACCGGACGGCCGCCATTGAGCGGCAGATAAAACGGCGGCGCCGGTATGGAGGAGGTGTCTCAGATTTCAGCGAGAAACTCGTCTTAAATTTTGTGTTGTGTGACAATGTACTAGAGCAAATCCTATTTAATTCACTGCTAAAACCATCTTACCTCGACTGTTTCAGTTGTTAAATGAAACTGAGCCTCAACGCATAATAAATGTTCCCAGCTGGAAATCCGTTCTCGACTTGGAATAGGCTGGATTTAGTTTTCCCAGAACGGCCTACCCATTGTAGTTCCGTTATTCATATTAAGTTAAGCCTAAAGGAAGTCAGACAGTATTTATAGCGTCGTTTATTTACCAGGCGGAAAGATGACTTTGTGTACGTCAATCCCTATCCTGCACTACTTCGTCGCTTCCGACACCCGCTTGAGGTGACGACCTACCTCACTTAACCGGTGGCCATCTCATTAGCGAGACACGATCTCCGGAAACTTTGCCAAGGTCGCAGACTTCGCGCCAGCGTGGGCTGCAAAGCCACCGTTTCTATTTTCACGCCTATAGGTGAATCCTATAGGCGTGAATACCAGTGAATACAGGCGTGAATACCAGAGATCCTCAAACCTTCTCTTGCTCTGAAAAGGGGCTAGTAAAAGTGTTCAGTTCTAACTTACGTTTTGTCTTGAGCTTTGTCAGGCTTGAACTGAAAGTAAAAAAAAAACACTAGCGTTCTTGTCGAGGCCATATTGGTCTATGTCTTCTTCAATGTTCAGTGCATTTTGTCCTGGCATTGGCATTGAAATATGCCTCAAAAGCAGTTTGCAGCAGCCGCTGCTGTCACATTCTACTGCAAGGGAATTTTACCGACACTCATAGCACCACGTACAAATTTCCACACATATCACAGCCACTCGAACTGAAAACTTGTTCCGTGTCGTGCCGGGAAAATTGCACAGCTGTGTCCCGTTTCAAACATGTACACCATTTGTGTCGCCATACGTTCCTTCATCGGCATACATTGTTCAATATGTTGGTCCTTACGAGCCATAGGCGGCCGGTTTCAGGCACGCTGGGCCGGCCGTTTACACAAGCAGAGGATCGCAAGTATCGCCATCGCCGGCCCTCACGCCAGCCCTGGGATAATGTCGCGCGGCTGGCAGCTCTGTTCGGGGCTATTTTCAGTTCTTACCGCGGACAGGGAAATATTGTGAAATGAGATTCTATTGAGAGGGCTCCCGACGCCTGGACAGTGTCACATGGCACGAGATTGCTGGGAATTCATGTGGCCTGGCCGTTCTCAGAATTTGGTGGGCGTAAGCCGATATTTATAGCAGGCATCTTATATGGATGGATAGCAGACATGTGCCTAGATCCGAGAAAATGGATCTGGGACCTGATCCGGCGGATCTTGATCTCGGATTCGACGGGATCATAGATCCAGATCTACAATTTATCGACAGATCCGTAGGGATCATGAATCGGAGTCTAATTTTTTGCTTGAGATCCAGTGAAATCATAGATCCTCGTTTACTTTTTGTCAACACAAAATTCCCCCAAAATCACTTGTTGCAACTCAAAAACGTTCTGTTTTAGTGATTTTATGTGATTGCACGTCCCAATTCATAGTTTTGTTGCACTTATTGACATAAAAACAATTGGAAACCTGGTTTCAAATGTTGTGCATTGTGGGATCCAATCAGATCATAGATCCATGTTCTTGGTTTATCGTCAGATCCTATGAGATCATAGATCCAGGATAATTGTTTTTCATGCTGGATCCGTTGGGATCATATATTGAGCCGCAGTTTGCTTCGAGATCCACTGAGATCAGAGATCTATCACTCGGATCCATGCACATGTCTGGTGGATAGCAAGAAACAGTGATGAAAGGTAGTCATTAGTCGAGACCCCCCCCCCCCCCCTCCTAGCGACTCACCTCGTCTGACGGGGCTCCCTTCTTCTCTCTGTTGAAGACGTAGAAGAAGGTCGGGTCGGCGTCCTTCGGGGATGCCTCCAGCGGCGCGTGCAGGTCGGCGTCGGCCGTCACGGGTGCCACGAACACCGCGTCCGTGAGCGCCGCTAACGTCTCATCGCGCCGCTCCTTGTCACCGCGCCGCGCTCGGCCCCACTCGGTGTATGCGTTAATGATCGAGTAGAAAATCTCCACATTGCTGTAGCAGTGCGTGTTCCGCACAAACGAGCGCAGCACCCGGTCGCGCCGGTCGAGCGTCATGCCTTCGCGTAAGTCGTCATCGGCCAGCATGTTCGAGGCGTCCCGCTCAGCCACACCAAACATCAGACTGTACACCTTGCCCTGGTTGCGTCTGGCGCCTCTCCGCACCGTCGCCGGCACGACGACGCGGTCCACGCTGGGCCCAAACGTCGGCAGAAACTGGTACCCTCCAACATCCGCTTCCAGCAGTCTCTCGACGCTCTGCTCGCGGAGGCAGTCGACCAGCAGCTCGCTGTTGGTGGTGGAGTCCTCGGACTCTACGCAGCCCACCTGCACCCCCAGTCGGAGCGCGTACTGTGCCGGGTCCTGCACCACAGCCAGACTGCTCAGAGACGAGCCCGACATCACGATCGCCCGGTGGAAGAGATCTGCGGACGAAGGTGACATCAGCGTTGGAATGAGAACTTTGTCAAGGAAGGTTTACTTTGTAAGATATTTCCTAAGCGAGGTATTACGATGCATTACGTTGTGTTAACCTCTGAAGAATCATGACGAAAACTAACAGGTCATAGGGCCACGCATGGACAGCGGACAGACATTTTGGTATAGCTTTTGGTGTAAGGAGTCAATATTTCCGGCACTGAGAGGGGATTTAAAGCGCATAAAATAATGGATGAACGTGCGACTCTTACGTGTAAATAACAAAGCCAGCATGAATGAAATAAGTGAACATCAAGAAATACGGTTATCTTGTGAGTACCTGCACCAGTTTTCGTTTACGCCTGATTGCGTGAACCGGTCAGGCGGCGCGGAATCTGTGATACTGACATACTACTAAATCAGTTTATTATCGAACTGTCTCAATCCATCATCCTCTGACATTTAAAACTTATTTGATGTGCTCCGTTTCAGCATTTCATTTTCTTGTTCGACAGCGATATATGTTAAAGTTACATTGATTTCTCGTTTACGACCGATTTGAGGACCAAAGTTGTTTGTATTTGCGTTCTCCCCGTGTTGAGGCGATTACGTCCAGCCCACGTTCTAGGGCCGTTCAATATTTCTCAGAAGCCGTTCCACCCGTGGAATTGCTTATTGGAACTCGGAGACAGTAAATTTTGAAAGAGCAGAAATTGCCATGCTGAAAACATCAAAGTAGGGCATGAGCTCTGCCAAAAGCCAGGAGAAGAAAATAGAGATTGGATAACAAAAACGCTTGGATACAGCAGGAAAATAAGCGATGGAAATAGCGATTCAGTGCTGTATGTATTTTTACCACATTTGATGTTAGTTTTGAAACGTGGGTGCTTTCACACAAACGAGTTACGCTGCTCGACTAATCTTTTGCTACGTCACAATGAGTAAACGGTAGATAGTGATTCTTAGCGGTACGCCAGCTTGAGTGCATTCGGCCTAGCCGTTCTTGAGATGAAAATGTGACCCTCGCACGTACAGATGTGGAAAGAGCGACCCCAACTGAGTGGAACGGGACACCCTTCTTGCCGGTCCCTAGCGGGGAAAAAAATTTGAATGCAATCGTTACAACCACTTCTGAGATTTGGTCATGGAAACAGTCCCCCCTGGCGGGTGCGCGTGCAGTAGCATCACTGATATCGTGTAACATGTGTCCGCACAACCTCACAACTGTCGACCAACAACTGCCACAAACTGCTTAGCTTTACCTAACGTTACATAGTTTTGTCTTATCATACTCAAGCTGCGCTGTTTCGAGCCCATCGTGTAGCCGGAATTACAAGCCTCCCCGCCACAGGTCCCGCGCCCCGCCCCCTCCACAGCGTCCGACCGGACCAGGCCCGGTCTGCCGCTTCTGTAATACATCAGAGCCGCTTCCGGCGCCTTCGTGCGTCGACGGCTGCTCATCCAGCCATCGATTCAACGCAGCACTATGGAGGATAAGACGGATAGAACGAGCGACGTAAAACCGACGCGACTTCCTTTGTTAAAGGTGCGCCGGCTCGCAATGAGCTGTCGTTTCAATTGAGCCATGAAAGGGATGAAGGCACATGAGGAAGAAAGTCGAGGATTGGTATTTGCTACTATGTAACATGGCAACAACATAAGTGCTGATGGCTGATTTAGGTATGAGTGAATCTTTGAATTTGTAGCCTCTATATGAAGCAGCAACATTGCATCATTGTCAAGAGAGAGAGAAAGAGAGAGAGAAACCAAAAGACAGAGCAGAGAGAGAAAAGGAGAGAGAGAAAAGGAGAGAGAGATAGAGAGAGAGAGAGAGAGAGAGAGAGAGAGAGAGAGAGAGTGAGTTAGTGAGTGAGAGAGAGAGAGAGAGAGAGAGAGAGAGAGAGAGAGAGAGAGGAGGAGGAGGAAGAAGCCACATCTTACCAGCCGGCTATAGAACAATCACTAGTTACCCGCAATGGACATACCAATGCGTCTGTCAGGCCAAGTAACGGGTGCGTCCGCAGTTAAGGACAAAGCCATCATCTCATGTCCAGCGTACGACGACATCATTAATGTGTCCTGATAAGACAAAGCATCGTTCTGACAAGAAATGAATCATTTGTGAACTACATCCGCGTTGTCTGAGCACCAGCTGAAGCTGCCCAGTTTCGGCCGCCCAATGGCACTGCTCAGCGGGAGGATGGTGCCGTTTGGAGTCGGGAATCGGGACGGAGGGAGGGGAAGGGGTAGGGAGAGGAGCGGGAGAGGAGGAGCCACCGTCACCGCCACCACCGGGCGCGAGAGAGCTATGGAAATTCAAAGCCATGAGTAAGACGGACGAGACTGTCAGCGGCCACGGCACAATGAATTGGCCCGTTTTTCTCGTCCGAGGGCCATAAAGCGCCTGAGCAGCCGGCGCGGCTGATATCACGCCGATACTGCGCTGATACCGCGCTGATACTGCGCTGATACTGCGCTGATACTGCGCTGATACCGCGCTGATACCGCGCTGATACTGGTGATGCCGCGCCGGACGGTAATGTCTGCCCGGCAGGGTCTGCGCCGGCCGGCCGGTTCAGAGACGCGTCCACTGTTCCAGAGGCGGCGCCGCCCCAGCCCGATGAGCCATCTGCATAGAGTGGCTGATAGATAGGCCTCGAGAGGTAAGACATGGCCGCTATAAAAGCTCTCGGCGCCAGCTGAAGCTCGGTTCGGGTAGTAGCTGAGATCCCCGGATAGTTGGAATGGAGAAAACGGAGAAGACACGTAACGAATGATCTGATGTAATGCGGAGATACGGGTAGAGAATTCCTCTTAGCATCCTCGTCTTCATTTGTTTTATCTACTTAGAAGTATTTAAGATTAACATGATTCTAGCCGCTAGAGCCGCAGCCCCGACAGGCTGCAGATATTGTGACTTCTGTGTATGATTTCCACTCCGCCAGACTCCATAGACACAGATAATGTCCCAGCCCTGGTTGACGTCCGATCCAGCTGAGGAACACGCTTGGGCCGCCTGAACGATGCCGTCTTCAATATATCAGAGGACAGAAAAGTGTCACCGTCATAGCTAAAAAGCGCAGATTGATTACAAAGGGGCAGCTCAGGATGTCAATGCATGAGACAAAATGGCGTAAACGGGACGGGAAGGGACGGGGACGAGGACGGGACGGGACGGGACGGGACGGGACGGGGAAGGGGACGGGACGAATGGGACGGGTCGGGGACGAGGACGGGACGGGACGGGACGGGGAAGGGGACGGGACAGGAGGGGAACGGGGACGGGACGGGACGGGACGGGACAGGAGGGGACGGGGACGGGACGGACGGGACAGGACGGAGACGAGCCGTATCGACAGCGGACGTCACTGGGTGATCAGCTCGCCCGTCTCGGCTGTCGCCATCTCAGAGCAGAATTGACGTCTCCTCTCACAGCAATGTGAGACAAAGGCCGACTATCAGGGCCCACTAATCTAATGGCCGCTCCCGTCCGAGCGGGGCGGCCCGAAGGCTCGCTATGACGATCTATGATCCGCCCGACCCATCTAGGAGCCGGCTGTCGATAAAAAGTGGTGCGTCGAGCCGACGGACGGGCGGCGGCCGGCGTTTAACCGTCTTCGAGACGAAATTTCCTAGTTGACCCGGTTTGGAGATGTAGCAGGAATTTGGTCGGCAACGGCAAGTGTCGTGTAGTAACTAGTAAATACAATCGCCGAGAACACCGAATCATTTCAACCAAAACCTTATTGCTAGAAGTCACAAAAACACGAGTAGGTACACGTTACTAAGGTACAGTGCACGAAAATAACTGCAAAATTATTTGCACGAAATGGATCCAGCTTAGCTTACGAGCGGACAGCGTTTTCATGACAATCTGGGCGAGGTGAGTGGTCAGGTACCTGGAAGCTTCTGTAAGGACGAGTAACTTGAGTAGACTATTTCTGAAACACGCAACGACGCTAGTCCAAGAAACGAGTACGTGACATTTTCCTAAACTCGTCCAGCCCATCAAAGACCTGACGGAGCTGAATGCGGCTCAGCCAAACGTAATGCGCTCCGTAAATCGACTCTGCTTCAATGATTCATCCAGTCCGTGGGGCACATTGAGCCGGTTCAAAAATGCATAGCGTTTCGAAAAGTCGTGTCGTCGGCCGGTCTGGAGGGACGCTGCCGGCCGGCCGGGCGGCGCGGTGGGCGGGCCTGAGGGCAGGACCGGAGGCGCAGAGGGGCTGCTCTCCAACGGTCGATGTCGGCAGCCGGTCCGCTCTGGTGGACGCTTCAACGGGCTCCGTGAATGGCCATCGCGCCGAGTGTTTGTTCCATTACCGCGGCCGCCGCGCGCCGCCGCGCCGCCGTGTCGACTGGACACCCTCCGTCGACCAAATCCCACAGGGGAGCCGACAGGACGACCAGCTTCAGAGTGAGAAACGCGGGGTGTCGATGGCTGGATAGAAATGAGATTTAGCTATTTATAGGCGAAAGCGGTTTGCCAGAAGTTGATGGGGGCTAGGCGAGTGTTGGGTAAAGTGGACGAAAACGAAAAAGCACTTTTCATCAGGTGCTTGAAAATGATTCGCCTATGCAAGAAGATGTTACTCAACTACGCTTTCAAACAAACGTAAAATTCATGAAAATTTGATTAGCAACAGTGATACTGCAGTAAACAAAATAAGAAAAGCTTAACTATATCCAATTCGATCAGTAGCCATAATAGTTGCAAAAACATTGTTCAATTTTTCCTAGCCTTTATAAGAAAGCATTCATATCGTACTTTCACAAATTTCACACATGATAAGTCGATGGCCGCCCATCGACAGAACCAAACAGTTATCTAAAACAAGTTTGCAAGTCGGTGGTCCCATAACTAAGAACTCTACGCGCAGTTGCCCACCTACCGGACAGTAACACCGTCGATAACGCCTGCCACATTCCGGCGACCTGATCTCACCTAATTCTGACCTTCCGGTGACCTGACCTCACTGACCTCTGACCTTCCGGCGGTCCGCACTGATGGCCAGCATCCACCGCAAACTCCAACAATCTCACGGCTTCTCTGACCTGCCTGCAGCCTTCAGTGAAGCCCCCACGTAGCTCTTTATTGACCCATAACCCCCGTCTACCTTTCATCGCTGACCGCTGACCTCTCGTATACGCCTTAGCGTCTCAACTACGCCCCCTGGTTTTCACAAACCTCCTCACGTTCCTCACTTGTTCGTTCTCATCCATCAGTTCTCACTCGTTCTCATCTGTTTGTCTCATTTTGATAGGCTTATTTCACTATTTTCGTCTCCCTCCATCTTGACCTGTTTTTCTACCTCTTTTTACTTTTCTGCAATCACTTACCACCAATATTCCACCATTTCTCACCTCCCACCACTTCAAAAAAAAAAATATTATCTACCATAATCACCTCTTCTGCCACTCCTCACCGACCTTCCCTATTACTGAACTCACTAGTCTTCGCCACACACACACTTGTCCCCTACATTCTCATCTGTTCCCCAACTTCTCACCTGTCACACACACTGTCCATTCTCACCTGGCCGCTCATTTCTCACCAGTGACGGCCGCCGGTGAGTTGAGCAGAAAGCTGATGCAGGCTGCTCCGGAGCCGTGGCCAAACAGGGTGACCTTGTCCGGGTCACCGCCGAACGCCTCCACATTCTGCTGGATCCAGTGCAGCGCAGCGATCTGGTCCAGCAGGCCGTTGTTGGTCACCTGCTGCGTGGGGCCCACGCTCGGGTTCAGAAAACCTGCCGAAGAGAGAGCGGAGAGAGGTCACACACTGCAGTGCAGGTATGCTGTGTGACGGCAAGCATGTCATTACGCATCAACCAACGTAGTGAAAGAAGGACAGCAGACTACTTAGGATGTGCGTAAGCACACACTAGGTGATAAAAGTATTTATTAAGCCTAATTATATTCTACTACTTATTCATATAAAGCGAGAATATGTCCGGCTCTAAATGAGAACATGCAGCAATTCGTAAATGTGGCGCGATCGTGAGCAGAATTATTCATACATTGGTCGTTTGCCATCGTAAGGGACGTAGTCTTGGGCAGCAGTCCCAGCTCTCATATTTCATATTAATGGTTTAAATAAGGATTGATGTGGATTGCGACCTCTGACTATGAGTGGCCTTTTCTTGGTCTTGAGAAATCGGCGAGAAATGACATCATCAGTAAATATCACGCACATTACAAAAGCTACATACGACCGGGGAAGATTAGCAATCTTGTCCATAAGGCTTTTTTCTAGGAAGAATAGAGAAAAATGATGACCAAGTAAAATGTACTCGTATAATGCTCTTTTAACGACGTTTATGTCTTTTCAAGCAAAAAAGTAGCCCATGCGTGAGCCTGAACTCATTAAGTTTTCCATCTTTTTCAATCGGCACGAGAAGAGCGGACCGGTAGGTAATTACCAGGAATAATCCATTAGCGCTAGGTCCGTATTGTCCCGTCTATTGAGCGTCCAATGTTTGCCATTATCAGCTCAATCAGCGATTCGCCGAGCCCGTGGAAGTTTTCGGTCCCACGACAGTTGGCCGGTCCGCCGGTACGCTGTGTTCAGTTCGCTGTGTCTGAGCGAGCACCGTCGGCCTGCTTCAGTCGCCGCCGCTCCACACTAACGAGATCAGGCGCGGCAATTGGAACACGGGACGAATCAGCTCGCCCGCTAGCCCTTCAACCTGACAGCGAGTGAGCGGTGAGTGGCCGGGCTGCGCAGCGCGCAGGGAATCACATGCATTGCCGGTGTCATGGCGATCAAGGAAGCTGATGAGCTAAGGAGCACACGAGAGCACATGGAGCGTATGAACACAGCGTAGCACGCCCTGGCGACATCTCCGCGCCGCTCGGAGCAGTGTCCTCCTTCCGCTCGGCTGCGCAGCGACTGCCCCTCAGGTGACCAAGTGCGTCCGCGGCGTCTGACTCTGGCGCGTGATTGCCTCGTCGGGGTTCATTAGCGGGTAGCGAGTCCGACCCGGCCGGGTGGCCGCCGCTGGGAGTCGCTCACCGACCCGTACCGCGTCTGTTCTCTGGAGCTCGGTGGCGGCCGCTCACCATGAGAGACCGTCTGCAGCGAGGACAGAGCAGACAACCAGAGCCGTGTAAAATGAGCTGACAAGAGCAGCCGTCTGAAGTCGGAGACGGTAGTGAGAACACTGCTGTGAGATCTCTCCTCTGAGCGCTGCGTTATTGTGGTGACGGACCCAGTCACAGTTAATGTGTAAAAAGTAAATACCTACCAGAACGATGTGCAAAGCTTTTCTCCATCCTATTTACGCCCTGAATAAGGGTTGTCTGTTGACAGCGAAAAGTCAGATGAAGTACCGACAACACTGTAGAATAATCCACTTGGCATTTGCAAGAAATACATAATGGCAAAGAATACGAGATGTGTGTTCTAAAACTCCAGAATTTCCCTCATCCGTTGAGTATCAAGCATCACTTGCGTAGTTTCAGCAAAACAAAAAGCGTCTTCGTCATGATTAGCATACTTTGAAAAATACATTAGGCTCCAAGCACAATATATTGAAATTTGATGCTCACTCAAGGCGTCGCTTCTGCTATATTTTTACGGCCAAAGCAAACATCTGCTTGCATAAACGGCAACGCTGCCTTTCCTGCCGAGATATTGCGTGACAACAATGGGCGCGTGTCCACTTTGAATATCGAGCGGCGATCGGGCGCGCAGATATTGCGCGTCAGCTGTTGTTTTAGGCGCGGCTGCTGGCGGGGGTAAACGTTCCCGCGACAGGCGTATGGGCGCTGCCCAGGCGGAGACGGACGCTGGCAGACGGAAACGGTCGACAACAGGTGCTAGCGTGTCAGCAGACGCCTCTTGACAGCGGAGAGCGGATGATAGCGCACGAGTCACTTTTTGTACTGATTGGTGTCAGGTATGACGAGAGTGAACATGGACCTGGAGACTGACCGACAAACATATTGCAACCAATGCCTTCATTGTCCATATCTTGCCGTTGCCGAACCCTGTTGTTGGGGCTGATGTATGTGACCTTACATTCCAATAAAAGAAATGAAATAATGCACGAAACTGCTGGTCGGCAGTCGTTAGGTTAGTAACTTCTAGGCTCCCTTTAGCACCGTAATCGATCACCGTGGATCAGATCCATCCGAGCCAACTGCTAAATATACGGTCTTACCTGGGCTGAGCCCACGGAGTGTGTAAAGGCTGGCGTAATACAGAACCCGGAGCTATCTACGGATGCACGTCAGGGTTATGCTAGAAATAGCTCAGCCGGGGCACAGAACCCGCCATAGATACCCAGACTTTTCAGTCACTGATGAAAAGATTAACTTCTGGCGTATATTTTAACAGAATTTTAAACAGGTCTGGCTATAGACTGGTATAGTGTGCTGATGTGAGATTATTGTTAATTTTATTTGTGGGTTTAAAATATATGTTTCGGGTAAGAGTATTACAATGCTGCACAAAACGCAGTTGAAAACCGGCCATTCTCATTCTTTTTGCTACGTAGATCATTTTGTTGAAAAAAGCTATGCACATTGCACATGCCACATATGTATGACGCAGTGTGTAAATACCTCAATGTAAACATCAGTAAATTCTTCAATTTATCAGCAATAAAACTATAACAGCACTTTTGATACTGTTAGATTCACTGCTAAATACAGGCCTAACCCCCGTAGAGCAGTAACACATTTCCTGGTGGCATTAATTTCCGTTCCGGCATTGCCGTGACCACATCAGTATCATTTCTGGGCCACATCGGATCCCCATCAGGAGTGCGGTGCTCGAGGACTCCCGCTGGGACGCGCCGCCCTCCCGGTGGGGGGGGGGGGGGGGGGGGGGGCTCAGACCCGGTGCTGCAGCCGCGCACAGCTCGGACCGGTCGTCCCAGCTGACTGTCCTCTGGCGGCGCGGTCTCCATCACAGTCGTCCGGCCTCCGTTCTAACCTCTACCTGAGTCAGCCGTCATCTGCCGTAGCTCTACCTCAATCGGCCATCCCAATGCTATAGCATCTTTATATGCCACTCATCTTCCACCCAGCCTATTCCACATTTTGCCTCATATTACCCCACGCTCTGCCTCATATTACCCCATGTTCTTCCTCAGCTCACACCATCGCCTGCCTCAGCTTACCCAGCCTTCATCTCCGTATACCCCACTCTCTGCCTCAGTTTACCCCCTTTCTATGCACTCTATCCTCTCCTTCGGTTCGCAACATTTCTCCCTCCTTCCTCTGCCGTCCTTGCTCGTCATCGCTCGCCCCGGAGCGGGCTCTGTCTGCCGTGCGGCGGGCGGCGGGCGGCGGGCGGGACGGCAGCGGGACGGGTCGCGGTGGCGCAGGAGGCGCGGGCCGGCGCGGGGCAGCTCCATCACAGCTCCGGTCAGCCGTCCCTGAGGAGACAGCTCCATCACCGACGACCGGCAGCGCACGGCACGCCGCACGGACCGACGGCAGCCGTCCCTCCCAGGAGCGGCGGGGCGTGGCGGCCGGCTGCCCCGCGGCCGGCTGCCGGACGACGGCTGCTGCTGCTGGGCGACAGCTGCTGCCGGCTGACAGTCGGCTGCCCCACCGACAGCTACTGGGCCGACAGCTGCCAACCAACAGCTGCTGGGTAGGTGGCCGTCGGGTGGGTAGCTGCTGGGTCGGTAGCAGCTGAGTCGGTACCAGCTGGGTCGGTTACTGCTGCCAACCGACAGCTGCAAACACTAACAAACTTTCCGCCCTCCCACCCTCCCGTCGACCCAGACCAGTTCTTCCCGTCGGCCTCCCGCCGGCCCAGTCCAGTCCCTCCCGGCCTCCCGTCGGCCGCGTCCAGTCCCTCCCGGCCTCCCGTTAGCCCCGTCCCGCGCGGAAGATTCCGCTGTCTTCCGTCGCCTGGGGTCCGAACCTCGCTCCGACGTCGTTCCAGTCAACTGTTCTCATTTGCAACCGTCATCTGAGGCAAATGGCTGCATGGTCCGACCCAAATCGGAGCCCAGAGCTCCGCTCCGATGCCGTTCCATTTTCATACAAATCCAGAGTCTCAGACCCAGTGGCTCTGTTCAGCTCCCATCCCCTCTCATCTCACCAGGGCCACCTCCATGGCTTTCCGGCTCTGATCCAGTGCCTCTGCCTGGTTCTCATTCCCTCCATTCTTACCCCCCCACTGGTGAGGTGACCACCTGTCACTGACCCATGGTATAACTGTCCAGTGTCCAGCCCATCCCTTCCCTTTCCCATGAGCCTCCTCGGTCGCAACTCGCAGCCTTCTTATTGGCTCTGACCCAGTGTGGCTCGATTTGATCCATTCCATCCTTCCCCATAGACCTCGATCCCCAACCCCTCTCTCCGAGCTCTGGCCTAGTGGCTCATTTCGATTCCTCCTTCCTTCCCCATGGACCTCGATTCCCAACTCCCGGGCTCTGACCTAGTGGCTCATTTCGATCCCTCCTTCCCTTCCCATGGACCTCGATTCCCACCCCTATCCCAGCTCTGACCTAGTGCCGAATGGCCGCACCATGCTCCTCCGTCGCGCGCGTCGGCCGCGACGTTCCGCCGATCGTGACCGAGGCGGCGACGGAAGCGACATTGATCGGGACGGACAACAGGCTAAGACTCCAGTGGCGGCGGAAGGTAATTTTGGATGGGGGTGCAAAGTTTTCTCAAGGGGCCCCTCTGGAAGTTTTGGGCCCCCTTCAGTTTTTTAGTGATTGTTATTGATTTATGAAAAACGAAGATTTTGGATAACTATCCCCATACACACAAGTTCTGTAAAAGGTTTGAAATTGCAGTGTAGGTACCTACCTATCTCGAATAATGAAAGCATAAGGAAGCAAATGCAGCTAGTTTTTTATCGGCTAATCTTTTAGTCTAGCCACCACCCGCAACGTCTCAAACCACTTTTCTGGATCCGCAGTGGACCATTGAGGGCCCTACATACGAGACCGTTCCAAGAAGACCGTGTTTAGAAGCCCCTCGGAAACCGACCACATAGAGACTCCTCCAGAGACCTACATGACTCCCCAGACTGAATGAGCCCTCCGATCAGGGTTGGTCCCTTGAAAGTTGCTGAAAGGTTTCAGAAGGCAGTATAGGCTCGAAAGTCTTTTGAGGGCTCTCAGAAACCGGCATCGGACCCCAAAAAAGCCTGTGTGGAGGCCCTCCATGATGTTTAGCCTAAAGAGCCGGTATGGAGGACTGAATAAAGGAAAGGGGTCTCAGTGGGGCCTTCAGGGGCAAGTGTTTGAGCCCCAAAAGTATGAATGGGGTCTTAGAGGCAGGTAGACCCCTGGGGTCTGCACGGGGTCCCAGGAGCTCGCGTTTGAGCCCTAATATTCGGCTGGCGGCTACTAGAAACAGCATGGGGATTCTTAGAAGCCGCTTAGACCCACATTTCATGGGTCATGAGTCCCAAGAGTCGATGTAGGGGCCATAAAAGCCGGTGTAGGTCCCATGGCCCCATAAGTTCCGACATTGAGACTCTCAGAGGCCGGCGACGGGGCACCAAGAGCAAATAAAGTGCCTCAACAAGCCGACATGGGGCCTGAGAATCAGTGTGGAATTTTAGGACCCTGCGTGAGCTCTCGGAGACCTTCGTATTTCGTAAGGTCCACAAAGGTCGTTGGATCCTCTGAAGCTGAACTCTGCGGGGCCCTCAGAGGCAAGCATGTCTCCTGGCACCTGCCTACGTTGAGTTGAGACCCTCCGAGGCCGTCGTAGGGTTCTTCAGAGGCCAGCGTTGGCCCTTGAAGCCGTCAAGAGGGCCCTCAGATGTCATCATGGCGGGGCCCCTGAAGCCTGCCTGCGTCGAGGCCCTCAGAGGCCGTCGTGGGGCCCTCAGACGCCAGTGTGGGCCTTTGGAGCTTGCGTTGGGTCTTAGAGACCATCGTGAGGGCCCAGAGAGGTCGTCGTCAGGGCCCTCAGCCCCTCAGGGACCGTCCTGGAGTCCTCAGAAGTTGTTGTGAGGGCCCTTAGAAGCCTTCGAGAGGATCATCAGAGGTCGTCATGAGGGTCCTTGGCCATATTGAGGGTCCTCATGGGCCCTCAGATACCTTTGCAGGGCTCTCAGAGGCCTTGGTAAGACCGCTAGAGGCCATCGTTGTTAGGGCCCTCAATAGACCGTTGCAGGGCCCTCAGATGCCAGCATAGCCCCTGCAGCCTGGTTGTGTTGGGCCCTCAGAGACCGTCTCTGGGCCGTCTGAAGCCAAATGGGCCCTCCGACTTGAGTTGGGTCTAGGGCCGTCACGAGGGCCCTCAGAGACCGTTGTAGAGGCCCTCAGAGGCCAGTGGGGCCCCTGGAGTCCTGTGGGACCCTCAGCGGTCGTCATGAGGGCCCTTAGTGGTCGTTATAGGGCCCCAGGGGACAGAGTTCGTCGTGAGAGCCCTCAGAGATCATCGTAAGGGCCCTCAATAGGGGCCCTCAGAGGCCGTCATAGGGCCCTCAGAGGCCAGCGTGGCCCCTGGAGTCTCCTTGGGGTCCTGGAGTCTCTGTGGGACCCTCAGCGGTCGTCATGAGGGCCCTTAGTGGCCGTTGTAGGACCCCAGGGGACAAAGGTCGCCGTGGGAGCCCTCAGAGATCGTCATAAAAGTGCCCTCTGGGGCCGTCGTGAGGGCCCTCAGATGCCGCGTGGAGCACCAAACGCGGCTCGGGACACTTCTAGCCAGTGTGGGGGCCCCAAAGACTAGCATGGGGCGCTCCTGACCATAATTGGACATCCCGGATGATTCCACATCAGTGTTCGTTTCCCGATCACTGGTTTTGAGGAGAAATTGTATTGGATGGTGCGACGGGCCCCTTGTACGGATTTTGGGGGTGCAAAAAGATATGTTTGCACCCCCATGTTTTTCGATGGGGGTGCAGCTGCACCCCCTGCACCCCCTATTCCGCCGCCACTGTAAGAGCGCCCGGGGCGCCGTCGCGCCGCCGCCGCCGCCGCGCCAACCGCGCCCGTTAAGAGCCCCCGGGTCATGATTAAACCGCGCACCGACGCCATAACGGTGGCTCTGTTAGGGCCGGAGGCGGCCTCATGCAACCAGGGCGGCGGAGTTACGGAAGCCGGGGTATTGGCGTATGCATGAGAGAAAACAAGCTTATGGTGGGGGCTCAAGTGAATGCGGTGTAATTACTGCAAGGCACTGTTGCACTTAGAGGCTCTGTAGGCATGTATTATAACCATTTATCATCTAAATAAAGCAGCTTTTCTGATCCAGTTTTATGGAAGCGGTCGGCTGGGTCTCTGCGGCGGCGCGGCGGTGTACCATCCTGTCCGGGCGGCGGCGGCTGCGGCGGAGCGGCCGTCGGCCCCGCTGTCCCTGGCCGACCCGCCGCTGTTCCCAACCGACCGGCGGCGCTGACACAGCCTCCGCCGCGGCGGCCAACCGAACTCTGACGATCCATCAGAGCGCCGACTATTCGTCAACGATCGGCGGCGGCCGCTCGACTTGCCCGCCGTTCGCCGCCGGCGGCGCGCCGACCCGTCTGGTGCGGCCGAAACGGGCTCCCGGCACCACCCGGCGCCGGCGGACGGCGCGAATAAATCACACCCGACGAGCGGCACCCGCGGACGAGACGCGGCGCCGCCACTTCTGGGCGGAAAATCTTGCGGACACCCGCACGCGTCCCGTCCGAATCGCACCCCGCCTCGATCGTTTATGCGCGGGTTCGATGGAGCGCATCCATCAAAGTGTCGGTGAAAAATCGCGTCGTGTCGCCGCTCGGGCCGGCGCCGGCTGTGACCCATCAGACACCTGCGTCCGTCGGCGTCGGTGTCGACAGGAGGCCATCGTGGGCAGCTGCGGCGGCCGTTACCGGGCCGTGATCCGACTGGAGATCGGCGCATCGGCGAGCTCGGCGCGGCGCCGGATTAAAATGCCGCGCCGATGAGATTCCGATGAGCGGCGCGGCGGCTGGCGGCCGTCAGCCCGCCGCCGACAGCCGCCGACCAGCGGCCGGTGGGAATTTTTAGTCGCATTATCGGCCGGCCGGTGTTCCCAGAGGTGGCGGTCTAGTAATCATTTTGTGATCCGGGCCGCCAGCGCCGCGGTTCTATTCGCATTTGGACGCCGTTTTCAGTCGTAGCTTTAGCCAGCGGTTTTATCAGTCGTGTTTTGAACCGTACGAAGACTCCCATTTCGGGTTACATCCGGGCCATTATATCGCGCCACCGGATGTCACCGGAAGCACGCATTTCCGGTGGGAATCCGGTCGGTTGGAGCGGGCCAAGAGGGTGGGACAGCACACTCAGAGAGCTAGAATAAAGCAAAAAAACATGCAAAACGTCTCCCAAGTACCGAATAAATTGTCATCATCTCGCAGAAGTATTCCATAGGCGTTAAACCACACGCACACAAATGTTTGCAACTTTGAGTAAACACTGACAATTTTGTATGGCACAGAAGACGTTACATACTAAGAAAGAGCATAGGAATATCTTGACTTCCCATTACAAAGTAGTTTTGATCTACAAAAGTTCGCGGTTTACCTAGATAAGCCACCTCTAATTAGTCAGTCCTGCCGTTCTTGTGCAACAGTCATAAACATGTTTGGTCGTCATTTCAGGACAATTCGCACCACAATCAGGTTCAAGTTGTGAGATACAGAACCTCTATTCTAGCCATATAATAACATCATTAACCCATTTACGCCCTTCGTTGCGTTTTCGCAACACAAGCAAGCGTCGACGTGATCAAATCTTGAGAAGTGTATAATGGCGTCTCACCGATGAGACAAGTTCAGCGCGTTTAGCATGGATCCGCGCATGATGCTACGCAGTTACAAGTCTGTGCGGCCGGTAACTTACCGTCCAGAGCTCCCAGAGGGAAGTCGAAGGTCCCGTCAGTGATGACGTCACGAAAACCAAAATGAGTAGATTAAGTGATTAATTATATCGTAATGAATAATGTGTGAACATATTCTGTAGAGTCCCTACAATAGCTAGAATATACATTTTATTAACAAATTATGCTGCAAATAGGGTTTGTGACTATTTTCAAATATGACTACAGTCGTGTTGCGGTAACGCAACGTTGGGCACATCGGAAAGACAGGGGTGTTGCGAAAATGCAACGAGGGGCAAATTGGCAGGGCAGCGGAAGTATAGGAACATCAAATATACTTCACTTGAGATACGTTGTGGGTTTTTTCCTTCTCTCCCCAATCTTCCTCCCTCTCTTCCACGCTCCCCCAACTCTCTCTCCTTCCCCCTCTCTCTCTCTCTCTCTCTCTCTCTCTCTCCCTCTCTCTCTCCCTCTCTCTCTCTCTCTCTCTCTCTCTCTCTCTCTCTCTCTCTCTCTCTCTCTCTCTCTCTCTCTCTCTCTCTCTCTCGTTTTGTAGTCGTGAGGGACGTGTAGGTATGTAATGTGCAAGGTGCATTTGCACGTGAATGTTGCGACACGTTTCACATTAACTCACTTAAACAGCTATCAAACACTCATTTCTTTTTCTCGCAGATTATCGGGCTATTCGAGCTATGGGTTTTCGAGCATCTGAAAATCGCATGGTAGGAAAAGGACCTGCATCAAACGGTCGGCGATGCTAACGGAGCTGAGAGATAGCGAGGTACTTTGAAAATTGGATCTACTTTGTACTAAATAATGGGGACGTAGTCTGGTATCAGACGACAGATAGGCATTGTCATTCTCTGGATGCAATCCGCTGGCCCTTACGTTAGAAAAGATAACTCCCAGAAGCGGCAAATGTGGGATATGCCCCCTCGGGGGGGGGGGGGGCAACAGACCCCTTCGGCAGGAGTGATGAGGGCGTCTGGAAAATAATAGTTTATTTTTTAGAATTCATGGTTTGCACGGATTGATAAGGTGGTTGATGTGAAGCATTGCTTGTTTGTTTACTGAGGGTAGGGCTTTTGTCTAATCAAACCATTTTAGAGCTAGAAGCATTATTGGAATTAGGTAAAACATTGGTCTGAGCGGGCATGGTGAATCGTCGAGGCTGAGACCATCCATCCAGGCCACCCATGATCCAGCCCCCCCCCCCCTTCCCAAGCACTTTCTGTATCCGGCTACAGACCTGTGCTCCTATGGGAGCTGCTCGAACGCGATATACCATAGTTGCCCGTCCAGCTCGAAACAAAGGTTGAGGCATGGAGAAGGATTCTACTATCCTGAAGATGGAAAGGACGGATTGACGAAACACTTGGAAAGTGTGAACTGCGTCCAATCACCAGTCTGCCCTGGCATTGTCTCGAGAAAGAGGTTACAAGTGTGAAGGTCGCTGAGAGTGGGACAATGAAAATTTTGGATTAGGTGTAAACTGTAAAAGTGATAAAATGGATCCTGGGAGACACTTTAAGCCGAGTTGTTATGACGCTCTACGCCTTACGCAGGTAATTTGTGAAAGCCGGATAGGTTCATTTTTTGATAAGAGTGTGCACGACTACCCTGCATTTGAATTTGTCTTTACTCCTAGGAGGGCGGTTAACAATGGTATTGCGTATAGGCGCTTAGGCGAGGCACTGGTTGACTCCCAATCCTCGGTTAAATTGTTTTCAGTTTGGGGTTCTCATATGAGAGGGTAATGGGCTAATGGCTCTGTCTAACTTCCAAAAAAAAAGCACCGCCCAGGGTACGTGCCGACCACTAGGTACTTTAAATGGACAATTGTTGTTGATAATGACCGTTTGTTGCCATCTCCCCGTTCGCGAACCCTTAAGTTATGCTCCCTCATTGAGGCTCTTAGGTGGGTAATAAAGCATGAGGGATGTGGGTTCCGCATTCTCAAGCAATATTTTTCATCAGTTGGTGAAATATATGTTAAAACAAACTAGCATATACGGCGGTTTAGTGTACTTTATGTCCGTCTGATGTGCCCGTCGTTGCGTTTTCGCAACGCTGATGGCGCCCGGTGTGCCCTTCGTTGCGATTTCGCAACGCACGTTTTTTACGTTTTTCTCGAAAAACTTTTGCTGCCGGCAAAAATTATTTTCGATTCCATGCAAGGCCCTGGTAGAAGCGTAACATATCTTGATTTCATCGATTTTCATGATGGTCAATATTCCTGGGCATAAATGGGTTAACAAAGCAATGACAACTGCAGATAGCTATGTCGGATTGATTTTTCGGTATTAAGTTATTTATAAGTAAATGCATTCGCCCCAGCCATACTTTGGCAATCATATATGATTGCCGGGTATACTTGGCAATCCACGTCTCCATCATCGTTCAGGAGCATTTTGATGTGAGGTACATACCTACGCTGCGCCGCCGAATGAAGGGCTTTTTAAAACGAAACAGACCGTTGGTAGCCATTATTCATCATACTCTCGTAATTCCTGGTAGAAAAATTGTCGTAAAAGCAATCTGAAGGCGACGCAACGCGAGGCAAAACAACATGTAAATCACATAAAAGCTGGGACCAAGCGTGTTGTTTATCACCAACTCCTTTTCACTCTTGCTCAAACTAAAGACACTCGAGGACAAAAACTCAGAAACAACATTCAATTATTTCGCTCTCAGTAATACGTATCTGCGTCGCTGAGCCCGAATTACTGGTTGGGTGTAGCCTGTTTCCGGAGCTGACTCGAACTGTGGCGCCGGTCCCGGCTCTTTGTCCGACGGCGGCGGTCGTATTTGTTCTGGAGTGCGCCTCTGTTTGTGTCTCCACAGGTGAAGACTGACACAGACTCGTCGTCGCGATCTCGGGGGACGGCCGTCGAGCGACGTCCCCCGGCGCGGGGAGCGTTTTTGACACGCCGCCGGCGTCCTCATTGGGAGAGCGGTGACACCGTACCGAGCCGAGCACTTCCCCGAACAGGCGCTCTGCCCGCCCACCCGGCCGGCAACCAACGCACAGCAGGCCCGCGTGCGGGGGAGGCGACAATGGCCAGCCAGTGCAGCGAGCGACGGCACGGGGATGGAGGGTCAGCGATCGATGGATTGTGATCAACAGAGCTAATGATAAACTCCTGTTATCCACCATTTGCCGTTTTCAATTCTCCCTGAGATGTAGGCAAACTTCTGGCGTGTTATTTGGGGCCACTCGTAGGACCTTCATATTTGTAACTCAATCTGGGGCTTGAAACGCGTTGGCTGTAACAGCTGGCCTGATAAAATTTCGCCGGAAACTATGAAACATTCAATCAACCGTGGCTACTTTTGATATTCATCACTATACCGTGAAACCATCAGCCAGCGTCCTTCGTCAACAGGAAAAACTACGCAGCACCAATTCTTTTCGTTCACCGTTTTCTGCCACCATCTCTCCCTGTGCTGAATCGGCGATGCCTTCGTTATGGCTCTGGCTGTCGATTTTGTCATGGCTTTGCCCGTGTCGCCCCTGCTGTCGTCGGCACAGCGCGGAACCGAACTGTCAGGTCACAGACACATTTCTCAGCGCCGCCGGCGACCTCGGCGGTCTGCATAGTGCATAGCGGCCCGACAGTTCGCTCAGGGCCGCGGAGAAGGTGAGGGATGCTCCACGCCTACACGAATCGCAGCAGGGTCAGGAAAAGACCCTGAATGAAATTAAGCATTCAGGAAGAGTTTGTGAATATGAAGGAATGAAATAAGATGTACCGAAGGATGACGCAAATGTCTAGAAAAAAAAAACACGAACGCTTTGGAAAGTAGCAGCCATTATCGTTACATGCCTCCATACATGTCACAAATTTGTATAAGATTAACCTTCGCCCCAGTGGGGGGGGCATATGTTACCACCCTGTCGCGTTTTTTGCGTGTGAATAAAAAACCGCGGCGCGTAGCGCCGCGCCGCTTGGGGTAGCTTTTGGTACATCAATTTTGGACAATGTGTCAAATTTTTGACCCCAGGTCATGTCAGGTCAGGTCACCAGGTCAAGTTAACTGACCAAGCCTAAAAAAGTTTGCAATCATGTCCAGCCTGCAGTGTTTGTCAGAAAGGCTTTAAACTTGGTGGATTGCATGCTGTTATGGGCGCCTACAATTTGTATATCTCGGATCTTTTATATCCGTGACCTAAGGTCAGGTCAGTGGCGTGACCTTTCCATTACAAGTCAATGTAGAAAAATGAAAATGCCTCTAGATCCGTGTGTACGCATGGGAACAGTCAAAATACTTCAAAATCACAATGCTTTAGTCCACTCGTGATGACCAAGGTGTCATTTTTGCTGATAGCCTCTAGAAAGGTCATCCGAGGTCATTTGAGGCTACAAACAGTTTTTTGCCAATAACTCGCCATTGGAAAGAGATAGGACGCTGGGAATGGTCTTATTGTGTTTTTCTTGTTGAGACGCATCGACTGATATGCAACATGACCTTTTCTGGTCAGGTCATGCATGACCCTGACCTGAGGTCAAATTTTGAAGTTGACCTTTCAAGGTCAAATTATAGTTCATTCGACGCGTCTCGGCGAGGGGAACACGATTCTGGCAATAGAAATGTCGTGGTTTTTTGTAGTCGAAAGTTATTGTCGAAAAACACTTTTCGTAAAAACAGCAATTTTTGGAGTTTTTGCCCTCTGGAGGCTAAACCGTTGACCTGAGGTCAATATTGATAACACCTTTTCAAAAGAAGAGTTCAAAAGCTATCGATTGCTCTTCCATGCGTTTTTCTAGCTACCATAGGTCCTGAGATAGCGGCATGTTTTCTGAAAAATATAATGACAATTGGCAAATTTTGACCTTTGATGACCTCTGGTGACCCCAATATTGCTCTAAGGTGAAAAATGACCGAAATACTTTCAAACGTACGCATTGAGAGCTATCGACTGCTTTTTTCCGCGTCTTTCTAGCCATCTTAGTTTTTGAGTTAGAGGTGGGTGGTAACATATGCCCCCCCCCCCCCCCACTAGGGCGAAGTTGGCTGAGACCGCCACTGGGGCGCGGGTTAAACCACAATAATGGCCGTTACATGAACACCGGAACATTTACCGTTCGGCGACTCTCGCGAGAGGCCTGCCACCGCACTGAATCAGAGCAGCCGTCAACACTCCAGTGCTTCCACGACACGTCTCGTGCGCTGTTTTCCGTCGGCTGTTGGTCCGTGGTGGGCGGATTGGCCAGAGTGGACACACTACCCCCCGGCCGGGGGGACCGGGTCAGCCCGGACGTGACCGGGAGGCACAGCGAGCTAGTTAGGAGCCGCCGCTACCCGCCGCTACCGCCGCTGCCGGCCGCCTCAGATGGCTGATATATGGATGGCGATGAGGTATCCGGCAGCTCAGTCGACCGGTAGAGGTAAACAAGCCCATTACACATCTGCGGAGTGGCTGGCAGATTGAGAGGATGATTGGTATGCAAGCGTAGTGCGCACGGAGCATATGGGTATGCAGGAGTTCTGAGAGTACTACGGGTCTGAGAGTACTGGACTTACATTGCCCGCGTAGCTTACTCATGAAGCTGATGGTGGCCGAAAGAATGGGCGCCGATTATAGCATACATGTTATTTAGTACATAGGTGACAGATAAAAGATAAGCAGGCTAAGGGCGCATTTGACACGGACGGAAAGACATTAAATACTTCAACTAACCAACGTCTTAACGTAGCAGCTGTGACATGTCGAACAAGTGGAATGCGAATAACCAACACAAAATGATAATGGATTTTCGTAAAAGATGACTACTTCCGTGCACTATGTGACATTCGCAAGACTTTAGAGCAAAAAAGTCAAGCTTATTCACGTGCTTGTGTCTCCCCTTCGAATATTTACATATCAAGGTAAGGCAAAATTGCGACTTTAAAGACCAAGTCTTCGCGACTGCAGCCCTCGAGACGTCCTCTGATTCAAGCTGTTTGCATTGAGAAAGGCACATTCGGTGGCACTAACCTTTAAAGGACACCAATAAAGGCTAAGACTAATGTCCCAGTTTAATTTAGATTTATTGCACAATTTCCATTAGGAGGCGTAGGGATAGCTGCCATTTCCTCTGTCGTAGTGTGCCAAGTTGGCACCGTTTTTCGCAGCCCCGACAGCGCCGGCCCCGAGAAGCACAGCAGAGACGGAGAAATGTCCGAGCCATTCCGGGCCCGGCTCGGCCGCTTATCATTCCTAGTTGTGCTGTTTGAATTTATAGTCGCTCTGCCGTGTGACAGATGTAATAGTCGGGCGACCTCTGATTTGTGGTGAACATTGAGTATCGCCGTTATTGCGGTTGTTGCAGCATGACTCTAATGAGACTCTAAGTCATGATATGCCACATATGTGCCTACCTCCTAGATAAATGTGCTACGCTGCATGCATGCGCGTCCTAATATGACCCCCATATAATGAAAAACGGAATACAATATCAATTTAATACATTCACTTATATCTTATGTCATTCACTTATTTTGGAGACCTCAATAAAAGACTATACTTCTATGCTATACTATATACTTAGAAATAGCACTTTGTTCATCGGAAAGTTATGAGAAAAATATACGCCAACGTTCCGATTACATCCAGCCCGATCAAAGTTTTCAAAAATCCTATCTTTTCACCAAGGAACATTGAAAGCAATCATTTTTCAATGCATATCGGGCTAATAGCGCAACTGACCTATCTAATACGCATGAAAATATTCAAACCATATTTAATCTTAGAATGAGATCGTTACGCCTTCAGAGAACAAAAGAACACTTAAAGCTATCTTCAGGTATTCTTAAGCATGCCACGAGCTCCCAATTTAAGGTCAATGAGCTCGTACTGTGTCCAATCGATACCATTCCGCGCTCCCAGACATTTCTTTGATCTCACATTGGTTGTTGTTGTTGTTCCCCCTGGGACCTCCTTACGGAGGACCATAGCCGAGAGGCTCCCTATGGCGAAGGTAGCCGGCCTCCAAGGCAGCCACCAGGTCGGCGTCCCGCAGCCGCGACGGGTCGACGTAAATGCTGCCAGTTAGCCGCAGGCGGGCGCCAGCGAGGGCCGGGCAGCGGAGCAAGACGTGCTCCGGCACGTCCGCCTCCTCCCGGCACACGGCGCTCTGCGCCGCGGGGCACCGCTTATCGGGGCACTGCAGGCATGCCACGGAGGGGTGGCGGCCGATCCGGTGCAGGTATTGGAGCGAGCGGCCCCAGTGGCCCGCCCTCAACTGGTGCACCGAGATGGCGGCCTCTCGGTCCTCTCCGGGGATGGGGAGCGGCAGGGTGCTCCCGAAGATAGTCTTAAAAAAGGAGTCGGGCCAGTTTTCGCGCCACTGACGTGTGGCCGTCCGATGAACTGCCCGTGTCAGGGACCGAGCGTCCGAGGGCACGGCGCCCTGGGGCAGGGTGGCCGCTTGCTTGGCCAGGGCGTCAGCGCGCTCGTTCTCCGCCAGCCCGCAGTGAGCAGGGACCCACTGCAGGGTCACCTGCCGGCGCTCGGCAATGTCCAGCAGCGTCCTCCAGATCGCCGCGCCGATAGTGGTGGTCTGGGCGGCCGCTCCCGCGCTGAGGAGGCTCAGGGCGGCTCGTGAGTCAGAGCACGCCACCAGCGGGGCGGGGGACGGCTCATCCCGGACTCGCTCCAGCGCCGCCCTCAGGGCGAACAGCTCCGCACGGGTGCTGGAGCAGAGGTCTCCCGCCGCCACCTCCACCTCGAGAGTCTCCCCCGACGCGGTAAAGATGACGGCGCCGCCCCCTCCTCGCCTGACCCCAGCGTCCGCAGAGCCGTCGGACCAAATCCACGTGGCCTGGGCTGGGAGCGCCGCCAGGTGCTGCCGCGCGGCCTCTCGTCGCGTCTCGTTGGAGGAGGCTCGACGACCGCCGGGTCCCACGTCCAGATTGAAGGCGATCGGGCGGCAGGTTGTCCACGGGAGGAGGGGAACCTCGAGGCGCGGCTCCACCGTCACACCCTCGGCGCCCGCCTCGATCAGCGCCGATCGCCCCAGTTGTCGCCAGCCGGTGGTAGACCGCAGTCGAGTGGGTGGGTCGGCCTCCGCGACGCGGCGAAGAGAGTCGTCCTCCGGCAGGGCGAGCGCTCGGCAGAGCGTTCGCGCGGCCAGCGTCTTCCTGGTGGACCATGCTGAAGGGATGCCTGCCTCGGCCAGCAGGGGATCCCTGGGGGTGGACCGTGGGCATCCGGTCACCACCCGTGCGGCCGCCAGCAGCTCGCGCTCCACCAGCTGAACGTGAGACGGGGACGCGGCCGGGAGCCAGGCACCCGCCGCGTATTCAAGGGCTCCCCGGACATACCCGTTTGCGACTGTCCTGAGCTGCGCCTCGCGGAGACCCCAGGTCCGGCCGGTCATCCTCCGCAGCTGTGCCGTCCGCGGCCGGACCTTCCGCCGCAGAGAGTCGCAGTGGTCTTTAAAATGTAAAAGTCTGTCGAAGGTCACCCCCAGAAGATGTAGGCTGGTGCCACCGGTGACCTGCGTGCCGTTCACCAGGAGTTGCACGCCGCGCTCGTCCCTGCTCCGCTGAGTCAGCAGCAGCGCCTGGGTCTTCTGTCCAGTGATGGACATCTTCCAGTGCCTTGCCCATCGGGCCAGGGCGTCGGCCGACTTCTGGGCGCGAGCCACCGCGAGCTCTACGGTGGCTCCAGCGCTCAGTGTGGCCGTGTCGTCCGCATACATCAGGACGTCCGTGCGGTCCGAGGCGTTCCGCAGGGTCTCGATGAGGTCCGTCGCCCAGAGCGTGTAGATGGTCGGCGCCAGGACCGAGCCCTGCGGCAGGCCCGCGCGGAACACGCGCTCGCTGCTGTGCGCGCCGTTGACCTCTACGCGGGCCCGCCTGTCGCGAAGGAACCGGAATATCCAGGTCGCGAGGCATCTGGGGAGGAGCTTGAGGAGCTTCAGGTGCAACATCCGGTGATCGATCGTGTCATAGGCACGGGAGAAGTCGAACGCCAGGAGGACAAAGCGGTCCGCCGTCACGCCATCCTCCGGGCCTCGTCTCGGCTTGGGGCGATTCCAGCCATCTTGAACCGTTTGGACCAAGCGGGCCAGACTGTCCTCCGCCGACCTCCCGCGGCGGAACCCGACCTGTTCGGGGGGCACCAGTCGGTCTCGCTCGATGAGGTAGGTCGTCCGGGCCGCGATCATCCGCTCCGCTAGCTTGGCGATGTGACTCGTGAGCGCGATCGGGCGGTAGCTGCCCACTTGTTTGGGGTCTTTGCCGGCCTTCAAGATGGGGTGATGGTCGCCCGTCGCCATGAGGCGGGCGTCTCGAAGTTGGACCACGATCTGTTAATGAGTGCCAGAAGGGTCCGGTAGGCCGTCGGTCCGAGGTGCCGTAGGTGTTCGGTGCATACCTGGTCCGGTCCTGGCGCCTTCTTCGTCCCGAGGTGTCGGATTTGGTCGTGCATTTCCTGTTCGGTGAAGGGTTGACACTGGTCGGTGCGCTGTCCCCTGCAACAGCACGGGGCAGCCTTGAGGCCGCGGAGCTCCGTCTTGACGATCCGGTCGCGCTTGGGGTGGCGCACGTTTCTGCTGACGTGGGCGTACGTGCGGACGAACGCCTCGGCCTTGGCCCGGTCCTCCGCGAGCAGTTGCCCGCAGTCCCCGTTGATGGCCCGGTCGGGGCAAACGTCCGGTGCAGCACCCTCCATCTTCCGCAGGATCTTGGTGACCTTCCCTATGGCTGCCGGCTTGTTCAGTTCTCCGGTCGCCAGTTCGCGGAAGCTCCTTTTCTGTGCTTCGGCCTCCATGGTCGCAGCTGACTTCTTGGCTGTCTTCCATCTGGATCTCGCCTCCTCCGAGTCGTGCTCCTTGAGGGCGTCCCTCGCCTCCCGGCGCTCCGCCACCGCGGCCACGAGGTCCGGATCGAGCGCCCATGACTTGGGGTCGGCGCGCGCACCCCGCGGGATGTGGGCGGTGCTGGCGGACAGGATCGCGGCCACCAGCCGCTCGCTGAGGTCCTCCACCGACAGCGAGTCCGGGCGCAGGTCAGCGAGGGCCGCGTCGCAGTCAGCCGCGAACCCAGTCCAGTCCGCCTTGTGAAAGGCCCATCGGCTCTTGCGGATCCTCTTCGGTCGCGCGCCGCCAATCGAGGTGTGAATCAGCTGAGGGAGGTGGTCGCTCCCCAGGTCCTCACCGACCGCCCACGTGCAGCGGCCCGCCATGTCTCGGTGGCACATCGCGACGTCCGGGGCGGTCTGTCGAGTGCGGTTCCCGTAGCCGACACAGGTGGCCGCGCCGGAGTTGAGAGTCACCCAGTGATGGAGCTCAAGCCAATCGTTCACTCGGGTCCCCACCGCGTCCGGTTCGGAACAATTAACATCCCAGACGGGGTGGTGGCCGTTGATGTCTCCGACGGCTATGACGTTGGGTAGCGATGGGAACATGTCCAGAGAGAAGTGGTCTTCCCGCTCGTCCTCAGCTGACAGTCGGGACGGGGGGCGGTACAGGTTGTATATGTCGAGTGATGATGACTCTCTTGAGGGCTGGCCTCGCATTTGGTGCGGGATGATCTTGATGGCGCACCATTCCGTCGTAGTGTCTTGGGGCAGGAGCGGGGACGCCTCGATGGTTGAGTAGGACAGGCCGTCCCGAACGTAGATGGCGACGTCCCCACCCTTGACCGGTCCGTCCCGTCTCCTGCCCTGCGCCCGTCTTGCGACCGCAGCCGCCTGGTACCCCGGGATGGCGATGTTCCGGCCAGACGGCAGCTGAGCCTCCTGTACCGCCAGCACGTCCACCTTCCTGTCAGAGAGCCAGCGGGAGACCTCGGGAACCTTCTTCCGCAGTCCCTCCGCGTTCCAACTGACGAGCACTAGTTGGCTTCTGGTGCGGCTTCTGGTGCCAAGAATCGCCGATACCGGCGATTCTTGGCACGTCGGCTGTACCCTCCTCGGGGGCCCGATGGGCCGCGGCCGCGCGCCCCACCACTGGCGCTCGTGGCGGGGCCGTCGGTGTTCAGTTACTCAGCGGACCGGGGGCCGCGGCGACGCGGCTCCCCAGCCCGCAGCAGGTGGTCCGGTGTGTTCGGTGGTGTCGCGGCTGCGGGGCGCCGAGGGTGGCACGTCGGCCATCCGGCGTCCCGCCCGAGGGGGGCATGTGGGATCCGTTTGGTGAATCCGGCCGCTCTCCACGGCCGGACCGGGCAGCCGACGCCGCCCACACCGTCCACCCCGAGAAGGCGGATCCCTCCAGACGGCTCTCACATTGGTCGCCGAACTTCTCGTCTCAACTCATTTCCAGCAGTGAAAAGTTCAGCCAACTGCTTCAAGAGTGGTCTGGACAGTGATGGCTCTGCCATGCAGCTGAGACGCCACTTGAATGCAAGTGTCTGCCTGTCCTTAAACACTCGGAGCTGAAGATGCTGATCACCTATATCCCCTTTTGGAAGGTAGCAGCATGCGCTTTGCCCAGACACTGAGAGTATCTTTTGTTCCGCATTTTCTTTTCAAGCTGTAAAACAGCAGACATAACAGAATGGCACTCAAAATCAACATGCTGCCTAAACAGAATAAGCTATAGCAGAGATCAGACTCACTTCAACGCGTAATGCGAAATCCGGTTGAATTAAGATAAGCCATAATGTACGCATGCCTTAACCCGCGCCCCACTGGGGTCTGTGTATAAAGCCTAAGCTACACTAGCATGAATTTCGACGTTTTTTCGGTTTCTGCGGGATTTCGGTTCGCGTCGTAAAGTTCGCCTCATAGCGAAAGCATTGCGCAAGCTACACTGCCAGTCTGGCGTCCCGTGGAACGAAAACCCGCAAAAACCGACGAGTCGGAACCGAAAAAAAGTTCAGAGCCGTGAACTTTTTTTCGATTTCTGCGGGATATCGTTCCACGCGACATTTTATGGCGCACAGCGGCATTCTTTTGTTTTGTTTACTTCTGCCTTTTTTGAAGTGACAGAAGGTTGAGTAGGTGTCAGTTTTCATCCGATTTGTGTAGATTATAGTCGTATTTTCTGTGTTAAGTTGTTCTGGATATTCACCTACCTACGCATCAGTATGGAACGTGCAATGAGAGATGAAGATGGAGAAATGAGTGGAGGTAATTTGAATGTTGTTATAATCAAATGAAAATCAATCTGTAACCTCACCCTACTAATATGTTTCACATGAATTGAATTGTTATAATTAAATTAATTGGGTAGTTTGGTGGCTCCAGCATTTCAGTTGCACTGATGGTGTGGAAAATTCAAGGAGAAATATGAAGCTCAAGCTTTGATTTGTATTATTTTTGCACGCATTAACTAAGCACATGAAAAGAATGTGAAATCGCCCTTTGTGAAGTCTCCCGAAATTGCACCTTGGGCTCCATACTGAATGAAGACAACACCATATTGTCACAAACCAACTATCAATCTAGAACATTGTTCACATGATCATGTAAAGCTAAAAAATTAGCTACATCATGAGCAGAAATAACAAAACCTAAGCTAACCTGACCTAATTTTACCAACGTAACATAACCTAGCCTGACAACAGTAGCGGCGGAACACCTTCAATTAAGGGGGGGGGGGCACTGCTGACTTTTGGTCCCATTCTTTCCATGCAATGCCCATAGGGCTAATGTTAAAATGCCAGAATCAAAGGGGGGCATGGTGCCCTCCCCGTTCCGCCGCCTATGCCTGACAACATGTGGCTGGGTGTTAAGATATAAATGTTTTGTGTAAATAGTAACAATTATAAATGTGTGGTCTTATTCGTCAACCTTGGAAGGATGTGTTTTTTTCCATTTTAAGAATTAAAGTTAATAAATGGTGCAGAAGGAGAAAATCACTAAAATAATTGTTGTTATTAGGTACTGAATGTTTGACAACCTCCAGATCACTGGCATTTCTTTGTTGCAGAAATGGACTTCAACGAATCAATAATTGAAGCAGTCAGGAAGTACCCAGGTTTGTGGGACAAAAAGTCGAAGGACTATGCAAAGAAAAAGACTGTAAAAGATCTTGATTGGCAAAGAGTGGCAGCTGAGTGCAGATGTGATGGTGAGTGCTGACTGCTGGCTACCTACGCAGCTGAGGTTTTCAGTTGATATCACTTGAGCTTGCAATAATTGGTGGTTACATGCCTTGAAATGGGCTTTTTCAAGTACACTATTGAACTTAAATGGTCTAAACATCATAGTCACGAAGAAGAAAGGGTATTTAGATTGAATTTAGAAGATCAAGATACATAGAGATGCCTTTATTGATTGGTTTGGCACAATCAGTGTGTTTTATTTTGCAATATATTATACATTGATATCGATCCAGACTGGAAAGCATCAATGCACTATGCCTGACGCCTGTTAGACCCTCATCCGCTGAAAACTGAAATTCTGCGCAGTTGGTTTTGCGCCGAAATTTCTCTGTTGTTTTAGCCGACAGTTTGATGCCTGTTTGCGCCAAAATTAAGCCGTTTTTATATTCTGCACAGTGCACACCAATTTAGTTCTATTGGTGACATTTTGTTCTGTTGGATGAAATGAAATGGTAACAATACTCTCCTTCCATCATCAGTGCAAGCTGCCAAAGAGAGGTGGAAGTCTTTGCGGGACTACTATCTGGCCAGAAAAAGGAAGACTCTGCCCAGTGGATCAGCAGCACCTGCAGGTGGCCATCAGCACCTAGGACCCTATGGGAATATGCTCAGATTTCTGGACCCCAGCACCCAGCGTGGGCCGTGAGTATTAAACAGATGTGCAATATCCATACCTACTTTGTCCTCCATCCAGCCATCCTTTGACTTTGTCCATCATTCTATATTGTCACACAGGTCAGAATTGACAGTTTGTCATTGTCCTGCTGAAATATTCAAGGTAATAGTTCCATGCATAGTAACTTGGATGTACCTTTTGTTACCATGACCTCCCATAGTGTTTATTTTATATTTCTTATCACTCGATTACTTATGTTCCTTGTTCTGAAATGCAACCATGATTTCCTCCATGACTTCATCAGCTCGCCTGCCTGAAATATGTACTGAAGCCATGTTCTCTCATTTTGTACCCAATGCATATTTCACATCAGTTCCTTTCCCTTATCTGCCGAAACGTTAGTGTGTTTCTATCCAAACTTAATCATCAGAGTTAAGGAATTGCCCCATATTGATTTAACCCGCTCCAGACTGGGGAGAGGGTGGGGGTGGGGGGGGGGGTGGACAGTGGACACCCCCGAGTGGTTTTTCGCAGATATCTGAAAAATGGCCCCGCCGTTTGTCGCTACGTTGGTCCAGGAGCCGAGACTGGGTGATTTTCAGAACCCCACCCCCGCCGGTCCGGCGCGGTTTTCTCCATTCCACATTCAACGTCCCAAACCTTTCCTTATTTCCATATTTTTTCCTTTTCAGTACAACCTCATCCATGACCTTCCGGCTGGATTCACATGGAGGCGGAGATGATCCTGGAGGTGATCCTGGGGCTGAGACCAACACTCACCCTCACATCCTGTATCTTGAAGATACCCAATATGAAATTGAAGTGACTGAGGAGAACACAGACGACACACCGCACTCACATGATACAACACAAAACACATCGCGCGCTGACTACACTGAAAACACACCGCGCGCTCTGAGCACACGAAACGCACCGGCACAAAACACATCGCGCGCTCACCACACTCAGCACACAACGCGCGCTCTGGGCACACAACACACACCGGGCACACAAGGCACACGGCTCGTGCACGACACAACGCACGCTCTGGGCGCACAAAACGCACCGACACAAAACACGCAGCGCGCCCACCAGACTCAACACACAACACGCGCTCCGAGCACACAACACACACCTGGCACACAAGATACACCGTCCGCTGACGACACACACACACCGCGTGGCCAGGACACACAAGGTACATCGGATACACAAGGTACACCGCGCACCACATCGGGCACACGAAGCAAGCGCAAAACAACAGACATAGACTATGCTATCTTGGAGGAGCTAGATAGGAGCAGGAGACAACAATCTGACAGGGACTACACATTCTGTATGAATGTGTATGCTGAGCTGCAGCACAGGAGTGAGGCCACCAAAAAACTGATCAAACGTGCGTTCCAGCAGATCCTTGATGAATACGAGGACTGAAGGACACCCATAAGTCACTGAGACTGCGACGTGTTTGTATGTGTGGCTGTGGTTGATTTTTTTTTTTTGTTTAACTAACTGGTGCCTTGACGTTGATGCCTACGTGTGCAGACAACCTGTTTTGCCGTATGTATCTCTATGGATATTTATTTTGTAGCTGACGACGTTTGTTATGTATTGTCCTGGCGTTTATATCCGCAGGGATGAAGGACAGACTGCCTTTTCTGCGATATTTACCTATGGCTGTTATTGTTCAATTTGGAGTTGACAACGTTTGTTTTGTCGTTGCGTTGATAGCCACAGCCCACAAGGACAGACAGCTTTCGTTAAGTCGTCTGTCCCTGTGATATAAGTTGTTCGTTTTGGTTAGCAACAGCCAACAGTAGTTTGTTGCTGACATTCATTCAATACATGGCTTTGCCGTGCTTGTTGATTGTTTTTGAGAGCAATTGCCGGTAACAGTGACATCATCTTTACGATATACACATTCAATCGTAACCATCGTCAGCTTATATTTCAAACTTCACGACACATTGAATCGATGCTTGAATCGTCAAGTAAACGGCGTGAAACAGTCAATCCGTTTCGACCAGGCACTGAATAGTTCAAAATTCAAATCATCACTTTTACAAGAACGGCACATCCAACATCATACCGCTTCTTATGCGCTCTCGCCATGGGAGTCACAGCGGCAGTGGTTACACACACACGGCGTACACGCACACATGATACACCCACAGTTCTTCACTAGCGGCGAATGCTGTTCAGCTGCCAGGGGACACTGCCGACGCCGCTGAAGTACTCGACGTACTTCTCTCGTACTTGGGCCGCCTGCTGAGGGTGATTGTGAGACGCGCCTGCGTCACGTAGGTCACGGAGACCGGGGATGTCTCGTCGCTCTTCAGGCGTGACGTAGCCGTAGGCCGCTGGCCCTCCACGTCTGGTCTCGATGTCCTTCTCTCTCAGGAAGTTATGCAGGACGCAGGTTGCCAGGACGATGAGTTTAACGGCCTCCACGTCACACCCGATCGGACCCCGGAACACCCGCCACCGTTGTGCGAGGATCCCGAACGCGTTCTCGGAGGTCCGACGGGCGCGGCTGAGTCTGTAGTTAAAGACACGTCGTTGGTCGTTCGTCAGGCGCGACCCAGGAAATGGCCTCATCATATGTTGCCGCAGCGGAAAAGCCTCATCTGCCACGAACACGTGAGGCACGGTCACTGCGGAGCCAGGGAGCGGCTCTGGGCCTGGCAGAACAGGCGGCCCGCCGTTGTCTTGGTCCTCCAGCAGCCGACCCAGGTCGCTTCCTCCCCACACTCCCCCGTCACTCTCCTGAACGTGGCTGCCCACGCTGATGTAGCGAAAGCGACACTTCGCGTCCACCACAGCCATCAGCACGATGCTGAAGAACCCTTTATAGTTAAAGTTCATTGAGCCACTGTTGGCAGGCTTGTCGACCATGATATGCTTTCCATCAACCGCCCCACAGCAGTTGGGAAACTGCCACTCCTCCTCGTAATCCAGGGCGTGCTGGCGCCACTGCTCGGGCGACGGTAGCCCCATCAGCCCTGGTCCGAGCTCCTCCCAGATGGCGCGGCATGTCTCAGGGACGATCAGGCGGATCGTGGCGAAGCCTATGCGGTAAGATTCTGCCACAGACTTCATAGTCCCACCTGACGCCAGGTAACTGCAAAAGGTGTACACATATGTAGTAATTAAAAAATGTCAGTCCTTTGTTACGTCATTGCGCCTATGTCATATTCGTAATTAGTCGATTGGAAATTGAGGCACCTTTTCTGGTTATGCAAGCTTATGTGTTTCATTGAGAATTATACGCGCATTGAAAGTATGAAGAGGCTTCAGGTCTTACCGCAGCGTTGCCGCCAGGCGCTCTGCTGCCGAGATCGGCTTCCTCAGGTGCGTGATCTCCTTCGTGATGACGGGCTCGATCTTGCCGAGCACCTCGTCAAATTCATTGACGCTCATCCTGAAGTAGCGCCGATGGCCCTCAGGATCATTCTGGCGCAGTTCCTGTACTAGCGTGTGGAACTCGCCGCACTCTTCTCGGCGCAACAGCACCGGGCGAACCCACAGGCTTCGTCGCTGTCTCTCGCGTTCACGGCGCAAAAATAAAACTCTTAATAATGTTTGACGATCCATTTACTGCGGCTCAACTTCAACAGATCAGACAATACGACGTACACAAATGCGGCTGCTGCATAGCACGCATTCGCAGAGGCCGCTCCGATTGGAACGAAAAAACGCAGAAACCGAAAAAAACGCAGAAACCGAAAAAACGCAGAAACCGAAAAAACGCGGAAACCGAAATCCCGCAGAAACCGAAAAAACGTCGCTAGTGTAGCCTGAGCTTAACACGCCCTACTGGGGGGGGGGCTATTCATAGCCCCCCTCCTAACTCCGAAACTACTGGGCCGATCGTCAAAATTCAAACGGCGTCTGATAGCCCCGGAAAAACTGTCGAGCGAAACCTAATTTCATTGACCTCGAGGTCACCGATGACGTCACAGGTCAGGTCAAAGTAAAAATTATTAGCACTTTGGCTTGTTCACATTTTGGGCTCTGGCCGCCGTCTTACAAGTCAGATCAGGCTCATTTTTGGTTTCCACACTCGTGAACAGATGCTCTAGATACCTTGAGGGTACCAAACTTTTATTTTGATTTTCAGGTCAGGGTCAGGTCATCACAGGTCACGAAAATATTATATCATGCGTCGGTCACGTGACACATGTTTTATGGTCCATTTAGGCCATAGATTTCGAATTTGATGTCGTCTGTGTCATTCAAGGTCATTTTGAGTCGAAATTAGCTTAGGTCAGGTCACTTTCAGGTCAAAAAAGGTCAAATTTTGAAGTTGAAATTTTTCAACAAAAAAGGTGTCTATTGGATGCAGTTTGAGCTCAGGAACACGATGGTGCCATTTATATTGGTGTACGATGCCAAATACGTACTGAAAAATTGATTTGAAAAATTAATAATTGTGAATTTTTTGCAATAATGCGTATAACTTGGCCATTTTTGAAGATATTTAGCTAAAACTTGCTATAGTTAGTCATTATCATGCGTTCTGTCACATATATTCCGGTTTTTTCGAAAAGTCAAAAACTTTTTGAAAAATATATAAAAATATAAATTTTGAATATTATTATATAAAATTTTCGAAATTTTCAAAATTTTGAAAATCCGAGATAGCAGTTTGATAGCGCGGTCAATTCTGAGTCCTTGCATGCAAAGAAATTGGATCTAGCTTAAAAACTGAGCTCTTGGGAGCGATTGCCGTGGTTCAATGTTTTGCGTCGAAATCGGACGAACATGACGTCACTCTGACGTCATTTCCGGCCGACCTATGGTAGCTACGAAGTTCAAATTTTGACACAAGGTGTCAAATTGATGCAGCCGAAGGTACTGAAAGTTTGGCGTCGATTCGTCAAGCGGTTTGGAAGTTATTGCAGAAAAACGTGAGGGGGGGCTATAAATAGCCCCCCCCCCCAGTGGGGCGCGGGTTAAGTTTGGAGCTGCTTTGACTTTCGGCTATAAATTAAAGGCCTAGTTGCTTGCAGCTTCCATAGTGGGTGTTTGTTTGTCAGCTTAATAACTATTATAGAAAATTAGAGCTTTCGATTCGATATTTACACTGCCATCAGAAGCTTGTCTTGCGTGCTAAGGAGACAGGAGACTAATCATTTCCAGTAATCAGCGATTCATGTCGCAACAAAAACATTCATTTCATTGGAAACACATTCGACCTTTTCCAGTAAATCCCGTCAGCTCTAATTCCTGCACCAAGACGGTAATCTCAGGCCGGACACCGATACCCTGCCGCGGTAATTAGATCGATCACCGTCAGACACGTGAGCGCCAAGTGGCCAGCTTTCATTAGGTGTTTATTGCACTTTACGATTGCAACGCGGGCGATATTGCGCATTTATTGCAACTTAGGCCGCCGTCTGATGGGGGAGGGGCGAAGAACCGAGGCTGCTCTGCGACAAAAGGTGGGTATTATTCGTGGAAATGTCGTGTCTGTCAACGATTGCGGAGCTGGCATAGTTGGGTAGGAGCAAGACATTCATTGTCGCCTAGATGGGACGTTGTAAAAGGAACAATGCCGTGGCATGCAAATATCAGATGTCAGTATGGCATGGCATTCAGCCCACTAGCTTAATGTTGGCACAGTTATAATATTGAACTGAGTCAGTTCAGACACATTTAGCTTCGGATTGCTTTGGATTGTTCCCATCTGAAGCTGTAAGGCGGTGTTTACGTGCCACGTGAAGCCTACTATGTGCTACACAACAAGTGTCTTGTCGTTATATTTACCACGTCCGTTCTTTACAGAGGCTCCGACGTAATGTCTAGCCTGGGCAGTGACCCAGACTCGGGCTATTTGCAGGCCGGTCACGCCTCCTACGAGCGAATGAGGACCCTCCAGCTTGTTGGTGTTTCAACTCGCTTATTTCTGCCACACTGTCACGTCTCCGGAGAGTTTTGTGTGTCCGGTGGCACCTGAAGCCCGCTGAATGTAATAACTTCGTGCACTCGTCTGCTCGCTCCATGATATCCATAGGCTCTCTCCCTCTCTCTCCTGCTCTCTCTCTCTCTCTCTCTCTCTCTCTCTCTCTCTCTCTCTCTCTCTCTCTCTCTCTCTCTCTCTCTCTCTCTCTCTCTCTCTCTCTCTCTCTCTCTCTCTCTCTCTCTCTCTCTCTCTCTCTCTCTCTCTCTCTCTCTCTCTCTTTCTCTCTCTCTCTCTCTCACTCACTCACTCTCTCTCTCTCTCTCTCTCTCTCTCTCTCTCTCTCTCTCTCTCTCTCTCTCTCTCTCTCTCTCTCCCACTCCTCACTCTCTCCCTGCCATTCTCCCTCCCTATTTCCCTCTCTATATCTCTCCCTCCATTCTCTCTCTCTCTCTCTCTCTCTCTCTCTCTCTCTCTCTCTCTCTCTCTCTCTCTCTCTCTCTCTCTCTCTCTCTCTCTCTCTCTCCTATGTCCGCTCCTCACATGCCCTCTGTCCCTGAGTGCTCTGCCGAGTCACCGGGCTGAGCCGCCTGCTCCGGTGCTGTGCTCGTGTACTGTGACCGATCTCCCGCCCGCCATCCTGCCCTATGTAATTGCCTCCGGAGATGGCGACAGTCTGCACCGGAGAGCGACACTCGCTCCTTACCCCGCACCCCCTCCTCCCCACCGCCTGGCGCTGCCCCCCGTGTACCGTCTCCGCCCGTCATCGCCGCTGTCTACCACTAATCCCACACATCACCAGGCGCCACAGTCGCTGCCCACCGCTACTGCGCCCTGTGACAGTCTCCTTACCACCTCAAGTTGTCCAGCGTTTAGCCCCATCCCCCTGCCGACCTCTGGATAATATTAGCAGCTTATTACATAGCGGTTAGTCGGCCGATATATTGGAGAAGTTGTCAAATATCCGCGCTGATACCGACCGGCTCACGTCGCAGATGCCTGATCTGCCGCTGCCTGATCTGCCGGGCAGCAAGTACTCGGAATAGTCACCCATCGCAAGGATATACACTGTAATGTCAGTGAAATCCGGTTCTTTGAATTAAATTGGGAAAACGTGTTGGAAAACCATGCGTCTTTTAACTGTTTGCGGTGTGTATATCCGTCTGGTACCTGCCTAACAAAAGCCGATCTGTAGCAAACAAGAAATATGCTTACAAAATGAATCCGTTCCTTGTTGCTTTCGACTTAAAATATCTGGGCTTGTCAGGTAATTAGTAGACTTCGTGGCAAATTTAAAAATCTAATTACAAGTAGACAAAACGACCCGCACCGCTAAGAAAATTGTCGTAGCGTTTTATGAAATAACAAATCACAGGTAGCACATCTGGCCGGCTGGAAGAGAGCGAACCATTAAGGCATCTTGTTGCTTTTCATCTAATCCGATAAAGTTTCCGCATATATTGTGTTCAAAGAAATAATAAGCTTCGTCTCTTAGATAATGTAACTATTTATGTCGTTAACAGGAAACTATCCCATTGATGAAACTCACCAATCTGCCGCACTGTCTGAGAGAAAATAAGCGTCACTGGCCGGACCATGTTCAATCATCGACGGCTGACTTCAGCGGCCCAGGCACCGATGTGGTTTTCTCTGCGAGCTACGGTGGCAGCTGTCTAAATTGGATCATAATTTATTTCCAAAATATTTCCCAGCAGCTCCGAACGAGAGCAAGGCGCTCAGGAATCCCATGGCCCGCGATCAGCCAGGCGGCTGGGACGGGCATGCTACACGGCTATGAAATAGTTGCAGAGGTTTACCGACCAATTAAGGCTGAACGCTGAGTGGTGTTCTAAACTGCGCAGTTGACAGTAACGAATTTCACTGGGATCAAAGACTTCCACGGGTTCAGTTGACGATTTGCGCAGTCACTATACTCCGAAAATATCCTAGATATTTTGCTTTGCACGTCCTTATACGTCGACACTGCGGATGGTACGCTATTCAAGTGGCACCAGGGTCGGGGAGTACATTGTTACCGCGGCATGACACACCTAACAAAGGTGAGTTCGTTTCGCGCCACCTGGGCGTTGTTGAGGACGTATTCGACCCACGGCACCGGGGTTGTCTTGAAGGTGTGCTCGTCCCGTGCCACTCGGACTGTGTTGAGGATGTGCTCGACCCACATCCCACCGGCATGGAGGAAAGTGACATTCATCCCATTCGTCACTCACCGAACAGGCCGAGTCGATAGTTGATGGTGATGACCACCACCTCGCCAAAGCTGGCCAGCACGCCGCCGTCGTACAGGTTTCCCGACGACCAGAGGTACGAGTCGCCGTGGATGTACACCATCACGGGGTACAGGTCGGCGCCGCCTGCAACAGACAGGTCAAACAGGTCACTGAGGTCTCTTCACTTCCCAGGGACAGGAGGTCACCCAGGTCACTCAGGTCAACTCACCGACCCAGCTGCGGAAGGTCACTCAAGTCACTGCGTAGTGCGTATATTAGCGGAAGAAGGTCACTCAGGTCACTGCGCATCCCTCATGCGCTGCAGACGGGACGTGGCAGCGTCAGACCGCAGGAGTTCCTGGAATGAGTCAGGTTATGGAATTGTGAAGAGATACCACGAAGTCGCCCCGAGGTAGAAATGGTGATCTTATTGAATATCGCTGTTACGCCGATATTCCATAAGACCATTTTCAGTTACTTAGTTCACGACTATCCTCACGTAAAGAAGAGTGAAATAGGATTTGAGGTGCACTTTGTCGTTGAGAACCGCCCACTTTTAAGCCCGTTGATGACCTAAATGTTTCTGAACCGGGTTGTGTCTACCTTTGCTGATCGTGTGAATTTGCGAGATTTACAGTGCTGTTAGCTGGTTATTCGATGTCTACTGTACCGCAAAGAATGAAGGTGTATAAAAGAGCGCTTATTATCGTGTACTTACAGTCGGTGTATTTTTTAACGAGGCTGTTCTCTAACAGCTTCATAAGAGATGAATAAGAGGAAATATGCTCATTATGTAAGAGTGAACGTTAAGGGAGAGAGAGAAAAGGAAATAAAGTGACTTTGAAGAGAGAGAGAGAGAGAGAGAGAGAGAGAGAGAGAGAGAGAGAGAGAGAGGAGAGAGAGAGAGAGAGAGAGAGAGAGAGAGAGAGAGAGAAAGAGGAAAGAGAAAGAGAGAGAGAGAGACGAGTACTTGGATTAACGGTGCTACAAGTGCCTACCTAACACATTCCTGAAACTATTGACAACGCTTTTGGTTTGAAGCACTTAAGCCTCAAAGCTTCAAGGCAAGTGAAATGATACAAGACCCTTCACAGCAGCCTGGTTAGATCAAAGTATGTACTTTAAAGGGCTTGTCAGCTTAAAGAAAAAAAGAAATCTTGAAATCAAAAGTTATTTCAATTATACCTTTGTCGCAAGGCAAAGTAGAGTAAGCGAAGCAAAGTAACGCCAAGTAAGCCTTTTTATAACTTCAGGAACGTCCAAATTTGAAAAATATGTGCTTTGTTTTGAAATTGATAGGTGCAACATTACAGATAGCGTATTTGTCTGGGCTAGTTGCTAAACCAGAAAGTGCCGTAATACGAATAGGATCGCTTTATTTGGCTAGTTTAATATACCATTTGATACCCACTATATTGCGTTGCTAAACGTGAGCTCTTGCTTACAAAATGGCACTGGGTTCTCCAAAACAGTCAAATTAATTAAGCAGAAATAGTGGGCACCGTCGTCAGCCAGTCCAGGCTGGTACTGCACAAATTGTCGCTTAACATGAGGCCGGCAAAATGACAATCTCTTTTGTCTTTCCTTTTCTGCTTTTCCACTGCTACAGGCTACAGCAGCTGTCACCCAGCCATCCTTGAAAATAGGGGCACTGCAGTGTCGTTTAGCCTATTTAGAAAACATTTATAGATTATTAGTCTTGTTCATTCACCTGACTCAAAGCTAATACATATAAATAGACCACAACATCCATGACTTAGTGTTTGAAGACTTAAATCAAAATCAAACCAAGTACGACATGTCACTCAACTTCTCTTTTTCCTACATTTTACATTTCTTTATTATATGCTACATTGCAGTACCGCATAAGGCACATTTTTCATCGCAGCTTTTAAGCAGAAACATTTTACAGCTAAAGTTGAAATGATTTCAAACTTCAGTGATAAGTATCTTTTGCAGCAGTCTTGTAGGTATAAGAAGTGAACACAGTGCACTGCAGGGTAGCACCAAGGCAAATATGGCGGACGAGAAGTTCCGAAGTTCCCAATAACAGAAATGTCGGGCGCACTGCTTCCCCGGGAACAAACAGCGTGCGCGCGGCCCGAAATACCGCGCCAACAATGTCGTCACCAGGAGACCAGCTCAATATCCCGCTCTGCGCCAGACCCGTACTTCTGGAGCGCGGAGCACGTGTCATCGGACGCCGCTGCAACATTCCTTCTGTTAGTTCCTCAGAGGAATAAGGCATTCAGTGTTATGTGGGTTAAAAGATGCGTGTACGGTACCGTCTGCATGATAAATTTATTTTAGCAAACTTTGGATAGATCGAACACGGCTATTCAAAATGACGGCAATAGAATCGTGCGAAAGGCAATGTCAGTGCAATGCGAAAGCTTCTGCAAAATGTATGGCTGCACAAGACGCGCTATTCTGAGAAATAAGTCCACTGTTCCCGTGCGCACTTAGCTTCAAATTTAACTTCTCAAGTTCATCGCACATCCTCATTTTCTTTGCCATAGTTGTCCTGTCTTAGAAATGACAGAATCACTTTGTCAATGCGGCAAACTCTGGCGCACGATCACTAGGAAGCGTTCGGGCAGTTCCGCACGTGCTCCTTTACGAGCCGATAACTTTTCTCGAGGTGGTGGGCAAGTTGGCGCCCCGTCGACACGTTCCCACAGTGGCGGCGAACAGGTGGCCGGGCCGCCGGGGAGGTGTCGGAAGGGCGGCGATTTACCGACACACTGCAGCGGCACGGGGCCCCCAACTTCGACCGTCAGCGGCTGTCGGACCCAATCAGATGGTGACCGGTCGCCGTAAATAACCTGTTTACCGGTACACCTTTCAGTTGAGTCGGACCGGCACTGCGGCAGTTTTCGAGCGTCCCCGTCCGTTATCAAATTGACTTTGATCGGCGCGCCTTATATGGTGAGCCGATCTGCAGGGAGCATATTTCCCTGGAGACAAATCGGCGAGCTGCGCTGATTCTAGAAGCAGCGCTGAAGGAACGGGGACATCGATCTGCGTTGTGTAGAACGTCACGCATTTGACGGGTGAAAAACGAGCACGCTGATCGCCCCATCTCGTTGTAGCATAAGATGCCGTTGGCCATCAGGCAAGTTGACTGTGAAGAGATTCTGCTGGCTCAATACGAGCGCATGCGCACTGGCTTCATTCAGCGTCACTGGTTTGATTTTGTTCTCCTGAGCTTATAGGGATATGCTTGGAGTTTGTTGGGATATATGTAAAATTGGATAGTTGCTTCAAATACCCACTGATTCTCTTTGAATTAAAACGCCTTCAGGATACCTTTTTAATCCGAACCTGATGAAGCCACACATATTCGGCCAGCTGATGGGTAATAAAGAGCTACTTCGTTTGGGGAACCACGGCCCGCTCTCAAGTAATATTACCCGACAGCAATGAACAGGCGCGGCTTTGAACATGAACAGAACAGACTTTTCCACACACAAAAAACACCCTTGTGAAACGAGGCAGCTGCTATAGAGCCGTGGCAAACCACGGAAGCCTTGCATTAAGCATCACCAGAAGCGGTGCACAGTCAGGTTATTTTGTGCTGTACATACGTATACTGTCGTCAGCATACTGCTTGCTGGTGTCTGCTATTGACAAAGCTGAAGGGACCAGCAGAGCTTTGATTCAGCGTTTTGAAGGGTCGGGCGGTTCCTCATTGTTTTCCCGTCTGGGGCCGGGCTCTGTGGGCGGCTTCCCCTGCCCCAGGGGTCAGTGAGGTCACCCGGACCCCCAGTCTGGTAGTTTAAGTTCACTAGACGAGCGAGGCTTGTCCCAAGTTGTTGGCGAACGACCCACAGCACGGCATCACTAAGCCACTGGCGCGGCCGTCAAAAGACGACCTTGATAAGCACACGGTCATTTCAGCCGAGCACATTACCCACTGCAGCGTGCCATCGGAGAAAATTGGCCTGACATATCGGCGATAAAATTTGACCTGATATTGACTGCATCTGCAAACTGCGCTGCCGGAATTGAAATGTCGACCGAAGAGCACTTGACATTTGTCACAGCGTCTTACTGCCGGTCTGGCCGGGCGAGAGCAGGTCCTTGAGTGAGCACCAGCCCTGTGGGCCGCGGACGCCGCTTCTCATGGGACGCCACGGAAACGTCTAGTCTAGGGATCGGTCACTTCAAAGGTGATACGGATGATAAGTATTTGCTTTACGCTGTTTCTTATTTAGGAAAGCAGCATAAAGCAATTCATATATTTTTAGCATTATCCTCAGTGATGTTGGAAAGATAGATAGTTGAAGTACATGGAAATACTGCGCTTATCATTCAACGAATTTCATTCGCTTTAGCAAGGTCTCATGGACTGTGCAAGCCACGCCTCTGGTCGATAAAGAAACCTCGCCCATCTCTACCTGACTGTGACGGTACGGGACACGCGTCTTGAAGCTGGGGCGGCCGAGCGGAACCCAGGTGGTCTCACCACCATCACCGTCAACGCTCAGGGCGTCTCTCCAGTGGAACGACCTCCCTGAGAGCCCCGAGACGAGCTAAGCGCCGACATGAGACAGCGGTCCGCGCGTGAGCTGCTCGTGGCGACAGGTGGGGAGGGAGTGGGAGTTGGGATGGAGTGGGGAGTGGAGGAGAAATGATCACTCGTGGAGCAGAGACGGGTGTCGATGTGGAGGCTGTAGAAGAGGAACTCTGACTGATGGACTAGAGCTCTGGGTTGACGTTAAGATATGGTATGAAATCAATCGATGAATTTTGTAGCCCTTTGTAGCCAATCAGCACTGGAAAGTTGAAGAATTGGACAAAGTACTTAGTAAAAGTTGGCACAAGCAATGGTAGAACTAAAACTACTAGCGGCCAGGTACTTTTGGTTGCAATCAGCTTTGGTTTCGTCACTGACAATGACAAATACATAAATGACAAGTAAATAACGAGATTAGAAACCTGGTTGGAACGCAGATACCATCGATAATGAAGATTCCATGAAGCACGTCCTTTCCTCGGAGAATATTTGTGAGCACTTGCCTCCTTTGATATTCACACAGACAAAACTCAGAGCCGTCCACCAAATAACTCCTAATTTCATTTGCCATTGGATTCTGGGAGGATTGAGTCCACCGGTCGGCCACAGCTCCGCGGGATGATCCAGCTAGTCTCGTCCTCAGCTCTTCCAGCCGACTCCAGCCTCGAGTGGACTCTGACTCTGATCCGCTAAATCCGCGGACCCGGGCACCGCTGGCCGTTTACCGCCGGGTCAGTCTGGCCGTCAGAGGTCTCCGCAGGTCGAGGGGAGGCTAGAGCTCGGCCCAAGCGACTAAAAATGCGTCCTCAGTCTCGCGACACCACAGTTATTATGAGCATAATGTCCGATAATTAATTTGCAACCAGTCTGCCTTATTTCCTTCTAGCTTAACCGAAAAAGTGAAAGAAATTTCGAAGAGAAAACAAACGGTGTTTTGGCGGTTTCTGACTCTATCGATAGAAGTTTCATTGAAATATTAGTTGCAGCATTCATTCGACTTGCTACTCGTGTGCTTGAAATGTGCTCATTCTATGAATCACTTACATAAATCACGTCTGGTTCGTTAGCAAAACTAAATAACGACAAGATCAGTTTCCAGGTCGTTTTGTTTTCCTTGGGGGTCAGTCTTAGAGCTTTATCGAAGTAACAGTGCACGAAAATAGGCAATTGCTTGAAAGTCACAATTCTTATTCTAGAGATACCTGAATAACAGAGTTGGTATTAAGTTCATTGACGATTCTGAGCGGCAATCGTCCCGGCGTACCCAGTGCCAACACATCAAAAGGTTCCAGATCGTCATTTATTGCCCCTTAGATAAAAATAGCGTCATAATAGTGTCATTTCATTACTCAGTTACGCAAGAGGACAGGTAGAAATGGCGTCAGCGTGCCAGAACAAAATGTCCAAAGGACAAAGTGCTCAATATCACGCATGTCTGAGCAAGCAGTCACGCTCCTGTTCATCTGTTCATCTGTCTGGCAAACCATTCCGGTTGGCTTTCACTAGTCTCTTCTGCGGAAGACGAGATTCGCTCTTTTTCTGAACTCCCCCAACTTTGTGACTGTAACTTGTAAGCGCCACCTGAGAGCATCCAATCCTATTTTGCATGACAATAAGTGAAGCTATATCACAGAATTAGAGAAATGACGAGTAGGCAATCGTTCAACGATGTATCGTGCAACGATGTATCGAATAAGATATCGATATAAGATATTGGTAATAGCCAATAGGGTATCGATAAAGACATCGATATTTCCAAAGCTATGCACTACTGTACTTTTTAGCTGGCTACCGACTTGTACTTAGGTACTAGAGTAAGAATGCAACGTAATTATTAGAAAATATGATCCAACGATAGATCAAGATAAAGTTTCATTGATCTATTTATAAACCATCACAATGTCTCTGCAGATGTTCCCGATGCCTCTAATTCGTTCTACCGCTCGCCGCCAATGCTTTGTGTGCTTTCTGACTTTCACTGCATTCTGAACACACTCAGCGATCTTGCGGAAGGCTGACCTAAGCTAAAGTCAATTGCAGTAGCACAATGCACAGAGGGACATACTAGGCCTCAGTTTCAAAATTCGTGACATCATCGTTGAAAAACGAAGCTAATGTATTTACCAGTTTGCAAAATGTGTTTTCGACATTAAATCCTTTTTTATTTGATTGGTCTTTCGTGGCATCGCTGTCAGCTGGGTTGTCACATTTAAAGTCAGAGCTTAACACTGGAGAACTATGATTTCTAATCAATGCACGACCAGGGAAACAGAAGCTTTAGCCTCCATTTGTCAGTTCGTACGTCGTTGGGAATTCAGTTAAAACTCGTTAGGCTGCTAGTCCGCCACTTGAATAAATCAAAAACTAATTAGCAGACCATCCCAGGGCATCTGTTGGCAAATTAACAGCACAGTCCACGCATATTCTCAAACAAAGAGTATTCTTTATGCAAATTGTTGGTCCTTTGGACCTGTCCGGGCACTCGGCACAACTCAAAACAAGTTAGCATTTCGGTCGTCGTCGAGCCGTGCCCAACTTCCAATCTGCAGCGAGCGCGGCCTGAGCTGGAAATGTGAAATGTCTTCTGACACGTACAGGGGAGGCAGCAAACTATCTGTCCGACGCTGTATAACATCACAGGACCGAGTCGACTCCTCGGCTGGATCTGATCGGGCTATAGATGTCGACACCACTCCGTCGGCGCCAGACGCCGGGCCGCCTCTCCACCGCGCCGCGCTCCAATCTCCGAGAACGACACCGCGGGAATTCGTCGATAGCGCGCTCCAGAGAGACCGCACACTCTCGGCCGCTCGTTGGTGGCCCCCTCTGTTTGATGCTGGTTCGTATGGCATTTGAAAAGGCTTAAAGGTGAACAGGAACAGGAAAACAAGGCGCCGGCGCGCAGCTTCCGGAGACAAACAATGGGCTGAATGTCGCCCGTCACGGCGGCGGACCGGCGAGAAAACGAGGCTGCGCCGGTGAATTGGGGCGCGGGCTGCAGCAGAATCGACATCGCCGCACGCACACTGCCAGTCGGCTTCGGGCGGAAAAGAAAATGCACCATGCCAGTCTTTTCAGTAAGATGCGCGATAGGTGGTGCGAGCATACTTTTTATGAAAGTACTTGCTGTTTGCCAAACTATTAAAATGTGTTAGCCAACATCGAGATGTTTCGCCTTCTCTCTCATTCCTTTTTGTCTCTCCTTCCCCCCCTCTCTCTCTCTCTCTCTCTCTCTCTCTCGAAAAGAGGAGAGAGAAAGAGGAGGGAGAAGAGAGAAGAGAGAGATGCTCACAACATTCTTTTGACAAAATTCAGGCGAAATGATTTGTATTTACTGTCGTCCTCACGCTGCTCAGCTTGCATCATATGAGATTGTGTTGACACTAGCATGGTAATTATCTTCGCTACTTTCTACTAGAAACCTCCAAGCTTCCACTGTCACGCAAGGCTGAGTACAGACTGCCGCTTGGCAGGTTCGCAAATCGCCAATTGGGAGCAAACTTCGTTATTTAAGCAGGACTAAGTCCGTTAGGCATCTTGGCTGAGCGCAGCCGACCTACTACATTGTTCCTGCTTACGTGAGCAGAAAACAGGCCGTCAAGAGCACGCCGGAAAGTTCGCCTCTCTCCTCCCCCGGCCCGTCCCTCCCCGGAGGAACATCAATACGGCGTCCCGAATTGGTCTCGGCTGGTCGCGCGGCTGGCCTGCCGCCGGCCATGAGCCAGCCCGGTGTACCATCACTCAGTGACGACAGTCGCCGGCCCGACCGGGGAGGTCCCATGACCGTGTTCGGCGGACGTCCGTGCGCGCTCGGGCGCCACTGATATAGAGACTCAGCTGATGAGTGCGGCCACGGACCGGGAAGTTACGATAATTAATTAGCAGAAGAATGTGGCCTGAAGCTGGCTGCCGGGCAACTTGTGCGGTTTTATCGCGTTCGTTGTCGTGTTTGATTAAACTTGGTCGAGAATCATCAGTTGGAACGAGTCTAGCGGTTTTGTGAAAATTACTTGGCGACTGGATCGTTCAAACCTGCCGAAGGAACTATTCCTCCTCTTCCCCAGCGTGGCAGCGGGGAGCCGCTGGGAGTTCTTCGCCAGCAGCGTGCCTGCGAGTGGGGAATGGGTCGGATAGGGCGGGTCCAAGCCCTTCCGCTGGCAGTAACTCAACGGCACACTGTTCTAAGGAGGACGGCGCGGGGCCCGCGAGAGCCGAGCCTGGGGCAGAGGCGGCGGCGAAAGCGCGGCATGCGAAAACGATGGCATTAGGATGTTCGTAGGGCCAACGGTATATCAGCAGGGTCGAGTACCATATCACGCCTGTACATATGTGAAGTGGCGCCATGCAAAGCCCTCAGTTTTTGAGCTGAAATACGCCCTGAGAGTGTCAGCGCTCGACTTCTTCGGTCAAGCGTGCAGCCGTGATTAAATGAGCTGATATTCAAAATGTTGTCTCAGCAGCATGAGATGAGCTCACTCTCCCGGCTTTAGAAACGTGAAGGGACGGCTATTAGATCGTGGTATTTACAGGCACGTAGCCAGGATTTTGCTCAGGGAGGGGCCACAGGTCGCGGGCTACATAGTGTCGTACCCCCTCCAAAAATGGAAAACTCCTCGAATTTGGCCCACTATTTTGGGGGTGCAGCTGTTTTTATTTTTAACTTTATTTTATTTTATTTTTCGTCTTCAGGAGGGCATAGCCCACGTGCCCCCCCCCCCCACGTGCCCCTTGGCTACGTCCCTAGGTACGACTACGTACCACTATCAATGTGACATTGGGCTGCGGTATGACAATCGGACTATTCAGTATGGTGCATACATGCACCATATTGGCTTATTGGCTTCTGAGATATCTTTTGAACTGCGCTTGGGGCCCCATATCAGCTGCAATGCCGAGCTAGCACATTTCCCTTTTACTTCTGCGCTCAGCTGCCATCTCTCTTTTCGAAACTAGATTGGTCAAGACTTTCCTGTGGTCATCCTGAGCTCCCACTCAGAGCAAAGTTCAATGTCAGGGGTCATCAACTGCCCATCTGCCGCACCTGCTCCTCAGAGGTTCTCAAATCGACTGCACACACTCATTATCAGACACACCAGTGGAAGAAACGCATCACTTTTCAGCGATCCACGGGACCCAGTGTCGTGAGCTGCACAATGCACATTAATATTGAATGATCCAACGAATGACCAACGGTGCGAGACGTCCCGTGGTTAACGGGTGCGTCCTAGCGGTTCTCTCCCAGGATACTGGCCACTGTAGTGGTCATCAGTGCTCCCCGTGACGTCCTCCGAACCATTAGCATATAAATCAGGAAGTGAAGACAACTCCATTCGTCTCGAGTGAGTCTGAATCATGATCTGAAGTGATTTCATGCAGATTAGTGTCACAAAGCTGTAAAAAAGTTAGCTGTGATCACTGTAAATCTCTTATAAGCAGGAGTAATGTAAGCTATGTATAACATGGTATAACACAACTTAAACATGTAATTAAGTGTTTAAAGGCAAACAGCGCATTTGTAATTAAAGAAAAAAATGTCATGAACTCAATGGATATCTCAATATAAGTGCACCATAGTTCCATTGGATATCAAAATAATAAAAAACCTGGCTCCATGATCCCCTCGGATATAAGATAAAGATTCGTGGGATCATAGCTCAGACACATTCTCACAGTTCCGTGCACCTGTCAGATTAACAACTGAACACCTGTCAAGTAATTTTCAACATTCTTTTTACTACCTGACAACAGCCATAAAAGCCTCACCACAAGCATCATGTCATCACAAATCCATGCACAGCCTCTCATATCCCGTCTGGGCAGCTCACACAGTACGCCTGGCCGCCCCATTTCTACCAGCCGTCTGAGAGCAGCGCCGTCAGCGCGGTCACGTCTAATGCATCCATCTTGTGCGGCTGGACGCTGGCACGGATCAGCTTCATCGTGGATTACCCCATCGCCCGGTCCATTACTGGCGTGTAATGATAGCACGCGGAACCGCCGCCGGCTGCAGAGCGCTCTGGGCAGACTGCAGTCGCTACTGCCGTGACCTTCTGACTGCTAGGATACATCAGTCAGGCGTCACGCCTCCCCATCAGTAGTCTGATAGATAGACCGGTCAGTCTGATGGCCAGGCTAACAGTCTGTCACTCATGGGCTGTCAGTTAGTCAGTGGCCAGTCTGTCAGTGCGATTGATTGTTGGTTAGGAAGGCAGTCGCAGTTCGCCAGTCGCAGTCCGTGAGTTACAGTCAGTCAGTCACAGTCAGTCAGCCGTAGTGTTCAGTTAGTCGACCAGTTTGACGGTGACAACTGATAAGCCTGTTTGCTGTCGGCCAGGACATTCTCTTCACTGGTATCCGTGCTATTAGGAAATAGCTGCACTGCCAGCCCCTCACACAGCACAGCATAAAAATTCAATCATCTATATCCTTTCTTTAAGTCCTAACACCTACCAACTCGCCACCATACCACTCAGTCACCAGTCGTCCGTCAGCGGTCCGAATCACCAGTCCATGACCCCGCCAGCCCCCCTCCCCCCCGGCTGACCTCCGCGCCCCTCCCCGCGGGGCTATCGGCCTCCGGCATTCTGCGCGGCCAGTGTTTGTCCAGCGCGCCACCGCCGGCACACACAGATGCTCCGTGGACGGACAAACAGCCGGCACAATCGATGGAGGCTAGCGCGCCAATCTAACCACAGATAATGTTTGTCTCTTATTATGCAGCGCGCGGCCGGGGACCGAGACGTCGCCCCTGCGGACCAACCAGCTGAGAAAGACATAGCCCCAGTGGCGGGTGTTTACGGCTGTGTTCTCCTAAAGTCGGCCCATTTTTCGTCTCCGTCTCCGTCTCCGTCTCCGTCTCGCCCTCGCTCTCGCTCTCGCTCTCGCTCTCTCTCTCTCTCTCTCTCTCTCTCTCTCTCTCTCTCTCTCTCTCTCTCTCTCTCTCTCTCTCTCTCTCTCTCGCTCTCGCCCTCGCTCTCTCGCCTTCGCTCTCTCTCCTCTCCCCCTACCACCCTCCCTCTCTCGAACCACCTCTTCTTATATAAGTTTAAGTCATTTTCGGCCCGATGATGTCTTATTTGTACATATACTCGATCATTGGCAAGAGTGTGGCGATGAAGTTTTGTTCCGGGGTGCCTTGGGCAATAGATGGCTCATTTTTTACCTTACTTATGTAGTAATTGTTAGTTAGTTAGAAAAATTGTCATTTTATTCATTTTGACCTGGTTGTGGGTCACCCAGTCCTGTCATGATCCGCTCTGCTTCGAGCATACCTCATCCTGCTAAGTAGCTCGCCCTGCCCCGGATGCGGGCGAGAGCTCCTCGCTGCAATATGCCCTCATATACTCCGTCTTGCGCCGCGAAAATAGACGTGTCAGATTGGATAAAGGCCCGATGCTAAATTATTTTCTAAATTGATGTTCGGTGTTTCAACACAACCAAGAAAACATGATTCAAGAACTTGTTGTGGAGAGGTCGGGGATCCATTCCCGTGAAAACATAGAACGTAGATAATGTTGGAAATGTTTTTGGTTAGGCGATGATGGAAAAGCGTAATTGACTGAAAATTCATTGATTGTGCTTTAGGGATGCACCAGTGAAAAGAACTCTCACACCATTTGCAAAAATAAAATATATTCCTCCCTTGAAGGACGCTATCGATATTGTTCATACTATAATATCAATTATATCGATTATATCGGTTATATCGATCATGCTTCAAATACTGGTAAATAGATATCAGCTTTACGGTTAATTATTTTCATTGCAAACAATGCAGTCCGAAATATTCAACTCATTGTGCATTAACCTATGCATTATAGAGGAATACGAGTGCACCCTATGCGATACGATTGCGTGCTGTGGTGACTTATTTTGCTGAGTCTTCTTTCCATGCTGGTTCTGCACATTTTTTTCCTGCTTCTCTGGAATCGCATTCAAGATCGGACACGCACCGAAATGGCTTGTCACAGCTAAGACATTCGAAAATGGATAACGGAGTTTCGGAGCGAAATTCAACTAATATCAAGGGAGGAAACGATTTAAACGCAGCTGCGACAACCGAAATTTGAACAGAGCCAACGGTCGGTGAAAGTGAAAATGTGGATATTTGGCGGAACTGTGAAAAATCATAAAAATAAAACATAAAATTAATTCAGGCGTTATTAGAAACTATTCAGCGACTTTCCGTCTGTTCTTATATTCTATACAGCAGTAGCACTAAACGAGTGGTGCTGGAGGGAGAATGCAGAGTGTTATGTCGTAACTGGCATTTATTTGATGACAATTGTTTTCTTCAAAATATTAAGCTTTCGACAGCTTAAGCAGCTAACAATATCGTCACTTTAATATTGATGAGCTATGTAGTGGCTGATAACGAAAATGGTGGCCTGTAGTACTCGTATACTTTGAGCCGGATGAGCCGAATTTTTCTCAGAGAAACAATGCTTTATTCCATAGTGTCAATAGAAGTTAGCCCGGATTTCGCAGCTTCAGGTTCATCAAATTCTGAATTCATTATCATGCGCTGCAAAGCTGATTACATGCACTTATTACATGTCATCGCCTTGATTCACTGCTAGCTCACCCTATCTGGGAGTAGCGGACGTCTATCGTAAGAAACACCGTAAGAGAAGACTATTGTTTAGCCTGAGCAATTCTTCATCCCAAAACCATTAAATTCGTGCCTGTATTTGAGGGTACATTGTTTGGTCGAGCACATAAGTGGCCGGCTAAAAACCCGATCAGGTTGTGAAAACCAGAGTTTCTGGAAACTATTATCCCTTATATCGGATGTGTACATAGAACGCGCTGGCTGTGTGTGGATTCTGCAACTTCTTTCCCTGCTTCAAAGTTTTTGCTTCTCGCAAAGTTTGTTGAACGGATGAGCCACTGAAGCTCGGAAAATTATGTGGTTCTATGTAACCAGCAGCTGTATCTGTACCTTAGCGTGCACATGCCTTTTGCGAGTGATCTGCTTTTTTATTCCGATTGGGGCCTTTCGTGCATTGCAAAATTATTACGGAGCGAGCGAAGCGAGCGGAGTCTTACGTAGAATAACGGAAATTTCTGAGTATGAGCGGCCGGCCGGCCGGCCGTGGTCACGATTCTGCGACGCTTATATCACAGCAACCACTTGACCGATTTACACGCGGTAATTTTTGTAAGGTAGCTTCATTCCTTCTACCAAGTATTGGACTATTCCCGACGCATGTGGGTGACCCCTTATGCACGTGCCACGTGCAAAACGAAGAGGTGTCACTTTTGTAATTGTTGCAATATCTCGGTAACTACTGGGCCGATTGCGCTGAAAGTTGGCATGTAGGTAGGCACCCACTAGGCAATGCATATCCATGTGCCAGAGTTGGGGTGCTACTGCACGTGCGCACGTGCAGGGGTCGATTCCAGATCTCGAGAACGGCTGGACCGATGGCACTCAAATTTGGCACATGGTTAGGGACCGGTTAGTAGGGTGCCGTGCAAAAGTCAGTTGGGACCCATTTTGCACGTGCGCACGTGCAGGGTGCCGCTTCCAGATCTCGAGAACGGCTGGGCCGATTGTGCTCAAATTTGGCACATCGCTAGAGACCGGTTAGTAGGGTGCCGCGCACAAGTCAGCTGGAGGTACCCAGTCGAAATTTTGCACGTGCAAGGCTCACCCTCTCGCTCGCTCCGTTAGTCGCCCCAAAAGGCGCTATACTGGTGACTTAACTTGCAAATATGATAGACCAAGTATTTTTACTCCACCCCTGCTCAAGTTCACATAGACATCCGATATGATTGCATAACCCATATCCATGATCTTGGAAGATATACTCAATTAAGAAAAATGAAATCAGGATTCAAACGTCTTCTTCATTCATGCGTGCATATTTATCAGATGATAAAAGAAGACAGTTCTAATGGAATGACAACGCACAATCAGATCTTACAACGCTCACCATTTTATAGAAGTATTCCAACAATTGAAGTTGTTCCAATCGACAAAGCTGTCGCTCTATTCGCAGCCTCCCATCCCGACAGCTGCACGGCGCGGTCCCCTGCCGACGGTCTGCGCGCGGGGACGATCGGGAGACGGCGGCGGCCCGAAAAACAGTCCCGTTAGACGAGCCGCCTCATCTGGGAGCTGCGATCGGACAGCGGCGAGCGACAATCCAAACTTCCGCCGCTCGGCAGCCGGTGCCAACTTGTCTCGATCGCCGGCCGGAAGTGAAACTGCGGAAGGCGTCTCGTCGCGGGCCTCAGCTCCTACCGCCGCCGCCGCCGCCGGCCGCTGCGGCTGAGCTGGCACCTAACGCCACTGCACTGTGTCGAGAGCAGACAATATTCCAGGCGTTAACACTAATGTCGCGTAAAATTAAACAAAAACATATGTACAACATATCTTTAAAAGACACATTTTGAATAACTAATCGATATCTATTTTCTTTGGGCACTTCGCACGCCTCTGTCTACAAATATCTCAGCTTTATGTGATGGACGGATGCGGACAGCCCGGCTAACCTGAGGCCCGGACGCCTCGTCGGCAGCAACGGGCGGCGAAAAGAAGGCAGCCGGATGTGTGGAGGGCGCCGACGGCGGTCAAAGTGGGGCTCCACACCATCCAAAACACGCCCTGGGGCAGCCTGAGTGGCCGGCACGGTACACAAAGGAGTCATTTTTACTCGTCGGACACGAGAGGTGCCCTGCAGCCGGCTCGGGTGCGTGACTCGCACTCGAAATAGCCCGCTCGAGGTCGCGCTCCGCCACCGTCGCAAATGTATTGGCTGCGCTGATTGAAGTGCAGCACAGGCTAATTTGTCTCCTAAGTAGTTAATGTGTCCAATTGAGACTTAACGGGATATGTCAAACTATGTAAATGAGCCGTCAGCTGGTTATGTTCCGATGATTTGAGCCAATTGATGTAGCATTTCAGCAGCGCCGAGGATGCTGCGTTTAATTACTCCTAAAAGGGATGAGTGTGAGAGAGTTTCAAATAGTAAGGCTATGGAATATCAGCTACGTGATGACAGTAAAAAGGAAATATTTAGCAGCACTCGACACGCCTATAATTCCATTTTAACTGCTCCTTCATCATATCGCAGTCCTTAACCACAGCACGCTTCATACTACAGTATGTAGTATTTAATATTACCGCACTCCTACACAAGAAAAAGAGGTACCACTGCTTAAATAGGTTACACATATTTCCACATAAGGTTTCCCCGACTGGCGCTCTTTGAACCGAGCAATAAGTGCGTATGGACTGGAGCCAGCGCCGTGATAGCAGCAATGCATTTCCAATGAAGTCACCCTTCGGAGAATAGCCACGGAGAGTCGATGCGTACGGAGAGTCATTCCGGAGACTCTGGTGTCCCCCTGAACCCACGTCTGTCTTCTGACATGCCAACTAACAAAGCATAGCTCGGCGCCCTCAACTACCAACGCATAGTTTCGCCTCAACTTCACGCACTGCTCGGCTTCGCCCCCAGCAGCGAGGCGCCGCCCAGAGATGGTCTGTCTGAAGTCAGTCCTCAGAAAAAGCCCGGCGCTACTCAAAGGCGTCCGACAAGTTTTCCGTCCGGGACAATCCGTCAGAAGTTTGGGACGTCGGCTCACCGCCGGTTGTCGCCGTTACCATCACATCTCGGGGTGGGGTGTACCCGGCTGACGGCGATCCGTTCCACCGGAGCGTTCAGAGGCGGAGTGGTGCCGATGAGACTCATAATGTGGCGCTCAACTGCGCCGATAAATGCCAAAGTACCGCAGTCGGCAAAACTTGGAGCTGTTTATAGGAATCGTTAGAATTCGTGGAACTCCGCGGCACTCTGCATAGAAGTAAACGACGAGTTCGCGGTAGCCACAATTGTTTCGGCTGCATTTTGAAGCACACAGTGCTGAAGAATTTCTTTAAAAATGTTTAAAAAACAAATGCTTCATGAGATTCCAATGGGCAAAGTCGATTCCAAATACCAAAGGTCAATGCTACGCCATTGGTGTAAAATTGGCGGTGATCCAGAATGCAACAATGCTCAGTCGCTCAATCCAGCAGAATCCGGCATTTTCATTTTCATACCGTCAAACACATCCAAAAATATATCACCAAATGTGTTTTGACCGTGTGAAATGCCACAGATCCAGACAGTTCAGGGCATCCCGCGCCATTCGGGCGTGCTGCTGTTGAAAAACTCGCTGATTAGTCTCCAATGACTCAAAAACAAATCGCATTGCCGCAAATTCCCTTCTGAATGCAAAACGAGAAAGCAATTGAAACTATTAATGAGGACACGTTCGACAGCCAAGCTCAGCTACATAACGTTGTTCATCGGCTCATTTTTACCCACAAGATAAATACGAGTAAGCTGGGCGTTACATAAAAACATCGAATCTTTGAAAAACTTGGTGGCTACGTGAATGGAATGTGGCTTGTTTTTCGTGGCCGCAGCGGTCAGCACAAATTTACTGCTCAAAGTAATTGGTCGTGGCGCTGGACCGTGCCCGCACGCTGATGCCGGTGCTATGGTTCCCTCTGTTGTGCTCAGAATCGTTGGCTAGAATCCGGGCCACAAATGGCCAACAGACACGCATTTGTACGGATTAAGGTTCCCGTCTTGACGTCTTTGCGTACGTTTGACTTAAATACGTCTTTGCGGGTGTATGTTGACCAATAGGAAAAATGATTTTTGGAATGTCTAGAAAAATTAACAGCTCAAAGATTGCGAGGGTCACATATCAAAGATGCCTCGCCTCAACCTGCTCGATTCACGCAGTATGGGTTACAAAGTGGCATATTCTTGTGATTTTGTTATTGGTAGACGTAACGCACTTACAGACGTTATTGAGTTACATATTATGTAGGTACTGCAGGTGGTGTCTTCATAGAGCTGCAGTCATTCATCACATTCGAAGAAGCTTAGAGGACGCAAAATCATTCACTTATTAACAGCGGGGATTTCGATCAGGACCCTGGCCTGATTCCATCTGTAAGTAAATGAGAGTAATAAATAAATGAAATGAGATTCGTTTATGAAATGCATGCTCGATGTTGTCATTTTTAGCGAGTACAGATTCAATAGGTGCCATTACAAAACGGTACACTGGGCGCAATAAGCGATAAGCAGGTATGATCGGAATAATGCTATCGCAATCATTGCGAGTTTCAAAGTGAAACTTAAAGATGCACTACCACTCCGAGGCGTTCGAACCGTCTTGTTCTTCTCGTCCGTGGTTCATCTTTTATTGATGCATGAGTGAGTTCTAATATACTCGTCACTTTGTTGTTAGATATATGGTGACATTTTATCAACTGATATTAAAGGGACCCTCCCACCTTAACATTAGATTTGAGTTGAGATAGCCAAATTGGTGGCCATGGCCTGAAAATACCGGTTTGGGCACTCACAACATCGAAAAATGCTTTAATTCGGAGATATCGAATTTCAAACTTGCAGTTTTCGGATTCTAAGGGGCTAATGCATTGGTATGCCCCCTTAGAATTTGTGACGTCAGCGGAGATCTAACGATTTTAAATCTTTTACTAAAACGTTTGGTAGCACGCGGTGGTATATGCTGCTTTGCGCGCAACAAATGCCGCACTTTCAAATAAAGTCGCTAGGAACAGCGGAGATCTCAAAAAGTAAACAAAAGTAAAAGTCTAATATCTTGAAAAGCGGTGAATATTTTTCGATGAAATTTGGTAGATATTCGTTTTTGCTCTTTCTGAACCGAGCGACATCACTTTCATGCCAATTCATTAACTTTTTTGAAGGTGGGAGGGTCCCTTTAACTGATATAACTGAGCGCAGAACATTGATTTCTATCGGAAAACCGTTAAATATCAGCGACCACACAGTAAGCTGTTTAAATATGTCGCTGTTGTCGGGTAGACCGTGGCATCGTCCCGTCTCAATTAGTGGTAAGACCGATCCCCGGCTAGTCCATCCGATTCTCACTACCTCCGAATTAAACTGTTCCTGGCAACGGCCAGACAAAGCGGATCACATCTGTCTCAATCTGTAATATTGAATACAACGGAATCGAGTCTATAATGACATCGCAGCACATTTGAACGGCTGCTAAAGGCAGGGCTGTCATCGCATTGTGCGATTAATGGCCGGCGGCCTCAATACCTGCCCCGGAGCGGTATGTATTCCGCAATGCACTTACGTTTTAGATAATCTCATTTCCCAGTGTGCCGGCATCCACACATGTCACATCTGAAGCGTTCCACCAGCGGCCTTCCATTTAGTTTATCCAATTACGAAGACCAGACATACGGAAAGTAGAAAAACTGCGGCAGGGCTGTGCAGCTGAACGCTGACAGTGACAGCGCGCTCACTCGCTGAAAACAGGCCCCGCGGCCCGAACTCCGGCACACGGCACGGAGAGACACGCCAGACAGGCCGGCGGGAGGCGGCCATCCCATGGCGACGGAGAGACACGCCAGACAGGCCGGCGGGGCGGCCATCCCATGGTGACGGCCGTCGGCCGATATGAGGCCATATTTTGAGATTACGGAGGCCGATTAAGGGCGCCGGAGGACGTGCTTAGACGGCGGCGCCGACCATTCATCGCTGCCAGCCTCCCCGCGCAGCCGGCCAACTTACCGCCCGACTTTAATGAGCTTTTGTTCAACTTTCTTCCTCGGACGTTCTCCTCTTCTTTGGCCCTACGTCCTCTTTGCACGGCTTCTATAGTTTTTATCCTTAGCGCCGTTTTACTTTCAATTTCGACCGAAGTTTGGGTGATATTTTCTGGCATGAATTCTTCTCATGCGTGGATCCGTAAAGCTGCTCCCAGTTCTTGTGAAATCAGAGCGCTGAAAATATCTGAAATGGTCACATTGGTTCGGCTTCGGTCGCTGAACTGGCTTCAGTCAGCCCGTTGACTCGTTCATCTTGCTCCACTTCTCAATTTATGGGGCCCTTGATCGAAGGCGAACCGCAGAATTTCGTCGTCGACACACGCTGGCGGCTGGAGGCGAGGCCTTCCGCAGAAAAGGCTCCACAATGTGCGACTCCAGAACGCCACGAGTCGCAATGGTGCGTGTGCCAAAGCGCCTTTTTGTCACCAGCCGTGATCAGCCTCTTCTCTGTATCGGAGCTTCATAAGAGTCAGATCTAATTAGTCACATCAATGTAGGGATCAAAGGAGACCGGCCGTCATTTCGGCTGGCTGCCGCCGCGTCTCCGGCCGGATTTTTGTATAAGGCTGAAACTTTAATGGTAGTCGATGATTTTCGAACGGAGCAGCTTAAAGTTTTAAACTGGGATTGAGCGGACGGCTGTGATCCCTATTCTGAAAGGTTGACGAATGGCCTCGTCGACCTAAGAAATATGAAGAAAAGGAAAAGACGTGGCAGTGGTCCGGAAAGAAATTATAGGTTGATGAGACCACCAACCGAAAAGAAACTTGGATCAAATGCATTGATAGCCATACAGCTAGTAAAAGTAAAAAAATCGATGCCACAATGATGATGTGCGCAGTCAAGTGTTGTCCAAAAAGTTGTGTCCAAATGCTGATTTACAAGCTAATGTTCGTCCGATCGAATTTCACACATAAACATATCAGAACATTCCTATGTCAAGAAGCAGTCGCAGTTTTTGCCAAACGTAACCTGGTATTCTTACTCAGTGGACAAATAGCCATTTCGCCGCGTCTGTACCGGGCCGGCACATCTGTGGTGTCTGCCTTACTGTCTGCCCTGTCTACAGCATCCCCTGTCGAACTGGCCAAGGTGAGCTCATGACGGCACTCAGCTTTATGGGGCCCTAACTGCAGAGTCCATTCGAGGGGCAATCTCTCAGTCCCGGGACGCTCGCCGAATGGAGCGCCCGTGCTCGTGTAACTGACCCGCTGAGCCACCGACAAATGTCTTTGTTGAGAGGATGGCTCAGGCACGACCTGCGCCAAAATCCGGCCCTGATTCCCGCTTTGTACAGCGCGGAGTTAGCAGTTGTGCCGGTTCAGAGCGCCGCACTGGAGCGTATGTCGGTGCAGGAATTCTAGTTACGGAGCGAGCGAAGCGAGCGGAGTCTTTCCTTAGATTAACGGAAATTTCTGAGTATGAGCGGCCGGCCGGCCGGCCGGCCGTGGGGACGCTCTTCAAAAGCTAATATCTTAGGAACGGGACATCCGATTGACAAGCGGTCTTCTTTACTGAATGTCACTTGGACGTAAAAGTTCTGTGGTGTGATGGCCACCATGCGTTCTTGCCAACCACCGCACGTGGCGCGTGGTAAAGTTGGACATTTTTTAAGAACCCCCAAAATTGCAACCTCAATAACGGCACAACGGTTGGGCCGATTGAATTGAAACTCGGTACACAGTTAGGTCTCCATCAGATAATTCATCTGCATGTGTTAAGGTTGGGGTGCTACTGCACGTGCGCACGTGCAGGGGTCGTTTCCAGATCTCGAGAACGGCTGGACCGATGGCGCTCAAATTTGGTACACGGTTAGGGACCAGTTAGTAGGGTGCCGTGCACAAGTCAGTTGGAACCCATTTTGCACGTGCGCACGTGCAGGGTGCCGCTTCCAGATCTCGAGAACGGCTGGGCCGATTGTGCTCAAATTTGGCACATCGCTAGAGACCGGTTACTAGGGTGCCGTGCACAAGTCAGTTGGAGGTACCCCCTCGAAATTTCGCACGTGCAAGGCCCACCCTCTCGCTCGCTCCGTTAGTCGCCCCATAAGGCGTTATACTGGTGTTATGACACCCGAAATTCGGGTGATTGCTTAATCAATGGAGTCTGTCAGACGGAAAATTAAACGGCGCCGTTGTCCCGAACTTTGGCGAGTTCAAGTACAAGCATCGACAAATTCTATTTGGGAATGGAAATAATTTCTGAAATGATATGCACGCGTCTAAAATATCATTCAATTCATTTTGGTCGCCGAGATGCATCGGTTGTTGAGTATATGTGATCGCACTGCATCAGGTGCGCTATGCTTGATATGAAAGATCTGTCACTTTTTAGGCGTCAAGTTTTCAAGCAGCTTTGAGATACATGAACAAATGAATATGAATAACGCGATTCAGATCCCGTGAGAGTCTGCTTTCTGTGATTGTTGCTTTAAGCTTCATCTAATCAGCTTCAAAGCACCATAAAAAAAATCAAAATTTCAAAATATCATTATTCGGCAATACGAGTATAGTTTTTAACAAGATCTAAAAAATTGTGTAACTTCGATTATTCATATCAGGCTTTAATCAAAGGTCAGGTGGGCCGACTCTCAGCTACTCTCTGAAGCCGACATACCTATTCTTTGAAATCGCGAAAAAAAAAAACAGAAATGTCACAACCTCCACACCTCCTCAGCCGCGGAAAGTTGGATTAGTGGCGTTCTTCTGCATTCTGTAAAAAATAAAGAGCTTTTGGAATATCCTTTGATAAATAGTCATTGCAAATAATATCACTAAAAAGGCAGGGAAACTGCAGTTTGAAGCGTTACGGTACAAAAGCATCATATTCCGTATATAAGCCGGTGAAGCCAATTCCATGACATGACAAATTAACTTCACCATCCTCCTTCGCCCAGCATCTCTATTTTCCTTCCTTCTCCTTCTCTCTACCCTCTTTTCTTTCCCCTCCCTTTCTTTTCTTCTCTCTCTCCCTCTCTCTTTCTCTCTCTCTCTCCCTCTCTCTACCTCGTTCTTTTTCCATCTCTCTCCCCTTTCTTCTACCCCTCATCCATCTTTTACTTACGATGAGCAGGCGCGTAGACGTTCAGGTAGAGACAATCCTCGCTCTGATTTTTCAGCTGCGCCCGGAGCCGCTGTGTCCTCTCGAACGCCTCGCGCGGCATGTTCCTCAGCGCCTCCTCCCTGTCCTCGGCGGGCAGTTTTTGAGGACACACGGGCGCCAGTTGTGTGGCGCTCCTCACACCGGTCCCCTTCCACGGCGCCAGGGTCCGGGTCGGAGAGAACCGGTTCGAGCCGAGCGGCGGCCGGGCGTACGGCACGCCCAGGAACACGTTCACGGGTAGGAGGGCGGGCGCTCCCGACACCTGATAGCGCTGGAACGAGCGCAGGAAGCCCTGCAGCTGGCCGTACTGGGTGGTCACCAGCCGGCTGGCCACGGCACCGCTCACCAGCGCCAGCACCAGCGGCGTCACGCGCGGCACCACCGCCACACGCACCATGGCGGCACCAGACTCCGCTCAGCGGCGGCGACACGGCGGCACGGCACTCACATCACCGGCACTCCTCGGCGGGTCCAGCACTCCTCCGTCATGGACACCCGGGCGGCTCCCTCCGACGACTGGCGAGCGGACCGCCGCCGCCGCCGCTGCGCCGCGCCGACCGCTCCGTGACGTCACAGGGACGTCATCAGAGGATGCAGGATGCCACCGTGACGCTGGAAATGACGGATGGTGTCATGTCAGGTGATGACGGTCGTGTGTAACCGTATGGCGAGAGCACTGCCCTGCAGCCACTGGTCAATCTGTTTATGCCACACGCTGCGTTATAAATGTGAGCGAAACAAGCACAGCTGAAGAAAATCGATATTTTAATACTACCTTCGGCCGACGAAGTTGTAATCCAGCCTACATATTTCATACTTAACCCTGTTCCGCCTCAAAAACAGGTGCACCAATAGATAATGAGGCTTCGGGTTTGAAGTGTTTTTTACACATTCCATTTCGTTTATAAAATAGGATAACTACAAACACTGGTATTTTGCCCCTCAATTAAATAGAAAGGAGAAAGACGTAAAGCGCACGGCATGGAAGTTAGTTTAACTTAACCTACTCGGAAACGATCTAGCATTGACGCATTGCTCTTCACTGACATTTGGCGCCTAATTGAACTTCCCTTCAGTAGCTCCAACCTCCCTACTCAAAATATTCTAAAATATGGGACGATATATCAGCAGAGTCTGAGGCAAATTGCCTGAGCCGCGGCGCTCGGGCGAGCTCGGGACATGTCACCGCTTTGAATAGTTTCTTCACATCATGAGCGAGCCGGGTCCTCCGAATCCAGTCAGGGTGAGCTATCCCGTTACAGCTTTGGCTACCAAGTATCCCGCTTCTAGCCTTCGACATTTGCTGGTTTTAAGATGGCATTTGCTTTTATATGAATTACATATTTATCCATACATTAAAATGACAAGCTATATGTGTGTCTCGCTAGTTCGCGCTAGTATAATAAAACGACTCTGCCTCTGTAACTATCGGCCCACTATTTTGGTATTTATTTGCTGCAGACAATGCATATTCATTTGGAAATTGGCTGCTGTTCAATGATTTATGCACCATGAAATTCCCACCATTCAGCTCAGTTATGTTTGCTCCGTACTTATCAGAATCCACGCTGGTTATGCAGATGAGAAGGACAAGATAGAATCGAAACGAGGGAAATAGGGAAAACAACAAAGACAGAGAGGCAGATAAATTGATTAAAAAAAAATCATATGGGTTCACTTTTCTGAGACTATTTTTTCTTTTGCGTGCGTCTATACGTACTACTGGTATTCTTTACTCCAGCGCTGTGAGCTTTAGCATGCGCATGTTTTCCATGCTCTGCTTCGTTCTTTTATCCCACTCTCAGTTGTATGTTTACCCGTTCTCGCAGTCCCGTGTTGCTCCTGTCCTGTTTTGCTCGTGTTATTGGTCTAACTCGCTGCGATGTTAATGAGCTCGAATCAAATAAATGGAGTGGCAATCTCCAGGTCCATTCGATATATCTCAATGTAGTGCCAAGCGTAGCTGTCACATTAATGCTCCAAACTGCTAGAATCTATTTAATGATCCGTTCTAGCAGACAGCGCTACGACTGATGATTCAATATTTCATTAGGGGAGGGCGATACTGGCCCTCTTGTACAACAGCATTACTACCTACTAGACGCGGACGTGGCTAGTTACAATGTAGTGCTCCAATAAAAGGTAACTCATACCCTAATCGCTGGTAAGTGGTAAATACCTATCCTGTAGGTACACTGAAAACAATTTAACCCAAGGCCGGCGAGTAAACCAGTGTTTCACGGGTACCCCTATCCGCAACCATTTTTAACCACCCTCCCAGGAGTAGGGCTAGGTCCCATTGCGGTGTAGTCGTACTTGCTCTGAGCGGATATAACCGCTGTCAGCGAACATGTCCGCTGAGAGCAGGGACGACTACACTGCAATCGGACCTTACTGTACTCTTGGGAGGGTGGTTAAAAATGGTTGCGGATAGGGGTACCCGCGAAACACCGGTTTACTCGCCGGCCTTGGGTTAAATTGTTTTCAGTGTACTGAAAGCGCCGCAGTTAAGAAATTTGGGTGTTTTTCTGAAAGTGGCTGATGGTCATATGAACGCATTGTTCGAATGGAACATTCGATTGATTTATTTCATATTCGTTCTTATCTACGCGTCGCAACTGATGTGTAGCATGCATATTGCCTATGTCCACAGTCCACACGTCCTCTGTCCGCCTGTACTTACCTTGAAAATAGTATGTAATATATGTGGTAATATGCCATTCCTATGATATCATTGCATTCCTATAAGGCAATCATGACATTTTACGTCGAAGTATAAGTGTAAATTTATTTTCGTAAGATGCATTGCGGCAACTAAATGCTAGAGGTAAAAGATGTTATGTGATGTTTTGTTATGCAATGTTTTAGCATCACTTCCATGTCTCATGGCTGAATGGTTAGTTGAACCCTTCGTATCCCCCCCCCCCGCAAACAAGAAGAATTGAAGAATGAATGGAATAGAAAAGATCATGAATACTTCAAATATGATACTTTCTATAACTTTTTAGGCGGGGACCAATTTAACAAAATTGAATGGTTGAGTTTGAAGAGCCTGATTCAATTGATGCACTCCCAGCCGTCGCTAAGTTGGTGTCCCCGCTGACCCGACCCGCCCGCCGACCGGACGGGGGGGGGGGGTGTCAGCCGTCGGTCAGCGGTCAGCCGGCCGCGGCACAACCGGCCAACTTGTCACCGCGAGGTGTCGGTCAGCCAAACACTGACAGCCCGTCACCATTCTTTGGCTCCCCAGGCGCCGCTGGCCACACCCAAAGTGTGACGTGGAGCCAAGTTGGGCAGTAAGTTGCCGCCCAACTTGGGGTGACGGTCGGCTGTGCATAGATCGTCTGAAAGGCGCCGCATGCCGGTGATCTTCCGGTGAACGGTCCGAACAAATCGCTAATCGGAGCCGGTTCTCCTTAACCGGGAAACTTGCAGGGCTACAAGTTGCCTGTAGATCAAAGTTAGCAATCAATTGGTGTAATTGGTGCTTTAAATGTAAGTTCAGTGGAAAATAAAAAGGGAAACATGCAAGCCAAGACGAAAATAAACCATTTGCACAACGATTAGCGGCAATATCGGCTTATTTCCATGTGATCTTCTGTCTATGTAAAGCCCCTGGCTACATTCACACGGTATAACAGTGATGTTCCACTCTAGCCCTGCATTTTCCTTGTGTGCATATCACATCTTATGTTGCCACACATATTTTCTTGTACATAAAACAAACCATTCAGATTTCAGACTCCATCCACTTTCCGCGTTTTCCTGAATGCAGATCACACCTCCGTCCACAGTCCATTCGCTATTCAGCTCGCGTCTTCTGGCCCTCCCTCCCTCTCTCTCCCTCTCTCTCTCCCTCTCTCTCTCTCCCTCTCTCTCTCTCTCTCTCTCTCTCCCTCTCCCTCTCTCTCTCCTCTCCTCCCTCTCTCCTCTCCCCCCACTCGGTATCAGCCGGCGGTCCGGGTCAGCCTCACACCACCCTTTGTCGCCGTAATCGCGCCGGCTCTGTCGACGCCCGTCCTCTGGAGGCCGGCCAGACGGCCAGCGGGGCAATCCTTTTATGCCCGGCCTCCCCGGCTCGCCGGATATATCCCATATTCCATATTGGAGCGATCCCTTCCTCTGTGGCTAATGTGGCGCCTCGGCAGCGAGGTGCGCTGCGGAGGCCGCCCGCCCAGGGAGGTTTTCGAGGGGTGGGGAAGAGAGGAGGACGGGTAGGTCCAGGCCCTCAGGGAAGAGGCTGAGACGATGGAGAGGGGAAGGTCAATCCGGCCGGCGGCCCGATGTGGTTGTCGTTATTGAGAGGAAATGGGATGGCGGCCGTGATCGAGTGTGTCGCCCTGCCGGCCATTTGCTGGGGATTTTCGGATAATGTTCCGATAAGCACATGGGAAACGATAGATGCCAACAGTAAAAAACAACAGCACTTACCTATACGTGGTGGGATGCCAAAACAATTCGTCATCCTTCTTTTTCAGGGCATGATGGAATTTATGCGCAATAACCTCTCCAAATGAGGTTTTAATAAGCTTACAAAGTGAGCTTAATGCACCCAAGACTTGGTTGGAAAACTAGTTGAAAAACAGGTAGACTAGAAGGAGACGCTGAGGTCGATGTCATCGATCCTCAAAGCATTCATGCAGCAAAGTCAAACAAAAATGATTTTTACTATAAAAGCGGTAGACATGTTAACAGAGCATTTTTTTTTTACAACAATCACTTTTTATCAAGCCGGTTTTATCAATAACAGATATCAGTCCATGCTCAGATAACTGTCATGTTTCTAAAAACCATGGCATTATTGTTCGATTGAAAGCAAGCATATAAGTAGCATAAATCCACACACAGCCTTATTTTTCAGTGGACTTTTTTCCTCTCTGACATGTTGTTATCCTGTCAGTTAATCGCCTTCCGTAGCTGTCTTGTCTCTGTCCCCACACGACACCGCTGCACGGCTCCGCGGCGCTGGTTAACGGCTCTGTCATGTAACCGTCATGACACTCCCGTGGTGAGGAAACCGGTCCGTTATGAGCCGTTATACCCCCGCCACGGGTCTATGATGGGCCATCACTGTCATGGCAGACCCGATGGCGACACGTCCTTCTAGTCGATAGGAATGGCGCCGGTTATATCAGGCAATCAGTCGAAAAGCGCCACTGGAAACGCCCTAAATTCGGCCGTTTGTCGGCGGCAATCGGTGATATAACGTTCGGTGAAACGTGAGATGATTGGCTGATGGCGAAAACAAGCATGGGTCACTCCCCAATGGCGAAACAACGTGGGTCCCTTCCTGTTTCTCTGACCGCACTTGGCTTTGCTGCTACCGATGCGGGTTTTCATAACAGCCTGCATGTGCCGCCAATGGGGCTGGGACACGGCCGTGAAGGGAGAGCGGCAAAAATGTTTTCGAGCACGGCTGTTGTCCACAAGTTGGGTCAATTCCAAGCTAAGTGTTTTATTTGCGAGTCGTCCAGAGTGCAAACAGCACGTCAAGTGTGTGGAACGACCAATGGGAGGCGCTCGCGGCCGCGGTTAGACCGGGGTAAAACGGTGTCTGGAGAGCCGCTGAATGTAACTCCAAGATCACAGGTCGTGCGGATCAACCAGAATCAAAACGAACAGTGAAATGCATTGATGTAAAGGTGGGCCGTAAAATTTCTTATCGGATAGGTGAATACATTTTAAAGTGACCATCCCACCTTAACATTGGTTTTGAGTTGAGATAGCCAAATTGGTGGACATGGCCTGAAAATACTGGTTTGGGCACTCACAGCATCGAAAAATGCTTTAATTCGGAGATATGGAATTTCAAACTTGCAGTTTTCGGATTCTAAGGGGCTAATGCATTGGTAGGCCCCCTTAGAATTTGTGACGTCAGCGCAGATCTAACGATTTTAAATCTTTTACTAAAACGTTTGGTAGCACGCGGTGGTATATGCCGCTTCCCGCGCAACAAGTGCCGCACTTTTAAATAAAGTCGCTAGGAACAGAGGAGATCCCAAAAAGTAAACAAATGTAAAAGTCTAATATCTTGAAAACCGGTGAATATTTTTCGATGAAATTTGGCAGATATTCGTTTTTGCTCTTTCTGAACCGAGCGACATCACTTATTTCATTAACTTTTTTGAAGGTGGGAGGGTCCCTTTACGGGCTTTAACTGAGCTCAGTCAACTGTGATTGATGAATGATGCGTTCATTTGGGCATTGTTTTTTGTTGCCCTCAATCGTTTCGCCTGAAACGTACAAACGTAGTTTCAACATAGCTTAAATAATTGCAGTCCGGTCAACACCAACTGGCGATTCCAATGCAATGACAAGCTGCAGTTGTAAAAAAAAAAAACAGCACCCGCTATTACAATTATTTACCGAGCGCTGAAACCCAACGACCTTGCCATACCATACTCCTCCTCACAAATCTCCTATCCCCGCTCACCAGGCGCTGTAGGGCAGCGCAGAATACTTCTGAATAATCAGTCGCATGCCAGCAGCGTTGTTCTTTCTTCATCTCGCCGGCTGTACGGTTCGATCGGCTGCCACGTGTACTCGTTAGTCCCTCATGGACCGCTACACACCAATCAGAGATCCAGCTCTATTGACCATCTCTACTTCTTGTGTGATCCACTCCGGCATAGACTCTATCAGTACCGCGGTCTCTGGTGTGTCTCCACGGACGCTCTGGAGACACGCCACACCAGAACGGCCGTGTGTGGGTTCTGGTGTGTCTCCCAGCACGCTTTGGAGACACGCCACACCAGAGCGGCTGTGTGTGTGTCCTGGTGTGTCTCCCAGCACGCCTTCAGTACGCCACGGGACGGACGTCAAGTGTCGCCCGCTCAGCCAAACCCAGCGCAGTCCATTGTCGATCATGTTGTCCGTTCTTTTCCACCCCAGTCCAGAGATCTCTAGTCCATCCTGATTTTTATCATGTGTATGAATCTCATGTGTGCCTTGCATTCATCTGCATTGTATAGGAAATTCATTTCAGATTTTACAATTTACCCCTGTTCGAAGAATCGACCGTTTTCCAGGACGGCTATAAGAGACTGCTCCGTTGCCGTGGTCAGTTCCATTTAGGTCAGTCTCTACTCTGTGCTGCTTTCTATTCGGTCCAAGTTTAGATCTGTCAAGCCTGATCATTTTTGAAACCGCAGCTCTCTCATTTTTATTCCAAGCAGGATCTCTGCCGGAATTTTGTTCGTCCTACATTGACATCATCTTTTTCCAATGCGTTACACGCTGTCCTTGTTTCGGAGCTCGTTTGATCTCCTATCGATTCGGTCCCGAGCTCAACCCATTCTTCCTTTGAACTGGCAATGGTCTTACTCGGTTACTACGTTGATCTTCGTATTTCGTGCAGCTCTTGCAGCTCTCTTGAGAATGTTTAACCCAGGTCATGGCCAGCTCCGCCTTTTCTTAATCTACATCAACCACCAGCCACATTCATTCCTCACAGTTTAGCCGCTGACGGGGTTCCCATCTTCTCAGAAGCCCATGGTTTACCATCGAACAACCATGGCGCCGCCTTCAAAACGCCAAGGAGCCGACGGAGGTCACCTATGGCTCGCTCTAAACCCAAATCCCTCTTTTGCCACAAAATCTTCCAGTTGTTCTTGCTCCCGAGTGCCACGAGCTGCAGTGAGCCACCCCAAGCTACTAAACATAACCTGACTGGCTTGTTTCGGGGACCCGAGGTCACACCAAGCCGTCTATAGCCTTGCGAACCTCCCTCAGTCGCCAAAGTCGTCCCAAGTCACCATGAGTCACCCAAGTCACCCAAAGTCGCCTCCTATCGCCGTGCGCTGCCCCTCGCGGCCTCCAGCCGCCCCTAGCCGCTCCAAGTCACCATGAGTCACCCAAGTCACCCAAAGTCGCTTCTTATCACCCTGTGCTGCCTCTTGCGGCCTCTAGTCGCCCCCAGCCGTCCCTGGTTGCTTTCAGTCGTCCCTGGTCACCCCCCCCCCCCCCAGTAATCCCTATTGGCCCCTGCATTCACCCACCAGTCTCCAGGCCGCGTCTCGGGCTCGTGCCGTGAGCCGGAGACCGGTCGGTGATCGATCGTCACGGCTCTCGGTGTCGCCCCGACGGCCGCACGGCTGTCGCCGCCCGCGGCGCTTCTCTGTACCATTTATCGCCGGCCGGTTCAGCCGCCGCCGGCGACGCAGGGGGTGTCGGCGGCGACGGAGAGAGGGCTGTCGGCAGCGACGGAGAGAGGGGGTGGAGGGGAGGGGAGGGGCGGCGCGCGGTGTAGCTGGACATCCATCACGTCCGGATGCCGGCTGGACGATGAAAAGTGTCCGGTTCGGAACAGTGGAAAGAGAGGAGAGAGAGAGAGGGGGAATGAGTGGAAGAGAGCAGGAGAAGAGAGAGATAGAGGGTAAGATAGAGAATGAGCGCAGGAGAGGGTGAAAGGGAGAGGGATGAAGGGAGAGAGATAGAAAGAGGGAGAGAGAGAGAGAGAGAGAGAGAGGAAAGAGAGAGAGAAGAGAAGAGACGGAGGAAGGACACAGGAAGGTGAGGGATATGGGAATAAAAAGGATTTATGTAAATATCAAACGAGTGAAATGTAACTGTGCCTTTACTATGAAGTCGCTATGATTAAGATATTTTTATAATGAAAGAGAACATTGACCAATTATCCTCAATGTCAGAAAAATGTGAAATAGTAATGAAATAGTTTTGTTTTTATTTAAATCAGCAAATAGAAGTCGTTATGTTTGCAGATTAGTCGAGAGATTCCGAACCGTGGCCTCATCAACACAACGACTTACATTGAGTTGATGCTGAAAGCGGACGATCATCTTATCTGCTACTCTCATCTGATGTTTTCATCTATTGTTATATATTATATTAGGTATTTATGTTCATATGTAGATGGCCAAAATAAATGGGAGAAGGAGAATAACGTCAATGTAGCCTATAGCTATAAGCCATCTCCATGGCTCGGCCGACCTCCACAAGACATTGGCTAAAGCGTCATGCATTTCGCAGACATGTCCTTAGCCACCTTGCATAACACTAGATGTATGTAGCTATAAAACAAATTACAAAGCCTGCAACACATCCGAAGCAGGGTTACCGCTGCTAGGGAAATTTCCCTTTTCTATGGAAATCAGCGAAGATCTAGGGATATATGGATTTCACACGAAATCTAGGGAAATACCACCAACCCGAAAAATTGTTGTTTTTTTCAACAATCGAAATCATTGTTGTCATGAATATTCTTCCGCATGTCATACCAAATAAATATGAGAACATTTTTCAAAAAGTCAGGTTTGATACCCTCGTTTTAAAGATATAAAGGGAATTACATATGTATGCATGTATATTGTATATATAATTCTTGCTATTATTTAAAAACAAACTGCTTCTGCGTTGTTCCATTTCGGGTGCGGCTAATTTTTTACATCAAAGTTTTTGTTTTGGCGCGATTTTTACAATGTCTACTTCTAGCGCATATCACTTGCTTACGGTCAAACTGACGGTGCAAAATATGCATCGACTTGTCTCTTACGCCAGCACTACCGCTACCCATACGATAACCCGGTTTACATAGCATATTTGACGAGGCTCTAGCTCGTTAATTTGGCGATAATTTCGATGCAGTGGTCTTCAAATATTTAGAGGGGATCATTTTGTAAATTGCTCAGCACCATTGGCATCTTTTGCAACATCACGGACGGAGATATAAGCTTGCAACAAACCCTATGTAAACGCGTCTGATGTTGGTAGTTTCCCGCGTTCCGCAACACACCACAATTTGTGATATAACACGCAATTATATTATACCACATACAGTAACTTGCTATATGCCAGCAATTTCATTAGAATCTCTTACGTTAACGTTACAGAGTGTAGTTAATGGCTGTTTTAGGACGCAGCGATTATAACACGAATGGTTAAAATGAGGAAAGTACGTCAAATTCCATGAAAATAGCCGCATCTAGGGAAATGGTTTTTAAAATAGGGAAATTTTCGTGAGAATGTGGGGAAACCAGCGAGACGCCAGCGGTAACGCTGATCCGAAGATCTCATATCTAACTCAAACACTCTCAGTTATCCTGATCCCTTTCCTCCCCCCCCCCGTTCCGATGCGCAGCCACAGGTCCATCCGTCACCCCCTCCCCCCCCCCCCACCAGCTCCCCCTAAGACCGGTCAGTGACCACGGCGCTCACTGGCGCGCGAGGAGCAGCCGGACGAAGGAGGCAGCGCCATTCGTCTCCGAACGCCGGTGTGGCCACCAGCTGCATAAGTAGGCGACGCTCGGCTGACGGCGGTGGTAGCGGCGTCCGATACCAATGGAAATGGTTTTCCTGATGGGTTAGCTATTCGCACACAGTGCGATCGATCGTTGTGTGCAGGTTTTACCTCAACCCTTTGCTGTTACTGGTTATACGAGTGCATCTAAATGTGTCATTGCCCTACGTTTCACGGTGATATTTATTCTTGTTAATTTGTACGGTGCCCAGCAAACATGCAAGCAAATGGTGCAGTTATTTGCAGGCTTTTGCATCATTCGCAAACATCGTTTTTTAGCACGAGTGGTCCAGCCGCGTGACTGCAACATTGATTTCCTCCATCTCTAGATAATAACGTTAGGCTAAGCCAGTTTTGGACTCGGCCGGACGGTAATTTGGTAATAGCGCTGTCAGTCAGAATGTCAATCACCTGTCCGTATTCGGTCTCCCGTTAATGCACTGGTGCTGGCAGGCACATGGGGCTCTATCACAGGAGTACGTTTATCGCATCATGTCTTAGGGGTATCGTTTTGCACATCGAGATTAGAGGATTGAAGACCATTAAAAGTATAGGTATATCTCTGTAGAGGAGGACTTACAGCAGTTTCTCAACGGAAATGGTCTTTTCACGTCAGTTCCGTGCAAAATACATTAACGCTTGGCGTTAGAGGTGCAACCGGCCCCCCGTTTCCTGGAGGTGCCCGGCATATGAGGGAGCCGGCCACAGAGGGTGCGGGCGCCAATTGGAGGCTAGATAAGCGCCAGCGGTCGGGTAAGCAAACACAGCCCGCCCGGCCTGGCGAGGACACTGCGCCGGCCGCCGGGCGCCTCCAGTGCGTGAGTGGCACGTCAGACGGCGGCCGCTCATGTTTTTCGTGCGTGCGCGCTCCAGCCGCTGCGATCATCTCCCGGAGATGGGACGCTCCACACGCGAAAGGGCATCCGGTAAGTCACGCCTTTGCTTGCTGGCGTCTCCCCATTGTGTCCAGGCTGTCACGAGCGACCCCACTGCCCACTCTCCTCCCTGCCCGCACTCGTATGGGCGACGCCGTTATCCGCCGGCCTCCCACCCGCTCTTGGCAGCCCTCGCGGCTCAGTGGTTTGCCCGGGCGGCATGTGCGCCGTGTGTCTCTGGGATCCCAGTGACCAGGCTCAGTCCCAGAGAGCTATGGAAGTTTGTACAGCGATACCGGGCGCGAATTCCAGCGCTGCGCCCCTGCTACGCCCCGTTTCCACTCACTTTCTACCCAGCGTGGCCGGTTGATGACGCATTAAACGTTTGCTAATGCTATCCCGTGACCTCACAGCGGCCGTCACCGAGCTCGTTTATTCCACCCCAATCGTCCCGGGGTACTTATGATCCCCCCGCGCCCGCATGGCATACCTCATGCCGCCCCTTGCCGGCATCGTGCCCATACATTTGGGCAAATTTTGGCGTCTTTCAGCTAGGGAGAGCTGGAACACACGCAATAGGAGCTGGCGGAGGTCGAGGCCGCACTACGCCAAATCCTCCCGGATACCGAGGTAAGAGACGGATAGGTCCGGCCCCTCAGTTCAGGCTCATCACACCACGCAGGCACCGGCGACGCCAACGTTAATGGTCTTTTCACGTCAGTTCCGTGCAAAATACATTAACGCTTGGCGTTAGAGGTGCAACCGGCCCCCCGTTTCCTGGAGGTGCCCGGCATATGAGGGAGCCGGCCACAGAGGGTGCGGGCGCCAATTGGAGGCTAGATAAGCGCCAGCGGTCGGGTAAGCAAACACAGCCCGCCCGGCCTGGCGAGGACACTGCGCCGGCCGCCGGGCGCCTCCAGTGCGTGAGTGGCACGTCAGACGGCGGCCGCTCATGTTTTTCGTTTTTTTTTCTTTCTTATTTTTCCTTTGTCTCCTTCCGTCAACTCCGGCGTCTTTCAGCTAGGGAGAGCTGGAACACACGCAATAGGAGCTGGCGGAGGTCGAGGCCGCACTACGCCAAATCCTCCCGGATACCGAGGTAAGAGACGGATAGGTCCGGCCCCTCAGTTCAGGCTCATCACACCACGCAGGCACCGGCGACGCCAACGTTAATGTTAGAAATACGTCGTCAGTTGTGGTCAGATCAGGACGGTCTGGAAATTATCCCGTACAGGCAGAGCCAGCCGGCCACCGACTGATGCACCGGCACTCATTGGTACTCACCGGTACTCACTGATGCACCGGAAAGCTAAAACCTATGCAAACACATGCATACAGAAACGACAACGCTGCGCGGTTGCAGGCAACAGACGTATAAAATGATTACAATCCTACAGATACGGCGCCTCCATTTCTGTCACCTGTTCATTCATTTGGACGCGAACCGCCAGCAGACACACGAATTGATCCAGAACCGCGCTGACCTTTCACCCGTCCAGCCGGTTCTATTCTGCTCTGACTTTATCTATAAGTGGCTTGTGCAGAGCTGAACAGAGCGGGCCCACGAAGCACCGTTTCTAGGAAGAGCTGTCTCGAACTGTCGCAGCTCGGGACACTGAAGCCGTCGCGGTGAGCTGAGCTCACTTTTGACCCCGCGGACCCAGTGCCATGAGCGGCGAGCGTACCCCGTAGGAAACTATAGTGACAGGAAAACCCATGGCCTGTGTCACATTCGGACTGTGAACAGTAATACGAGTAGGTAGTAGGTACTGTTCAAGCTTTATAAAAGGCTGTGTTTCACATATCCTCGCTCGAACGGCCACTAACTGGAAATTCAGTATATCTATTTTCTCGCATATCCCTCAAATATCCCTTCCCTTTTGAGGAACTGTCAAATGCTATCATGCTATCATGATATCATGATCATGCTATCATGATATGCTATCATGCGGCACTGCACACGTCAGAGCTGAGCTTCAGGGAGAGAGAGAGAGAGAGAGAGAGAGAGAGAGAGAGAGAGAGAGAGAGAGAGAGAGAGAGAGAGAGAGAGAGAGAGAGAGAGAGAGAGAGAGAGAGAGAGAGAGAGAGAGAGAGAGAGAGAGAGAGAGAGACTATTTCCTGAGTATCAGAAATGTAACATCGAACACTCACACGCCCATTCTACACTCTATACAGCAAATCTTATGCAAAACACATTACGCTCGCCCCCAATAGAAACATCATCTGCTGATGCCACTCCACAGCCGATGCCTATTTCTATCAGAAAAGTTCGCAACTCTATGACAACTTTGCTCCGGGTTTTGTGTTTAGCTGCTAAAAACGTGTTTACCGGCTAGTCCGTTTAATACTGCGCGTAGTTTTGCTGTCGGGTGCACCAGCTGCTGCAAAGTGCAGCTTCATTATTTGAACAGCACACCAAGGGACGCTACCACTGAAAACGCTTTGGTCGGATCCGCTCTGCGTCTTTGTTGGTCCTACCGTGAGCATTAGCTGCGCTCAGGGTGGAAAAATTTAGAGACTAAAGACGGCATAAGCTAAGACTCATGCAATGTATTATTAAAGCAGACGAAAATCAATAAAATAATTTCATCGTTCTGTTTTTAAAGGCGTTTAAATGACTAAAAAACTGTACCATAAACGAGCCAGCTGCCCCTTGCCAGCATACGACTGTGATATCAGAGAGGAATATTTATATAATTATAAAGAACAAATATCATTCCTTTGTTTCGCATTTTTTTTTTTAAATAATGACTTCATATTCATTACAAATTTCTATTGAACATTCCTCATGCATCTTTGCTTCATGTTTAAACTTTTTCAGTGCACGTACATCTCTCCGCGTGTGTCTCTAGGACCAGACGAGACCTCGAGCCTACCTTGAGTCAGCACCAGTGGCACCCCAGCTCCCAGGCCACCGTGTCTCGACCGTTGAGCACGATCCCAGGTGTCGACCTCTCCAGAGCCAGCCCTTCCCGCTCGGGGACACCGCGGGATCTCCCTCCACCGAAGACGGCCGTTTCGTCGGCTAATTTCCCCGGGGAACGTTTACGGCCGCTGCGCTGACCGATATTAAACGGCGCCACATGAGTGCAGACGTCTGCGCAGCCATCGCTCTCACCTGACAACTCATTGACACGCCGCTCGCGAGGTCTGACGTGAATCCGTTCTGACCGGGATCAACGCTCCAATCCTGGTCGGCGCCCGGTGGCTCCCCAGATCCCTGAGCGGTCATGTGGCATCACAATGGTGGGCCGCAAACTACGGTGAAGTAGTACTAAGGTTTAACATGATTTGGTTGGCAGAACCCCTAATCAGTGCTGAGGACCAGATATTGTTTTATTAATTGATAAACCTGGGACTCGTTTAATTGAAAACCCAACCCTGGAAAAGAATTTCGAAGTATGCTGAATCATGCAGGTGTGCAAATAATCTCACTTCATAAATCCCACTGCACTACCGACCCAGCACCGTTCCATCGAATCCATTGTCCGATGTCCACCATCCTGTATTTACCCTGATTCCTCTATCCCTGGTCCTCGATATCTCAGATTCAGTCTCTCAGGAGCTCGGCAGGTCCGTTCATAACACCTCCGCCACAGTTGACGGCTCCTTCTAAACGGCCCGGTGTGCTCTGTGAATGCGCTCGGCCCGGCGCTATAGCCTGTGGCGCAGGTGGCCGATACAGCCCCGGGCGCGACTGGTGGCCCCAGTGACCCGGCCGGATGATACTCGGCTCTCGCTGCTCCTCTGGTGACCCCTCTGCCCTCTCTCGCCATAGCAGACTTCATATGCAATATGCTGCTGGGCTGGGGCGGACGACGGCCATTCCAGGTGTTCAGATGACGGAAGGAGTGCATGACGGAACCAGGGAGTTTATTAAATAACAAACAATTGTTAAACGCCGTGAACATTTACTTAGATTATACCAGGCAGTGCGTAAATAAATATTTTAGTTTTATGATAAGTATGGTGATCTTATTTGAATGTTCGAGAGCTTAGCGAGATGCATGAGCACCAAACAAAAACAGAGCATGATTCGAGGTAGAAAATACCTACTTGAGGATGCAGCGTTATTGCCAGCGATGAAAGTCAAATATGCCGACATTAGGTGCGACAATTAAGAATGGTCGGTGTTAATGCTTAGCTGGCATTTTACTTAGTACGCCATAGAACACTCGATGCCGGTACACTACCTACCACACGGGCAAAATTAAGCTGACTTCACCGCAGCAACCCGATTACCGTCACGAAATCTCCTCATAACTCGCAGATCGATGGATGGGTCTACTTTATTTCAGCCTCACATGCACCAGAGGTCGTGAAATTTTACCGCTGAGCTCTGAGCGTGAGAATGAGTGATAACACCTCATGAGCCAGCCATGCAGCATGCATTTAAGCCTCGCCCCAAGAGCGTTATGTCCGCAGGCGGATATTCTTGAGGTAAGACTGCATGTTATCAGCCCGGGCTCTGCGCCCCGGTACCCCCGGTACCTGATGCTCGTGCAGTGGTGCAGTTCCCAGAGGCTATCGGCAGCGAAGGGTGCTCGCAGCGATCGGGCTAAGTGGTCCACGTCTGTCGAGCTCAGTTTGGAGCAGGCGGTTTGTAATTGATTCGGGGAATACTGAGCATGTTTTGCCACAAAGAGGGCGAGGCATTGCATTAAAATTTTATTTAGTCTATCATTTACTTTTTTAGGTATCGTAAAAGAGAAGTACAATCTGTGACTTGTCATCAATCATCTTCCCATGGATTATTCTGTTTTGACGGTGTTTGTTTGGCAAAAATAGTCATGGATCCCGATTCACATATTGTGGCTGAGCTAATCATTGCTTTTTCAACAAAACATTTTCGTTTGACGTGTATCCCGGCAGTTGCTGGGGTATTTCGCCACCCACCGTTTGCTGGGGGGGGGGGGCGTTAAACGCCCCCAGCCGATAACTCGAGAACCAATAGGCGCAGCGAAACGCACGAGGCGGCAAACGAAAGAACGCGACGAGACGCTTCAGACGAGTACTTTAAAGTTGAATTTTGAGGTCACAGGTCAGGTCAAGGTCAGGTCAAACACCTGAAATCGGGCTTTCAGTAGCATGGACTTCAGGACTTCGCAAAGGGCGCCTCTCGTCATAAACTCTGTCAAAACGGTGCACAATCCATCATATAAGGTCTACAAGAGTGTCAGCTCCATGTAGGGGTCAGTCAAGCATAAGTCAGGGTCAAGGTCAGGTCAACCGGGCAGGCACATATACCCGAAAATCAAAACTGGTATTCGCAGCCTGTGACACATGTTTTATGGGTAATTTGGGGCGTAGAACACGATGGTGACATTCATTTTACCATATGTGTACGTGTTTGGCTAAAAAAGTTCAATTTAAGAAATGCATGTATCATGGTCGTGAAGTAGTCACGAGAAATTGCCAAGATTCACTTCAAGATTTTGGAAAATGTGGAACGATAATCAACAATCGAAGATAGCCATTTGATTGTTCATGGTATTGGCAGTCTAATGGCGTTTACGGCATGTCTGTATGTCTATTTTGTGATTTTATATGATTTTTTGAACATATGCCGTTTTTGGTCGAAAACTCATAAATCATGACGTCACTAAAACCTCGATATCTCAAAAATTTTCCGACCGATTTTTTTGAAACTTTGTCACAATAAACTTCAATCAATTCCCTACAGGTACCCAAAATTTGACGCGCCTGCAGCGCGCCGTTTTTATGCTATAGCCCGGCGAAAAAAGTGGGGGCGTTTAACGCCCCCCCCCCCCAGCAACTCGCGGGGTATCGGATACATCACGTGGCTAAGAGCTCACCTGTGATCAAGCTCTGTAATTTATATGCGTCAAAGGCACCTCTCGGCCACTGCAGAACTCGGCAATATCACCCCCTCCCCCTCTACAACACTATCAATATTTATTGAAAGAAGAAATATAGGGAGGCAGCCAGTGTTCTTATTACCCGCCGCGGATGTCTGCTAGAAATATGCCAGCAGCAATAAACCTTAGTCCAATATTGAGACAATCACATTTACTAGGGAACAGCGAACATTTTACAACCTTTCTGAAATGATCAACAAAGACAGCGGCTTCGAGGAAACCACAATAAAACGATTGGAAATGTTTGAAAGGCAATCAGAACAGTGAAGATAATCCGCATACCCACGCATATACATAACCACACACGCACATTACAATCGTATTCGGAAAAGCAGTTTTTCCCCATAATCCATTTCGAGCATATAGTGCGTGAGGGTGACCACTCTGATCATTCGTGGCAAGCTCCCTGATAAAGCAGCATTGGTGAAACTTCCGGTAGCAATTTTCCTATGCAGCAAAACATCTCGCTACTCTGAGATTTTCTTATCCAACTAATCAAAGTTTCGATGGTCTACCAGGCCATTTCACGCGCAGTCTCGCATACTAATCAGTTTGCAGCCCCTAACAACTGCCTGATTGAAGTCTGATAATGGCTTCGTGTGAGAAAAAAGGAGGGCATTAACTTGACGTGGTTTGCAGAGCCACCCTCACCTCTACAGCAGCAGAGCTCAAAGCCGAGCTCAGCACAATCGTGCATATTGCCCACGTGTCGCGGCCGCGACCCGTGTCTCTAATCATGCATCACTCGTGAGATTTGGTCTCTGCGGATAGCCGCGCGGGACATCCCCTCCAGCAATCCATTGGACGCTAACTGGCTCCCAGCAGACCCGCGTCGTCACCGGGCCGGACCGCTGTCTGGCGACCCCCCCCCCCCCCCGCCCCCCGAGGAGCCCCCTCGACCCACCGCCGCCGGACCGGCCACTTATATCGCCCGGGGCTACGCCAGGTCAGCGGGGTCACTCCAACAGACGACTGTAGTCCGGAGCGAGGCGGATCTCCCGGCCAGTCCTCGCCGAGGGACTGACCTGGCTGCTGCCACCGCCGCGCTGGGAGAGAGGTATAGCGACAGAGGGGAGACTGGAGAGTGGATGGAAATGAAGAGGGAGTGCTGAAGGAAGAGGGAGGGATGGAGGGAGGGATAGAGTGGGGGTGAAAGAGAGAGGATTTAGAGGCGTTTGTCTGTGACTGATACGGATCCTACATTATATAATGCAGCTACAGCAAAAATGTTGCATTGACGCCTCGATACCGGTACATTGGCCTTGGTTTGTCCCGGCTTTCGTTATATTTGCTGTTAAAGCTTCCAGTTCCTCATCAGTGAGACCGCAAATCTCCAGCCTGAGCCATCAGTTAAGCTCCGCCGTAGCCGATTATCTGCATGTCCAATGCTTGGAATTGGAATATCCGTTCCGTTCACTACTCATACCTGCTCCCCAGCAACAGCCGACCGACCGAGACCGAGCTGCACCAACAGGGAAGTCACTCCCAGACAATGTGCAGAACGAGCAAAAACAACAAAACACATCTAACTGAAGCGTATATGCATGCTCATAGCATAAGTCGTGCGTAGACCTTTGACCTTGCATGGCTCGTTGGCCCTTCTTATGACATTTTAGCTTTTGGCATCGAGAGCCTTGGGCCCGCAGAATATCCATTGGAAGGTGTTCATCTGTATCCTCATCAGTGCTGGAATGACCCGAGTCATGCTAATTGCTAGGTCTATTGACCTGGCACACGGTGAATGGAGTCTCATACACCCTCGGAGGTGACTGAATGGAGCTGCTTAGACACTCTCCGAGGTCGGAGGTGCCGAGTGCGGCCACGGGCTTGAGTGTCACGTTTTCGGTTATACTGAGAGCAGGTCCGTGTTCCTGGATGAGCATCGAAATCACACTATCTAACCTATATGATTATTTGGAAGCCACAAAAAGTGCTGACGGTATAGTTGATAAAAGATGAAGGGTCACGAATATTACTAATTGGTAATCCTGGACAATAGGGGAAGTTGGGGCAATGCCGGAGTTGGGGCAAAGCCGAAATTCGAGATATTTCGAAAACCGTAAAACATGGATGCCACCTGTCAGTGATGCTCTGAAGCTTAAGTGACTACAATTATCGCATGTTTGTTACGAGTCGTCATTCGGAATACTTCGACTGTGAGGGCGCCAAGAGCGTTTTCAAGGTACGTTTCCCTTGTACTACATGCGCCTTTGAAGCTGCATTTTTTACTCATTATGCTACCGTTTGTCTGGCCAATTCGGTCAAGTAATCTTTAGCATGTCTTTGCATAAGTGTGCTGCCTATTTGAAATTTATACAGCACGTTGAAAAGTTATGGGCCTGCAAATGAAAGTATGGCTGGCTGGGGTAATGCCGAAAACGTGCGATTACGCACGTGTTAAAAGCACGCTACGTGGACTTTACTGCTGTAGAATAGCAACGCGTATTTTTAGTCACACAAATTACACTTTCAACCGACACAACGGCCTGTTACCTATAAGGAATGATTTACCTGGCATTTTCTTATTATATCACACAATTATAACTTCCAGTGTGCACCGCGTCCTCAAGCTCTTGAAACGTGTGTCAGCTTTGATGAATTCTGGATAAAGTTTGAGATAAAATGGCAAAACATCAATGTCGGCATTCCCCGTAGATCATTTCTCCCATTTTCGGCTTTCCCCGCAGTCCGGGGCAACGCCGAAAAAGTCACTTCTTTGATATTTTTAGTTTGTGCGCTTAACGGTATGGGAATTCATCAAATGCGCCTGGTATGTTTGAAAGGCAAAAGACTGGCCTCTCGAATGATGCCAACAAGAATAGCGTATGTTGTCTACCTTGCGTGCTACGGGCGTCAGAAAAAAAGTCTTCGGCGTTCCCCCAACTTCCCCTATGCAAACAACGTTGTTCATCGAACATATACAGAGTTACGTCACTTTTATGGGATCAGCTCTGTTGCACTAATGCGTTGGTTTATACGAAGCATGAAATAAACTACACCGTGAAAGTAAGCATTTGATTTCACACGCCACTTACTCAACATAGCATTCCATCTCACTCTTCAGCTCATTTCCTTCCCGTCATTCTTCAATGCAGCTACGGCTTGCATCTGCTCGAAGCCACAGATCTAATCGGATAACTATGACTGACCCTGGAGTGGATTCAATATCGCCAGCACGCCGAATCCGCATCAATAAATCACATGTGCGTCCGTGTGTGCCTCCCGACCGGGGCCGCGGCACATGAATAACTCGTTATATCGGGGTGATTCCTCACACGACGGCAGCCACCGACTGCGACCCGGGGGATGTCGCGAGCGGCCTCCCTCCGCGGCGGAGACTCGCTAATTGCAGGCGGCGGTCGACCCTGACACGATGAACAAAGACGGAGGGCTAGTGAGGGACAGATACAGGCACGCTAATGATACTTGAGGTGAAAAGGTGACCAGAGGTGTAACAAGGAAGGCTCAGCTGACTTGGTACGTAGAGCAACCGAACGTCTTGTTCTTTCGTGTAATGTATTAGCGTGTAAAAATGTACATTAATTTCTTTCGTGTAAAAATATGTATTAGCGTATTATAAGTCGCAGTCTTGAGTCATGTAGCATCTGTCCATCTCATGTGTTGCTTAGTAACACTAGCATCACACATCGTCTCTATTCGTGTCTCTATTTCTTGGTTCTTCTTATCTTGCTGACACAGATCAGCTAGCAATATGTCTCCAGACACGGCAGCTGGATGGAAGTCACGGTTTCAGCTATTTTGTGGTCTGGTGACGTTAGTTTGACGTCATCGAGTCCAGTCGTCACATGTGCCCCAATAAAGTTCATGGTAGTCAACCGTACTGTAGCGGGGTTTCGCGGCGATTGCGGGGCGAACCAGGCAGTGTCTTTCGATACTGAGCAAGAGAAGAGAGCTCCGTCGGTGCGCTCCTAGGAGCCCTTCCTTTGGATCAGCCCCTCGCGAACTCGTCCCGACTCTGTCTTTACATTCTCCGGGGCGATCAATCATCGGAAACACATAGGCCAGGGTTAGGGAATGGGAGATAATGATAAATGATAATCAATTACCCTCGATCATATTGGTATAGAAAATCAACTCTATTTAACAAAAAGTCCCACTCTCAAACAACAGCGCCCCTCCTAGCTTGAGGGTCATCTCCCACCAGATATATGTATCAATCGTTCGTCCATTTATCCATCCCCTTACAACCTTGTCATTCGTCCACTTATACCTCGTAATTTACCAGAGTTGACCATCTCCGGTCCCTCCCCTTTTTCCTAACTTCCCCCGGTGGTGCTAGGGCGCGCGCAAAGTCGTTATCGAGTCATTGGCCTTAAATTTCATTTAACCGTTATCCCTTCATAACCACAACGCTCCGTACATCAGACAAACGCTTCATAATGCTCACGCTACACAATTAGAGATACGACCCACCACAGATTTCGGCACTCGACCTTCGCGTTACGTGACTTATTGCGGTCCGTCCCATCACCATGTCGAACTACCTAAACAAAACATAAATGTCTTCGGCCAGCGGTTCCGAGACTACGGCTCGCAGGACACTGTGTAGTCCGGTTTCCGCGGGGGACTTATTTGAAATTTGAGACCGGGGCTGGGTAACTAAGGTCCGTCCGGGCTGCCTGCGTCGTCTCCGTATAGCCGCGGTTTTCGGGCCAGCCCCCGGCGACCGAAAGGGATTAGTCGTTCGTCGGCTTTACACGAATCCATGACTACCAGTTATGCCAAATTGCCTATAAGAAAACGAAAACTAAGCGTACCACGGCCCGCGGTGGGCTTATCTAAACTTTGAAACCGGGCTGGGTAACTAGGTCCGTCCGGGCTGCCTGCATCGTCTCCGTATAGCCACGGCTTTTGGAACAGCACCGGCGACCGAACGGGTTAGCCTCCGTTGGCTTCACACAAATCCACGACTACCAGCGTTATAGGTGCCCGAAGCCCTATCTATCCGTTGCTGGTAGTGAAGCTGTCGTCACAGACCTATCCGAAATGACCGCTGCACGGCCGGAGTAAATCGACTGACAGCGGGGTGGCCAGTACCGACTTACCGCGATCACCCGACTCGCATGCTTTGGTATTTCATGTTCACCCCCGTCCTGCAGCATCACACGTTTCTTCGCGGGACATTACTTAACCGGCGGCATACGTCTCCTCGCTGGGACGCCTGGGGTCCTAACCATCTCCGAAACTACCTACGTCACTTATCGAATGTCATCCTGCGCTGATCACTCAATGGACCGATAGCGGACCTAACCTATCTTTTAAAACCGGGCGGGGTCACTAGGTCCCTCCGGGCTGCCTGCATCGTCTCCGTATAGCCACGGCTTTATGGGGCCCGCGCCGGCAACCGAACGGATTAGCCTTTGTCGGCTATGCACTCATCCTCAATAATCGATCCTCAACTCGCTCTCACCCTTTCTCTTCACTTCGCGACTTATTGCACGTATCCAGGGCTTACCCAAGCGAGGCCTACTATTTAAGTGGGGTCTATCCGAGCTGAGCTTCATTCAGGAAATCCGATTCCTCTACGTGTACAGTCTTCAATTCCATTTCACTCGCTTCTTATCTCCCTCCTGACCCATGGCCGCGTCGGTGGACTTTCCACGCACAGGGGCGTGACGTGCATCATCTATCTCCCCGGTTCCGTCCCTTGCAGTGTCCCCAGTGTCCATGTGGGGTAAAGTTACAAATATTTCGTGTGCGGCAAGGTCTATGTGTGCTCCTTATATTCGGACCGCTGGATAGGGTAGAGCGCCAGGAAATCCGCTGGCGAGGGCACTTGGGAGTCAACCGGAGAAGCTCCAGTATCGGTTGGGCTAGGGAGGTCCCGTATGTGTTGTGTATAATCGCTATCATTTGGACCGTGGGATAATTTGGGGAGGATGGAGTGCCAGGAAATCCACTGGCAAGGGCACTTAGGAGTCAACCGGAGAAGCTCCAGTATCGGTTAGGCTAGGGAGGTCCTGTATGTGTTGTGTGTAATCGCTATTGTTTGGACCGTGGGATAATTTGGGGAGGATGGAGTGCCAGGAAATCCACTGGCAAGGGCACTTAGGAGTCAACCGGAGAAGCTCCAGTATCGGTTAGGCTAGGGAGGTCCTGTGTGTATTGTGTGTAATCGCTATTGTTTGGACCGTGGGATAATTTGGGGAGGATGGAGTGCCAGGAAATCCACTGGCAAGGGCACTTAGGAGTCAACCGGAGAAGCTCCAGTATCGGCTAGGCTAGGGAGGTCCTGTGTGTGTTGTGTATAATCGCTATTGTTGGACCGTGGGATAATTTGGGGAGGATGGAGTGCCAGGAAATCCACTGGCAAGGGCACTTAGGAGTCAACCGGAGAAGCTCCAGTATCGGCTAGGCTAGGGAGGTCCTGTGGGTGTTGTGTGTAATCGCTATTGTTTGGACCGTGGGATAATTTGGGGAGGATGGAGTGCCAGGAAATCCACTGGCAAGGGCACTTAGGAGTCAACCGGAGAAGCTCCAGTATCGGCTAGGCTAGGGAGGCCCTGCATGTGTTGTGTATAATCGCTTTGTGCACTGTGTAAACTCAACAGATAAAGAGAACTGATCGTTGTAAATTACTCTGGCCGGACACCTTGGAAACGACCTCTTTCCTGACTGTGGGTTAGCATATGGCCTTTTTTGCTCCATCCTCCGATCCCTGCCCCTTCAGCACTACTCACACTCGTATTTCAATATTTACAAGTCCCATTTATTTACATACTCCGACGCAACACCTTAAATTCCCTTACAAGTCAAATTTAAAGGAAACATTCTGGGCCCAGGCCGCCCATCAACTGAGCCCCACAAGCCGCGCGGTGCGGTACACAGTCGCCCGTCCCTTTCCCGACTCCCCACGGTGCAAAATCCCCTCCGTCCGCTTAAATCACAACGGGGCGCCAGACGACTGAAGAGGGCCCACGTCGGCACGCGTGTCGCACTACGCGCACAGTTACATAATTGATCGAAATCGAATTGTGAAATTAAGCTACCCAGACTGAAAGTCCCAAGAATAAATTTAAATACCTAAGCTGAATGGCCTAAAATATTGCGGACGACACCCAAAAAGGGGAATATAATGTGGCTCACATAGCAGTAACGAAAGGGGGGGGGGGTTACTTGGAGGATTTAGGGACTAGGTGCGCACCCGTGTTCACCGCGTGACCTTACTTGAGATGGAGTCGCTGACATGATGGTCGTGACCGTCCAGCGCCCGGCCAGGCGGCCGGAGCCGCCGCCGGCGCCGTGATGCCAGCCGCTGGTCTCTCGTGGGCTGTCCACGGTGTCAGATGTGAGCCGAGAGCGAAGAGCGGCGTGGGATCCGTCGTCCGAGAGAGCGCCAGAGAGCGCGGAATGCGTCGTCCGAGAGCGTTTTTCAGTTCCGTTTCATCCACTTATACTTCTGATGACGTCATATTTCAGAGGGCCGGGCAGCATCACCTTGTCCAATCTCCGTCCTCCATTCTCAGAAGCTGCACTCGGCTCCGCCCTCGAAAGTTCGTGATTTGCTGACAAAGTTCGGTTCCCCTCCGGCCATGGCAGTCGCACCCTTTCACGCAGCGATCGGGTGGAATTCGCCGCCGGCGCTCACGGCGCCTGAGGCGCCAGGTGGCGGGCCTGGCCCTCCGCTCCACCTTGTTTTGAAGTCAGCTCCGGCCAGATGTCCTATATTTTGTCGTTGGCGACCGAGTTCCATTTCATCCCGTTTTCGTACAAAACCGGGTCGGTCCCCGCTCCCCTTTCTTGTTTTTGTTCAAATCAGGGCCGGTCTGCACTCCCCTCTCCTTGTTCTCTGGCGGGGTGCCGAGCGTGGGACAGAGTCTTGTTTTCCAAAGGCTAAACTGATTAATGGCTCGAGGCTGGCAGAATGGCGCGTTTCGGTATGCTCTTTGTTGGCTTCAGATCCGGGTTCTCATGAAGTGGGGTGGTCATCTATAGAGGACCCCTGTTTGTCAGAGCCGACTTCGCCGTCTGCGTGGACGCCAGCTGGGACGGAGAGAGGGTATCACAGCCGATTTAGTCGGCTGACCGTGTCTGTGCGGCGCTCGCAGATGGCCGTGTTTCAGCTTGTGGCACAGCTTGCAGTTCAGCATGAAAGACGAAAAAAATGTAACGCATCTGCGTTACAGTACCTTTCCGCGAGCTGAATCCCATTAACCTGGCATACTGTGTAGTGTTTAGTTTTAACAGATGTTGTCTTCTCCATAATTTACATTATTGCTTGGAGACGGGTTACCTTTGATTTATTTTTCCTATATTATAATACGAATCTGTCATGCATCTACATATCTATTTGTCCTACCTCTGTCTCCGTTTCTCTGATTGTTCTCTCTCCTCTCACCATATCCCTCACTCTCTCCTCAATCCTTCGCTTCTTTCCTCCTTTTCCCCTTCCCTCCTTCTGTCCTCTCTCCCCTCCCTCCCTCCCTCCCTCCTTTCTTCTCTCCCGCTCTCAATCCCTCTCCCTCTCGCTCTCGCTCTCGCTCTCGCTCTCTCTCTCTCTCTCGCTCTCGCTCTCGCTCTCGCTCTCGCTCTCGCTCTCGCTCTCGCTCTCGCTCTCGCTCTCGCTCTCGCTCTCGCTCTCGCTCTCGCTCTCGCTCTCGCTCTCGCTCTCGCTCTCGCTCTCGCTCTCGCTCTCGCTCTCGCTCTCGCTCTCGCTCTCGCTCTCGCTCTCTCTCTCTCTCTCTCTCTCTCTCTCTCTCTCTCTCTCTCTCTCTCTCTCTCTCTCTCTCTCTCTCTCTCTCTCTCTCTCTCTCTCTCTCTCTCTCTCTCTCTCTCTCTCTCTCTCTCTCTCTCTCTCTTTCTCTCTCTCTCTCTCTCTCTCTCTCTCTCTCTCTCTCTCTCTCTCTCTCTCTCTCTCTCTCTCTCTCTCTCTCTCTCTCTCTCTCTCTCTCTCTCTCTCTCTCCTTCACGACGCATACTTGGATAAGTTGGATGTCGCCCGCTGTTGGTGTAATGGCGTTAGTCTAAGCTGGTTTTCGGGCGAGTAGGGCAGAAGCAGAGGTCCTTAACAGCCTGCTTCACAAGACTGCAGAGCGGAAGCGATTGGGTCAAATGACGCTGGGCGAGGCTTATGACTGACAAACTGCGTTTTCAAAACTTGTTTAGGATGCGCTTAAAGAATTATTATCTTGGACGTGTGTGATTGGGAATGTGTGTGTGAACTCATGGCGAACTTTTGATTTTTTACTCTAAAGTAGCTTATGGCCGAAATAAATCTATTAATATTTTTCAGCAGCTTTAGCTGCACTTTATTGTTTAGCATTTTACTGTAGCCAGTTAAGAGCAGAATAAGTCAATGAGCAGAGTTAGTCATGTGGATAACATAACTATCCAATTCCAGCCCAAGTCGGCATGTTTTTCGAATGACTGCCCGCAGTGAATGCGGGTGTGTTCGCGTCGTTTCATTGCGTTACAGCCAAGTCTAAGCCTGTCTCAGCTCCAGCTCTCATCCAGCAGCGCTGCTCAATTAGCCACTTAAAACTTACTCAACTGGAAAGAACGGAATCTAATTGATATAGAATCGCCGGTGGCGGGACGGCGAATAATCGCCGGCCGAAGTTTGTCCAGCTGTTCGCCCGAATCGGATCGCCACCGCCTGGGAACGGCGGCAGCTGTCATATTTGTCTTTCGGAGCCGTGTCCATCACCAGACGAACAAAGGCCCCGCCAAAGGAGCGCAGCAACACAAACAACAAGAGCCCGCCGCCGCCGGCTCGTTCCGACTCGCTCAGACGCGGGGAGGAGGCGCGGCGCCGGCGTCATTTGTTGGCGTAAGACGAGTTATAATCCACTTTAACCCTATTCCTGGCGGGCTCCGCCGGGACAAGAAACTGGCGGGGGGGCCGATTCGGCCCCCCCCCCCCTGAGATCTCGAGAACGAAGCAAGATAGCGACAAGCGGTAAGCGGCATCGGATACGCACGGCCAAGATCTACAATTTTTACTAAGGTCATTTTCAGGTCAGGTCAAAGATGACGTCACAGGGGTCGAAAAAGTCAAAATGGCGGCGCTAGATATGGAGAGAGTTTTTCTCGAATAACTTTCGAATTAGTCAAGATAGGAACAAACTAAGGGCATCATCGTGATCCTCTCGTCAATCCGCATCGAATGATATATATGTTGACCTCGAAAGGTCAAGGTCAAAGGTTGACCTCAGGTCACGTGACCTCGAGGTCATCATGTATATCATTCGATGCGTCTTGACGAGCTGAACACAATGAGACCATCCACGCGTCTGTATCTTGTTCCTGTACGGAGTTATTGGCCAAAAACCTTTGGTGACCTTTGATGACGTCACATGACCTCACAGCTGCCCAACAGCAAAACAGACCTCAAGGTAGTGAAGGTTGATCGTATATGAAGTCATGTATGGTATATGGGGCCATTCCGACCCGTTTTAGTGGTAAAAACAGGGAGTTGATTTTTCCCCCATTGACTTATAATGGGGAGGTCGCGAAATTGACCTGACCTTAGGTCACCGATATCAAAATTCCGAGATAAACAAATTGCACATACTGGTACCCGAACTAAACCCTGAAGAGAAGAAATTGATCGGTCAAAAACTCTAGCTCTGGCGTGATTGCAAACTTTTCTGATGTAGGGTCACCAAACCGCCTCTGGTGACCTGACCTGAGGTCAGATCACCTCAAAATTTTCAGACATGTTGCGTAGAAGCCTTTTAGGAAAAGTCAGAAAATTTGAGCTTCCTAGCTCAACGCGTTTGGGAGAAATAACCAAAAAACCTCAGGGGGGGCTCCTGAGGCCCCCCCCCCCCCCGCCAGGAATAGGGTTAAGGCTGTACAGGATAAATCTCACCAGGTCCTGCACAATACGCCACGATGGTGGTTTTTCATGTAACTATTTATATTCTACAATATGGCACCCAGTTAATCATCGATCGATAGGAGCTCTCTCTCATCCGAAAAGGGCATCTTATCGGAAAAGTCTCATGATTTAATGCGAGCTAGCAAGACATGATAAGTGACTACACAAAAAAAGAGAATATTTACGGTAAACCTGTGCTAATACATTTGGAAAAATACATGACATCACGACTTTCCGTCATATTGCTGCTACTCAAAATGCAAAGCCGTTTCGTGTAACTATACTTTTCGTCACACGATTTTGTTCCTCCTGTAATTAGCACATTTTTGAAGCCCAACCACTCTTTATTACGCACTGATTTTTCATAAAGCCCAGCACTGATTTAGTAGTGAGTTCAATGAGCCGAAAAGTTTCCTCACCGCACGGCTATAGTTATCAGTGTTGCTGTTTACCATCAGCGCTGACGGTCATGTCTGTCCGGTTCAGCCACTCACTGAGAGGTAGGCTGTACCGCAACGCAGGAAAGCTATGCGGGACAGCCTACCGAGCTTACTCGAGAGCTTCTCTCTAGAACCTTGGAGGCAAATGAAAAAGGCAAAAGGTATCACTGAGTGGATGAATGTTGATTCCATTACAAGAGGCAAAAAGAGAAAGGAAGAGAGGGAGAGAGAGAGAGAGAGAGAGAGAGAGAGAGAGGGGGGGAGGGAGGGAGAGAGGGAGAGATAGATCAAAACGTCTCCCTAACTGGCACAGGATGAGATACAAAACAATAACGCATGTTTTATGATAATATATGCTAAAACGAATGGCTGCGTCCATTATCTAAAGTTATGTATCGCACCGTCGGGGCCGCGCCACTGTGTCGCCGTGTTGCAGCCGCCGAGGCTGCTCCGCTGCAGTGTGCAGCTTCCGGCTGCGTTGTAATGAAGGCCTAATGAATGCGGCCCGGGGCGTGGGCCCATCAGAGGAGCCCATTTGATGGCGCAGCGCCCGGACCTGCAGCGGTCACCGAGTCCCTGGCCCCAATGCTCGGACGAATAACCTCTGACAGCTTCGCTTTCATCATGCTCCGATGACATGCTGCTGCAGAGACTGCGCCCAGCTCCTACACAGCCTGCAATATGTAGCCCTCTGACCAGTGTCCTCCCATTGACTCATCAAAGCGGACCAGCACAGTCTGCCGGGGCTTAAAGAGCATCTCGTTCAACCTGTTTCAAGAGTTGTGGCATTGATTATAATTGATTAAGGACTAGGGTTACCCGCGTGCTCCGCAACGCTAAGGGGGGATTTTTTGACCCGTGGGTTGGTCTGTGTCGATTTGGTTGGTAAATATCCATTTCGTTCGATTGCTTTTTGACGGCCAAGCATTTTGTAAGAAAACAAAAAGATACATCGCATCGAGGTGCCCGTGTCGTATTATCATGCGTTCTACTTTAGAATGATTCGAAAACTGGCGTGAAGTCTTTTGAGGGCCATCGATGAATTTCGCTAAAAATGACAATGTAATGGTTTGGAACATTTACATTTTTAAGGATACTGTTGCTAATTATGCAAAAATGAAGAGTGAATATTGGACAGAATTGAATGCTCTATCCAATGGTACCATATTCAATTGCCAAAGGTATCAGGTTATGCAGCAAACCCCGTGTGATTAATAAAGTGGCACAAAATTGACAAACACCATTTTCTCCTGTGATTTGCACCACCTTGATTCGGATCAATCAGCTTTTCACAATTTTTATATGAGAGGCGGTACCTTTCTCTTGCAAATAGGCGTTGATTCAACTCGCTCCGTTTAACGGTCACCTAAAAATAAAATTAATTCCAAAATCCCTCAAAAACCGCAATTTTTCAAATAAAAGTGCCCTCTCCGGTGCACGTGGCGCGTGCTATCCTCTGCATTGCACACCATTCAATAGCCCGTTCAATTCTGTACACGATGCTGTTTTCCCGTGCCGGTCGGACCACTGGTCACCAAGATATTGCACGGGAACTGGACCCGTGTCGGCCAAAATTAGCCGTTTTCGCCCGATTTCGCACGCCGATTTATACATGTCAAGTCTATGACGCGAATTTGCACTTTTTGAGCACGCGCCACGCGTTCCCTATCGACCCGATCGAGCTGAGACCCCTCAAAGGCACGTCGCGCATCCTTGATCTATAAGTTGTGCAAATTTCACCGGGCTAGGTGCAACGGTCTGGCCTGTAGTCCACGCAAAGCACCACCAAGTCGGGACCTCGGTAACGGACAGACGCACCCTCCTCAAATAGTAATATAGATTATTATCTCGTTGTCGGTCGTCGTGTCATAAGACGTTTTGTTCTGCCCTCCGGCCACAAGTGAAATCCTTCTGTCTCAGTAAACCTTAGAAACATTTCAACTTGTCAGGCATAAAACTAATGGCTCTATAAGTAAGAATAGTCATGTCAAACTGTACAATGAACCTTGCTCACTTTGATGGACTGAAATATTACAAGCACAGGACACATTCTCAAACAGTGCGATCTAAGAAGCCTTTTCTATCTCATCAGCGTACACCAGACTGCTATGGGAATTGACAAACTCTTGTTGTGACTGAGTTAGTTACCTGACTCGGTTTGCCAGCAACGAACAGAAAACTTGCTCCTTCCGCAAAAGCTTTTGAGAATTGAGGGCTCCGATCCGGCCTGAAAAATTACCTGCCGCTGACCTTGTTAAGTGGATTCCCCGTCGCTCCCGGTGCCGCCGCGAGGTGCCCAGTTCTGCCATGTTTTCCGCGTCCCTGCGCAGCTAAGCGTTGTTTGTGTCGCTCTCCGACCGTGCGATCGGTAATCTTCCGCGCCGCCACGGGGTGTGTCTCCGTTCACTGATTGATTAAAGCGGCTAATTAGTTTAATCTGGCTCCTGTGCGGGTCATCAGGAGAGCCAGACCTAGTAAACAATCACCCCGGGTCGATGGTAACATCCCCTGCCGAGCGGGCGTCCAACTATCACACCCTCCCCCAGCCCCAGAGGAGGTGTTTCATGCACTGAAACCGATGTGCGGTGCAGTGTGCAGTAAATTGGATTGAGTAGGACTCCAAGCGTGAAATGGAGGAATTGGTTTGATTTGATCTACAAACCAGGTAACGCAACAACGGTGTGTTAGACTAAGAAGTTTTGATAAACCGACTAATTCTGTAATACATAGTGGTATAAAAGGGGTAAAATGTTTGGTATCCACTTCCATATTTTGTTAACACCTCTTCGCATAAGTATCGGACGCTTGTTCTGCCCTGTATGGGTCGTGGGAAACCCCTTGCCTTTAGTTTCTCGGAATAATAAATGATAAGCTTGAAGGTCAATCATTGTCTGATGCCTAAGTAGCATAAGCAACACTTAGTTACCTTACCCCTGGGGGCATCGTGACTCAGGTATAGTTACATTATTTCTGCATAAGCAGCACCATAAGCCCTTGGGGCTTCATGACACAAGTATAGTTTCATTATTAAACTGTGCATAATTGACCAAGGGTATTAAAGAAGATATTTGTTGTAAGTGTCGTTACCATCAAAAACAAATGCGAGTCGGCCGGTGCTCGCGGTCGGGTTTAGACGCGCGCGCCACCTCCCTCCACCGAGTGGTACGGACTACCGATACAGAGCGCGGTGTGCGACCAACAGTGCCGGCGCGGCTTTTTGATCAGTGAGCGCAAGCTTCATCCTTACCTTCTAAGCTCACTTTGGGGACGGAGCACGCAGTTTCTCGAGTCGAGTGTTTTTTTTTTTCTCTGTGTCGCGACTGATCTCATAACGTTATTTGTTTCTTTTGTCAAGTTACTAGCATTATCAGTTGATTTAGCGTCCCTGCAGCTGATATCGTTTCGCGGATTCCGTCCCTGATGTAATTTTTAATTTGATTGTAACTTTGTTTTTGTTTTGTTATTGTTAAGCAAGTTCGTTTTTTCGTTTTGTACGTAACACGCACACATTCACAAACACAGCACCCTTATGACAAGCATGCATCCACATACACCACAAACAAATGCGTCAACGCATCACAGACACGCACACATATGCAAAGTAACATTACCTGACTTGTGTATGTGTATAGCACTTGGGTATGCTTGTATGAGTTTGTCTGTATTCGTGAAAAAAGTCATTCAGTGGAAACAACAATTACACTCATCAATGAAAAAAACTTTTTTTCCGTCAAAAACACGAAAATACGGATCCCGCCTTTGTTCTAGACTATGTGGCGATGTGACGGTATCCCAACTGATTTTCCCGGATACGGCTTTATCCGGTCTGCCTGGCAGCGCACAACTATAATTAGATGGCGCTTAGGTGGACAGTGTTTGATTGATTTGCATTAGTTCGGCATCAGATCCGCACAAACAGCATTAATGCTGACATCGATGTATGACATAGCCGATATGGCCGCTCCCTTAGTTGGTGCTTTTAGCTTGTATTGCTTTCGCGGGCTATCAAAAACCAAGTTAAAAAAGGCAAGGAAAAACAGGTTATATTTAACATTTTAGAGTTTGTGATTTTTGTATTTTTTGTTAATTACCTCTTATATAGGCAAATCACTTTAAAGTCATAGTCATTACCTACACGATAGTGAATATCTGACAAAGGTACTGTACTACATGATGTGAAAAAATTGCGCCCTTCTTAGCGCAATATGCATTGCGAACAGACCAATCTTTTCAGTATTTGCACTACACTAGGAATCATTGGAGCAAGGAAAACAGAAAAGAGCTTCAACCAGCAATGCTCCCCAAACATATCAAACAACTTGGCACCCAGCAGCATCTCAGCAGTTGCTCAAAAGTTTACAGACATCCACTCCCCGCTAAACGGCTGTACCATTTTCCTGCGGTGCTTGTGTGGCTTCTGGCAGTGACTGGCTGTCGGCTAGGCTGGCATTTGGTGCGAAAACAGGCCCGTCAAACGCGGCATCACGTGACATTAACGAGTCGCGCGGCTCGGGTAGGAGAGGTTCCGCTATAGCAGCAGCACGCGGCGCGGGGGCGGGGCAGGTGGCTGCTTTCACTCGCAGTGGGTATGTCGCAGGACAAAATGGCTCAGTTACAGAAACGACGGTGGCTGTAGACTGTGCTTTTCATCAGTCTGTTGCTTTCATGCGGTCAACTATTAGCATTCGCCAAAGCCACAACTGATGCAGGGCTTACGCACTTAACAATGACACCTTGGTCAGCTTTTGGCACCTGATTTCAATTCCACTAGACTGCATTCGCCGCCATCCAATGCGATACGATACGTGGCCGGCGCTGTTGGTAAGTACACCACGCTCGCAGCCGTGCCAATGAAAAACTCCCTCCACCAACTGCCCGGCACGTCCGGTTTATACCCCCCCCCCCGCCCCCCACGGCGGATAAACGCGCTTGTCAGCTGCCCCCGGTGCCCTGGCGTCTTTGTCGAGTCGGACCAAACGGCGACCATCAGCACCGGGAGTCGGTCACCGGCTCGAGATCGATGCGCCCTTCGAGGCGGCGGGCGTCTGCAGAATAATTGGATCAGATGAGGGCAAGGTGCGCCACAGAAGAGACGGCTGATGACGGCTCCTATCAGCGGCACGCAGCGGAGGCCGGCCGACGGACAACTGCCGCGTGACCACTAATCCAGGTCACGTGTCACACGGCACAGACGGAACGCCAGGTCACGTGGCATACGGAACGGAGGGTAGTCAGGTCATGTGTCATATATGGCACAGAGTGAAAGGTGGGTCACGTGCCTCGAGGCACAGAGGGAAAGCTAGGTCGCCAGTTGGACTGATGATTGGTTGACATCACCCAGTGCGATCAGTCTAAATTTGATACGAACTTTTCGTAAGACCTTTTTGTTAAACAAACACATGGTGGTATTAAAGCTAAGGTAAGGTTAGGTCACAAAGGTAATATTACAAAAGAAAGATCACTGTTTATTGTAGATATAATGAAAGCATTGAGGCCCCTACTAAGCATTCGCAAACTTTACTAAGCAGCTAACTCAATGGCCGGAGAAGTTTGTCTGTTGCTCTATCTCTCAGATGCCGACCTCTGAGCTTTATACTGTTGCATGTCCTGTGTGTAAGTGCGACGTCTCAAAGTGATGCAGAGAACACTCGTACATTGCAAATAGATTGAGGTGTTCTGATTATCCCACAGTTTCTCTCTACCCTAATGACTGTCAAAGTTTCAAGTCGCGTTTCCCAGTTGGGCAGGAGGAATTCGTCTTTGTTTGGAAGCAGCAGCGTCGACCGTCACAGGCGACGCTGCTGCTTCCCGGCGAGCCCGGCGCCCTACCTGCCCGGATCTATCTCCTTCACCCGCAGTTTTCCTAGTACGCTAGATACCGAGAGATTTGCCGCATCCGGCAACATCTTTATCTTAGACTACTGCGTGGTTCAGCAACAGGAAATTGCACTGAGAGCTGTTTTGATTCCTTTTAAGCATATTAGGGGAATTGGTCTAAAACAACACCCTGATCATTTCTCCGAATATACCCCAAATACACTTTCTTTGAATATCACTCTGAAATTCTTCTAATATACCCTACACTGAGAACCTTTTTGATTCCTTTTGAGCATATTAGGGGTTTTGGTCTAAAACAACACCCTGATCATTTCTTCGAATATACCCAAACTATACCCTTGTTCTTTAAATAGCTCCCTTGAATTCTTCTAATATACCCTAGTAAGTACCGAAGAGGAAATGAATATGATTCCTGTTCTATTCCCTGCGATACCCACAGTACACTCCTTTTAACCTACCAAAATACCCTTACATCGAAACCTCTAGTATTCCTTCTAAGCGTATAAGGGGAATATTTTGCAAACTATACTCGCATTATACCACGTAACACTCCCGTATTATTCTGTGATTTCCATCACTGATCTCAATGTATTCTTGCATTAGACCCCACATAAACCCAGAAGGGAAAATAATAATGCCCTAGGTATATTCGTCGTAGAACTTGCTCAGAAACTGTCTCATTACTCTCAGCTCCCTCGTCCGATTTCCCTTTATATATCGTAACACATCCAAAACGAGGGTTAAGGTTCTATCCCCAGCAGGGCGCGTATGGCTGAATAGCCCAGCGGGGCGCGGGTTAGTGGTCAGCAACACGTCCAGGGAGCGACTGCCCGTCCTCCTCGCCCGCCCGGCCGGCCAGTCCCGGCCCGCCGACCGGTCACCGCCGGAGGCGCCGAGCGGCACAGGTACGGTATCTGACAGTAGCGGCAGAGACTGTACACTAGGGTATATTAGAAGAATTCAAGGGAGGTATTTAAAGAATGAGGGTATAGTTTGGGTATGTTCGAAGAAAATGATCAGGGTGTTGTTTTAGACCAAAACCCCTGATATGCTTAAAAGGAATCATTTGAGGAATCATTTGAGTATCTTAAGGGCATTCCGCCAGGAAAACGGCAGAGTTATAGGAGCATGACACACCATGATCAAAGGGAATAGAGAATCGTTTTGGTTGTCAGTGTGTCGTACAATGGTTTTATTGCAGGGAGTCAATTCTGAATCCAACCACCCACGTTTCTGTTATGAGATGACGGTTCTACGCAGCATGTTATTTAGATCGGAGACAAATTGCGTGAACATAAGCTGTTCAGTGTTTTTATGATGTCAAGTTGACGTGATACCAAAATAATGCTATTCAGCTGCTGGTCTTCCTCAAGTGAGCTACGCTAAACGTATTGCAGTAATCTCGCTTTTGTTTTTACTCACGACCATAATAGCAGTACCTACAATGGGCAGTAAACAACAACAGATAAGTTTCATTTGCCTATTATCGTCTGCCTCATATCTCCATCATTATGTATTGCATGCCTTTTTTATAAATTTAGCTCGAATGTTTGAATGGACGGATTGACAGAGCCGTCTGTTTAAGTCAGTCTTTTTAAGGACAACGATTTCGACCAGCCTCAAGTCACATAACCGTCACATTTTCATTGGAAAATAGCGACTGACTTCATAATAATAGCGGATTCCATGCTCACATATGCTCATCCACTGAGTGGTTTTGGGGAGCTCTCAGCTCAGGCTCTTTCCGCACAATACTTGGGACAGAGTGCTGATATCCCGCGTAGTTTTGGATCTCGTTACATAAGATAAAACGCAGCATCGCAATGTGTCAGCGGAACCAAGCGCCATGTCGCCGGCCCTCGCTGAGCTATGAGCAACACCCATTCCGACTGCAGTGGCTCCCCGGCGACAGCTTTGAGCGCCAGGCCTCGGCGCGCCGCGGACCGACCCACGTTTCCGGCTTCAGTTGCGAAATTCCAGATTTAGTGGCTTAGCAGTGGAGCTCCCCAGTCATGGCGCAGAAATCCCGCGATTAACAGTGGGATATAGCGATAAACAAATATACAGAGGGAGGGAGAAAGACGAAATGAGAAGGTAAGTTTGTAAGAATCAAGAGTCGGGAGAAGAGAGAGAGAGAGAGAGAGAGGGGGGGGGGATAGAAAAAAAGGTCGAAGAAAAAAACTGTAGAGGGAACGTGAGAAGACAGGATGAGGAGGAGGGAATGGGGAGGAGGAGGAGGAAGAGAAGGCAGAGCAGTGGCGGGCGCATAGCAAAGTTGACAAACTATCCCACCGAGGACAGTACACAGAGCTCTCCGGCGTCCTAAATGCTGCCACCCCACCAGCGGACATGCCTTTGCTTTTAATGGCAGCGCCGCAAGATTGAGAACTTGTCTTTAGTGTCAGAACTTAGTCAGCCTAGGCTCCCTGGGGACCCTGTTTACAGAGACCGTCACTCGGGGGTACCACTAAAAATGCTCCCATGATCAGGCCACCATGGTTATTATAAGATTATCCTGATAAGTAGGCAGGCTTCATATAAATATTATTTGGTCATATGTAATGTTATTTCATTGTAGAGTTAAATTTTCTTAGCATGGACCAGCACGGCAGTAATTTGGTATGCATGCTGTAATATCAAGAGTCTTATCTGTTTTGTTCAATAATCTGGATTAATGAGGAACGTTTGAATATCTGTAATATATATACTCCTAGTCCTGACTTTAAATACCTTCTTTGAAGTCACGCAGAGGCATTAGTTCTAGCTACTTAGTGCATGCCTAAACGCTTCACTCGATTGGCTATGAGGCACTAAAACCCCTCCTGACCTCGGCCAAAGCTGGGCCACCGTAGTTCAGCGCCTGACCGTCGGGTGCCGTTTTTGCGGCCGTCCTGGAGCAGTTTCTGTCGCTGTGCCTCACTTGCCAGTGTAGGCAGCCACGATTGCAGAGCTCTGAGATCCAATTACAACCTGAAAAGCCTCACTGAAGTTGCCGACATCAGTCTCCGAGCGATCGCTCGCTGTCGACGTTTGAGCTCTTTAACAAGTTTCCATTCCAATAATATGTCCCTGATTCCCCGACACTTGATTCTGAGACGCTGGTCATAGCAGTAAGTACTTGTTTGATGAGATCTTATTGACAGAAGGCCAAAAAATGGAACTCACTCATAGATGCTATCGTTCAAAGCAAGGCTGCTGTTCAGTATCCTCAATTCTATTTTGGTTTCTTTGCAGCTTCTTGCAATATGAGCGGTAAGTGGTCAGTTCAGTGCAAATATCAAGACGTCTTTCATGTTTCAGAGAAAATGTTTGGCGTTTGCTGGTATCATTGGAGGCAATGCCACTGCTTCTCGCGGTCCTACGAACCTGGCGCGGTCAAAGTCGGCCACTCCGGCTGCATAGAAACAAGCCAACTGGAATGTTGACAGCTCTTTGCTCGTGGTATACCTGTGAGCATGCATACTTACGGTGATAGCACATTTGACTGAACACGCTTTTGACACATGCTCCTTAACATTCACAGGGAAGTTGGATATTGGACCGCAAAGTTGACGATGAAAGCTTGATTTGTTGCCCGACTGAATGATGGAAATTCACAATGAATTGGTGATATATGCCTTCTAATCATCATATTTATGATCATTCTGTATGATTGACCGAGACACTGATCAGGTTTCAGGGAACTTATTCGACGAAAGTTCACTTTCTTGCTGCAATGTGTCAGAGCTATTAGTCAGGTAACGAGCAGAATAATCGGCTGATGTCACGGCAAACTGAGGCCTTAGGCGGTGCTCTGCACTTCTGCAATTAAGATCGATCTTGAATAAAGTGTGGTATGATGCATCTGGTAAATGGACATTTTCCACGAGCTCAGCTTTAGAAAAAAAAATAAAGAGATCGTCTAAAAAGCAAGCAAGTTGTCGTGCTTAGTTTTAAAGTCACTAAATTGCCTATATGTTTTGTGACATACATGTCACTGGAAGATGCATATTGCATATCATTTTTGAATGGCAGTAAAACAGAATGACTGAAAAAAGAAACAGGAGTTTGCGAGAAGCAAAATCTATAAACGGGCCTCGTATTTACTGGCGGCCGAAGAGATGGGCATTTGGGCGCTTTGATAACCAATTTTTTACATAGCGGCTGAAGCAGTGCATGGAAACAAACAAACCACCGATCACAATGTCGGCGTTTGGATCTTTTCTTCATCTCCAGTTGGAGTTACCGGTGTTCGTGCTAGAAGAACATTCGCCGCCAGAACCAACTCTGAGTGCGAGGGAGGAGTGTGTGGGAGTTGTGAGGAGAGAGTGTGTGAGCCGCCAGGAAAGAGCGGCGCACTGGAGAGGTGCCGAGAGCTCGTTTCCGACGATCGGTCAGTAGGGCGGCGACACGTCGATTGTATCGGTCGCCGGTCACCCTTTGTGCTATTGTAGCGCGGCCCAAGGTGGGGTCACTGTAGGAGGGTCACCATCAGGGAGTGGGAGGGGGCAGGCTAGTGGTGAATCTGGTTCAAAGTGGCACTGGGTCATGTCCAAACAGACCAGAATGCATGCATAACACCTGTGCGAGTGCGCGAAAACAGTAAGCGATTAGTTCGCCGTCTTGTCCTGGGACATTTTCAGTCCAGGTTGACGGAGAAGTTGTTTACTGGTTGGTCTCAGAAATAAATTATGCATATAACTTGAACTGTCCTTTCCATCTAGACCTGGCTTAATCTATTGCTTGCTCTGCCAAATTTACTGGCTTGAATAAGAATATTTAAATCTTATTTCAAATAAGAGTACTTTGTTATAACTCGCACTTACCTGTCATGCGCTTTTCCCCGCACATGCCCTCACTAAATATTGGAGATAGGCTGAGGAAGTTTTGGTCTTCGGGAAAAATGCATTCAGCAGCATCACAGCGTTTGTGTTGCTATTAAACTGTCTGTAATATTGACATTTTAAACTATACAGATTAAATAACGGGCACTGAGACTGGCGCATGACTTGAAGAAAACATCTTTATGAAGACAAACCTTTAGCAAAGATCGCTTCATTTGTATGACACAAAAATGTTGCTCTCATGTGTTGATTGGATCAGTTTTATTAGGAGTTTTTTCTGGCATTCAATAAACTGCAAATCGATATGTCTTAAATTACTTTTTAGCTTTAAGAAGGAACTAATTCCGAATATTCCTTTACTTAAAAATTCGTTTTTTAAGGAAGGTGAGCAAAAGATTGTTTCGGGCTAAACGTTATTTTATTGAATGATGTGGAGACAGCGGTGCTGCCCAGCACACGCAGAGCTGAATATGCAATATCTGCACATTCTCTTTGTGAACTTTTCCTTCCCCTTAGCCAGGTCACTGCCACCCATAGCTCACATCATTGCACGTCAGGCTATCATTCGTCGTCCTCGCAACTATTCTGCCCATAAACCAACCTTTATTTAGGCAATAACGTCTAGTTAATTGCGTGGAAAATGAGAATTCGCACAGCCAACCGGCTGACCGATGCAACCAGAACATAATTAAGTCAAAACTGGCGCCTTCCAGAGATATTATCATGATTAATACTCATCATGCAATTTTTAATATCTTCACTAAGCTCAACGCCCCCTTTAACGCAGCCATCAGCAGAGGTTCAGCCAGGATATGATGGGTGGTCTCCATTTAATGTGGGACATCAAAACGGGCCGGACTGCTTTTGGTGGCCCGTGCGGACCAGATGAGTCGTCGACCGGCGCCGCGGACACATTATGGCACTGCAGGCCAGGCCCACAGCAAGGCGTGGTCAGGGGACCTGTGGAGATTGAACTACGGTTAACCTCGTGTGAATGGTTTTATATTAGACGCCCATTGATAAAACAATGCCATATTTGACCATACTCTCAACTTAAGAAATGTAAATTAAACAAAAGGGGACACTGCAGGCTATGCAAAGGTTAACCCTATTCCTGGCGGGGGGGCCTCAGGAGCCCCCCCCTGAGGTTTTTTGGTTATATCTCCCAAACGCGTTGAGCTAGGAAGCTCAAATTTTCTGACTTTTCCTAAAAGGCTTCTACGCAACATGTCTGAAAATTTTGAGTTGATCTGACCTCAGGTCAGGTCACCAGAGGCGGTTTGGTGACGCTACCTCAGAAAAGTTTGCAATCACGCCAGAGCTAGAGTTTTTGACCGATCAATTTCTTCTCTTCAGGGTTTAGTTAGGGTACCAGTATGTGCAATTTGTATATCTCGGAATTTTGATATCGGTGACCTAAGGTCAGGTCAATTTCGCGACCTCCCCATTATAAGTCAATGGGGGAAAAATCAACTCCCTGTTTTTACCACTAAAACGGGTCGGAATGGCCCCATATACCATACATGACTTCATATACGATCAACCTTCACTACCTTGAGGTCTGTTTTGCTGTTGGCAGCTGTGAGGTCATGTGACGTCATCAAAGGTCACCAAAGGTTTTTGGCCAATAACTCCGTACAGGGACAAGATACAGACGCGTGGATGGTCTCATTGTGTTCAGCTCGTCAAGACGCATCGAATGATATACATGATGACCTCGAGGTCACGTGACCTGAGGTCAACCTTTGACCTTGACCTTTCGAGGTCAACATATATATCATTCGATGCGGATTGACGAGAGGATCACGATGATGCCCTTAGTTTGTTCCTATCTTGACTAATTCGAAAGTTATTCGAGAAAAACTCTCTCCATATCTAGTGCCGCCATTTTGACTTTTTCGACCCCTGTGACGTCATCTTTGACCTGACCTGAAAATGACCTTTGTAAAAATTGTAGATCTTGGCCGTGCGTATCCGATGCCGTTTACCGCTTGTCGCTATCTTGCTTCGTTCTCGAGATCTCAGGGGGGGGCCGAATCGGCCCCCCCCCCCGCCAGTTTCTTGTCCCGGCGGAGCCCGCCAGGAATAGGGTTAAAGCTGTATCTTGAACTTCACACGCAAGGCTTTTGAGGTAAGCAGTAGCTGGTATCTTTTGACACTCACCATTTTCCAGGTCCCCTCGCTTTTGTGTTACCGTCTCCACCTACAGCTGGACGTGCTGGTAGGACAGCCCACGAAGAAAGATGAAAGGTTGCCCGGATTGGCGGCGGCGCGACAGAATACTCCAAGAAACGATCAACTCGCTCTGCACATGCAGCTTCGAGTACGACAGATTCAAATGCCCTGTGTCGCTCGATTCGATAGCATCTGTGTCGGCGATGGTGAGCCAGATAGCAGCCTCTCGGCGGCGGCGCCGCGGCCGCCGTGTCGCCGCTCCCGTTCGAGCCACGACTGTTTGGGACAAAAAGCACCGCTGCAGACAGATAAGCCGCCGGCTTTGGAGATAAGTTTTAGTGCGTCGTTCGTCTCCGGTAACAATGGCGACCGCGGCGGCCGGCACGCGTCCCCTCCTTTACGGCCAACATTCTAGAGTCGGACCGACGGCGGTGAGCGAGCAAGTGTTTTGGCAACATTTACCAGACGCTGCATAAAACGACTCTGAGAGCGCGTCGCGGCCGCGGCAGGCCAGCGCTGCGGGCTCGCTACACTCCCGGGGCGATGTAAAACACGTGAGACGCCGATCATGGTCGAGGAACTTGTTTACGGAGACACATAACGGTGATGTTGACACTCTCCATAATCGCCGGTCCAGTGGAACGTAAAGCAACAGATCAGCCGCGCCGCCCAGGCTCGGCCGTTCCGCTTTGGCAGAACGCCCGATGAATTGAGACGTTTGCCTACATTGGTGGTACAGAAATGGCCGATGCTAAGCCAGCTCATTTGCAGCGTTATGGTTGAAATACTATCTGTAGTTAAAGCTGTGTTCAGATAACTAATGGTTGACTGGCTCGGAAATCACCGTTTCCGTTGAAATGAAGCAAGAAATATCGAGCGTTCGAGGAAGCTACCTCGTCGCATGCTTTCAAGCAAAACTCGAGCACATGTTTTATACCCCGTGTGCGAGATCACAAAAACATATCAGTAGGTATATCTTGCGCACATATGAGCATATATATAATTTGTATCTATCTGTGATCTGAGAAGAAATAGTTATTGGTAAATGCGTCAGAACATGTGCCGTGTGCCAGTGTGAACTACATTGTCACGCCACACAGAAGGAGAAGATATTTGGCTGAAATGTTCACCTATTACATTTCTATAAATGTGTTACTACAACAGCAATGACGACGCCTTCCTGCTACAGCTGCTTGAACTTTACAGTGCCAGAAATAAGAATTACCATTGTTGAAAAACATTTGTTTTCTAAGAATGATGCGTTCTCTCCGAATAGGTACCGTATCAACTTGCTAACAGGTCCAATTGAACTATGAAATGCTTCAACATCCAAGCCAACATTGAAATACGTCAACAAATTCATAAACTACATTGTTTTTCTTCTCTTCCCGTTGGACTGGTTTCTCATCTTCCACTTCAAATGGCCCACACGGACTGCTTCGTCTCTCGCATGCAATCAAGGCATCCTTCAGCTTCGAATCCGGTCTGAGGGCCGATTTTTTACCGCCGCGGTGCGTGACCGTGGGCCATCTGGTCGGGCTGCCGCGGCGCTCCAGCGTCCGCCCGCGCGGCCGCGGCCGGGCGCAGACAGTGCGCCTTTTTACGACGACAAACCTGGGCCCGAATAGGCCATCCGCAGCGTTCTCAGAGGCCCTCGGGCGGCATCCGTGCCAGCTGGACGTGGCTATGGTCTCTTGGACTGTCTTTCATGGCGGCGATAGGGGCCGACGGATCCGGGGCGGCGGCGCGCCGGCCCAGCCAGATGAAACGCGCCGTGGCCGCCCGCCCAAGTGGCTCTAAATAAAGTGCAGATCGTCCGCTGAATGAATTCAATTCGGGAGCCGTTACAGCCGATGGCGGCGCCGCGTTCGATGCCGGGCCGCCGCGCCGGCGGCGCCGCCTCAGGGCCAGATGACGCGCTCGGGTCGTCACGTGATAGGCCCACCTCCGGAGTTGGTCATACGACTCCCGACTGGAGCGGCTCCATGTCCAGATATTGCCCCCGGATGGTTTCGTCTTAAACAGAATGCTGACTGATCATAGTGCACTTGTCGTTGAGAGGGCAGGTTATTGCGGGTAATATGTCCGGAAATTATTGGACTGTCGCCCAGCGCCATAACAGAGGGTAAGCGCACTTACATATATGAAGTTTCGCCATAGGTCCACATGGGAAGAATGTCAATGCATGACCCGACGACAGCCAGAATTCTAATTGTTGTTCATCAAAGTCATTGAAATGCATAGCTGAATTTGATGGTATTTTGCATTCAGACGGGTCGGCGGGCGCTGCGGCGCATAAATGAGCCTCTGAGGCCGAGCTGTGTTGCGGTGGGGCTGGTCCTGCAGTGGAAATACGAGTATGTAGAGGTCGTGGGTGACCGCGAGTCCTCACGTAAGCACCGGCATCCAATAACACCGCGGTCTGGTCACGTTGAAGCTCTATTGCTCTTCTAGACAACTTATGCAGTCTCATCACACAGAGATAACTAAGAGAGGGGGGTTGTATGCAGTTTGCCTTTTGACTCTCATGGCAGGAATAAATGTTTCTATAATGACCACTAAAATATGCATCTTATCTGCTCAGAGTAAAGTAGCAAGGGTAGCTAACGACTCCTTCTCCACCAAAGTGAGCGTTTAAGTGAGTTCTGAAAAAAAACAATAGATATCAATGGTATTATTTGAAGGAAATATTAATGAAATGTACAGCAATACATCAATTTCACTTCATTCACAACACTAGCGGTGACAACACATTAACAGCACTTTGTATAGCATTGTAATAGGTGGAAATAAGCTTTTCAAAGCTCAGTTTGATTGGGAATGGCAAAAATGAGCCTTTAAAGGTAGTGTGCCAGCTTTCCTGGACCGTATGGAGTTAATGGCCCAAATATGGAGAACCGGATTTTTAGAACTTATCCATACCTTCAAAACTCATGGAAACGTCTTAAATTCTTCAAATTTTGAGTACCCCAGTGCGAAATTCGCCCCGACGGGTTGTCGGTCGTACCCCAACCACATTTCACACCACTATGAACAATAAATGCACACACTGAAATCGCTATTACCGATAGGCTCATCCAATCAAGTTTCGATAAACCCGTTCATCATCATCTCCTGCGGTTTCGAACACGCCTGATAGGTGGTGCGGTAGACCGCGCCCAAAGCCAGGGCCCCGGTAACGTGAGGTAGCCGAGTCGGGGCAGCGTGCGCTGACCCAAGCCGGGGCCGCGCGTCCTCCCGGTATCGTGTGATAGCCCGGGGCTGCCCGCGGGGATGCGGTAGACCGCGCCCAAAGCCGCGGCCCCGGCTTGGGTCAGCGCACGCTGCCCCGACTCGGCTACCTCACGTTACCGGGGCCCTGGCTTTGGGCGCGGCTTCTGCTTATACTTTGTGGTGCGGTGGTGGTGCGTCGGACTCGGGCCGCGCGCTCTGACTTCGGCCAAGAAAAATGCGTCAGCTGATCATTGTCATTTCTGCCACTTTCATGTGGTGAGATGGGGTCATAATTTTAGAGACGGCTGTTTCATATCAGTTATTTTACATAAAATCATATTTCAAACCATAAATTAATGTTCGACAGCCAAATCAAAGAAACAATACCAATGCAGGCTTACAGTTTAAATTCGACATTCTGTTGTCTACGATTAGACAGCTGATAACTCATTCCCGTACGTCGTAACTCTATAATGACCTTTGCTTATTGTCACATGTGCGCCGCATTCGCGATTGTTGCCGACGCCTGTTTGCAGGTCAGCCCACTACAGTTGTTATACATATCGAAAAACCGATAAACTTTTAGGCGAAAAAAGCACTATTTTAGGCCCATTTTTGATTTGTTTGCGATATTAGGTAAAAACAGAAGCTTCTTATCCTAGGAAAAATAAAATGGGAAATCATTGGAAGGTGGCACACTACCTTTAATAATTCGTTTAAGTCTGCAATCTTTCTCCAGCCGCAAAATAACCGGATGGGGGTTTATTTCGCCCATTCTCGCTAAGAACTATAATCACCTATCCTCACAGATTGAAGAGCCATTCCAGCCTATTTGTTTAACTTCAGTCTTGTCCGTTTCCACTCGTCATATCTTACCCTAGTCCTGATATCCTTATCTCTATCATCTCCTGTGCTTGCGTATCCTATCTCTGACGAAATTATGGTCTTATTCTCTGGAGGCCACCCAAGAACTCTAAAATAGCAGTATGAAACTATCTGGCGTCGCCATACCCTCCCAGCAGGCAGTCCTGACACCCCGTTCCGTGGCAGCCGGCCCACCAGTTCCCCTCCCCCCTGTTCGCCCCCCCCCCCTTCCCGCACCTTCAGCGGCCGGTGATGAGCGCCGATGACCGGTCGTTCCACAGGAAATTGGCCCGCCGGCCACCGGGCCTCGGTCAGGGGTCACGCTGCGTCCGGCCCCGGCCGCCGCCCCGGCCAGGCACGTGATGCGTGGCTCAGCAGAACGCCGCCGGTCGTTGTTGTACCTTCAGACCGACAGACAGGGAGAGAGAGAGAGGGAGAGAGGAAGAGAGGGAGAGAGAAAGGGAGGGAGAAAGAAGGGAGAAGGAGAGAGTGAGAAGGAGAGAATGAGAGAACGTAAGAGGAGAGAGTGACTGAGTGATGGGGTTTTTCGTGTCTTGCGTTGCTGTTATTTATTATAGTTTTCGCTGTACATTCATTACTATGAAGCAGTATCTTCTCTTCATTCTATCCTCTTCATTGTATTGGATGGATTAAGTAAATTTGCATTATGTTGCCATCTTGATTCAAGTTTTCTCTTGCTGCTGCTGAAGAAAAGAAGTCAATTGCGAATGAATTCCCCATTAACTACAAAATATCTTTCCTTTCTAGTTTCTACGACGGTAAAACTAAAAAAAATGCACCGAAGTAGCAACTGCCAATGCTAGGGGATCAATGATCCTTCCCCAGAGCTCAGTCGTTTGGGTGCTATAAGTATTTATTATAGTTTTCGCTTTGCATTCATTACTATGAAGCAGTATTTTATCCTCTTCATTATATTGGATGGATTAAGTAAATTTGCATTCTGTTGCCATCTTGATTCAAGTTTTCTCTTGCTGCTGCTCAAGAAAAGAAGTCAATTGCGGATGAATTCCCCATTAACTACAAAATATCTTTCCTTTCTAGTTTCTACGACTGTAAAGCTAAAAAAAATGCGCCGAAGTAGCAACTGCCAATGCTAGGGGATCAATGATCCTTCCCCGGAGCTTAGTCGTTTGGGTGCTAGAAGGCTGTTCTCTGGTCCGCCCTCGGATTCTAACATCAGCGATACTCGTTCCGGCCTCCACTGAACTGACGGCTATCGTTGATATGAAAAATGAAATGCAGATCATGTAACATAAGCCGCCGAACAGCTATACGTTTCCGCGTTATTATGATGTTATTACCAAGCTAACACGGTGTGCTCGAGCTAAGACCCCTTATAGCACTGCAATTCAAGAAAATTGGCTGCGTTTCGAAACATGGTCTAATGATTCAGCAGAACAAATAACGGAGGCTTTATGACAGCTACTGTCGGGCAAGCACTGGGAAAGATATTGGACAAGGCGGATATCCAATAGACCTCTCCATATTTGTGTTGCAATATTGAGCTGATACGACAGGCGTTGATATTCAATATCAGCTTATATCCAGTCTAGACAGAGGAAGGAGAAGGACAACAACACTGGGTGTTGTATGACTCCAATCAACAGCCACAAGCCAATATTTTTATTACATTTGACGCTGTCAAGCATCAAAACTGCGTAACCATGAAACTGAGTAGGTTTTGTTTTGCATATGCAGAAAGAACCTCCCCATACACACTTGTGTTACCAGTATCTTATCTCGCTGACTTAGTCCGTTTCGTTTGTTTCGAGCGGCTTTCCCGAATGCATGGCTCTCACGCGGCATGAGTCACGCGGCACAGCATACCACTCCAGGCGCTTACCACTAGTGACATCTAGTGGCAGGCACAGGAACAGCGCTGACTCGAGGACGGTTTTCAGTATGTTAGTAACTGTAAGGTATTTGCTCGTTGTGAGAGGTGTTAGTACCTATTATTTGCAGAAAGCTTGCTATTTGCCAACGATTTCGCTTCAAATATCAGAGTGGAAACGACACGAAGTTACTTTGACAGTGAAATGCAGGAATCGGAGCAAGGTTAAATCAGGTGGGTGACGGCACGTGATCGCCTGAGGCGGTGGGGGGTAAAAAATATTTTCCTCGTTTTATGCTCAATGCAATCGCTGCGACTTTTTACAAGACCTTCTCCTCGTCGTTGTTCCTTGCTTTCAACGACTGGTCCCCGAGTGATGACTATCCTCACGCAAGATAGGATGAATGGAGCTAGCAAATAAGCCCAAAAAAAACATATCGAAAATGTTACAAAACACTTATTTTGAAGGAGATGAATTGAATGGTTTTGGAGCCTCACAAAACATGTTTCAGATATGACGCGTCAAACAAACTGACGCATAAAGACTGTGTTCAAAAGTGTGAGCGGCAGCTCCGCAAGCAAATCGTAGGTACTGCCCGGTCGCCATAACAACAATAAAGCGCCACAAATTTCGAACACTATCTGAGTGCGCCAGGTTCGACTACATCGAGGACGATGGGTGATGGTTGCCAGCTGATTAAACTAATGAAACGCGAATAAATTCACTTGTCTTTGAGATGGCGAGCAAAAATGTGTTTCTTAATTTCAAATGTCATTGAATTAGTTTTTGTATGTAAAATAACTACAAACGCCTCTGTGCAAAGAATAAATCAAGGCTTATGAAAATTGTGAGTAGGGTTGGGAAAAGCAGGAAAAAGGATCACGTGACTAGCGTCCCAACCTTTTTGTAAGAATCTTGGTTTAAATGACGTTTAGTTGAAAACTGTCAGCCTGAAAAGCTTTCGAAAAGGAAAAAATATTGATATGTGGTACCTATACTCGACTTATGTGAACCACAGAACAGCATTTATTCGCCATGCGTACAGTAAGCCACAACCAAAACCTTCCACAATCAGTACTGAGCATCATTCTTCCTCTGACCCTTTGGCGCCACAATACCAATACTGCCGGCAGCAGGAGATGCTGCCAATCATATATCTCGCCATGGTTTCGGCTCCTCCATAGTGATTAGGGCGTGCCGGAGAGCGGCGTCCGTTATGGCAGCGCCCGTGGCGGTCCGTCGGGTCGGCAGAAGTGCCCGAGGCGCCGCCAATTTTCTGGGGCGGGTCAAACTAACCGCACTGTTTGCCCCGACCCGATCCCGGGGGTAGGGCTGTATCGACGGAGGAAGAGTGCGATGGTGAGGAGTTACTGCAGAGGACAGAGGGAAGAGGGCTCGTCAAGGACACCGCTGACCTACTGCTACCACTCGCTATAGGCGCATGGTCTATATTCTCAAAGCTTCTGGCAAAGTTTCTTTTTACTTATCGATACAGGAAGATAGATTTTGGTGTTATTCTTCACTAAAATTTGTGCAGTAATATTCTTTTTTTTGCTCCAATTTGACCTTGGAAGACCATTTTCAATTTCAAAGACTTCAGGTCACTTCAGGTCAAACTGAGTCGAGTGCTGCAGCATATCATGAGATTGAATGAAGAGAAGGAAGTATGTAGTTCAAAAAGGCGCACTGCACACTGTTTGCTACTATCTGTCTTTATTTTAAATGAAACACTTGAAAGCACATGTACGCAATACGACAGACGCCTGTTTCAAAGCATTACAGTGCAAGCCGCAGAGTTGGTTGGACTGGAAGCATCACATCGATTTGTGCTATATAAGGCTCATTTAGACGTGGAGAGGAATTGATCGTTATTATCCGCACTGCAGTTTTCTCTAATCCTATTAATGGTTGAACTTCCACTCGAATACCGATGAGGGCTCTACACGAGAATCTGTCTAAAATGGCGGAGGACGTCGGGACTTTTTCTTGGACGAGGGGTGGCTCCAAAGGCATGGAAAGTGAAAAATAAGGGGAAAAGAAGGAGTGAAGAAAGCAGAATGAAAAACACTCAGGTCTTAAATGGAGAAGAGACGAGAAAAGATAAGGGTGAAAGAAAAATGATGGCATTTGACAGAGATAAATGAAACAGAAAAATCAGTAACATATCACCAGTAGCTTATTCGGCATGAAAGGTTACAGCCCCATCACGACAACTTAACCCCGTTATAAAAAAAACGTTCTTAGCTGGAAATATGTGGCACAGCACTATATGGCTTACACGTGTCGCCACTGACGCCCATACGGAACACTATGCTCGCGTCCTGGCGTCCTCTACATTTATCGGTCACACACGTCCGATGCTCCAAAAATGTTTTCGTGTCTGCTTCGTATGCAGATGCGTCGGCCCGCTCAGACGAATGTGATCACTTGGGTGGTATTTTGAGCGGTTTAATGCGGCAGGTGCAGTGAGCATGGTACAGACAGTGTTACTTTGAGCTCCCGGGGACGTTTTCCCACACGACACAGGCGTCAGGAGCTGGCGCTTACAAAACGCCGAGAAGGCTCATCAATTCATGTCAAACATCTCGGAAAACATTCTTAGAATTTTAAACAGCCTATGTTTTATTTGAAAAGATTTACATCTAGATCTAAATCTAGAACTTAGCTTCAAAAGATATAAATTTAGATCTAACATATTTAATGAGTCTTTACATAGACCTTTTATGTATCCATGTTAACTGAAAATTGACGACAAACATGCACATCGCATACAGAAAATGTAGCCGTTCACGTGTAACTGTATGATGTATAAAGCGGGAATTTACTAAAATTAGGGTCCCATCAGTTATCAACTGATTGCATTCATATTATTTATCTAACTACTGTACCTTGTTGAACGGTGGCTAAAGAAATGTAATTTTGCTGTCCTTATAATTTTGCTGGTTTGGGGGGCCTCCAGCACATCCCGAAAAGCTTCACGAGCTTAGCTGACTCTTCATATCGGAGACATAACAACCGAACGTGACCTGTGCGCTCTGTAGCGACTTACGCGAAAAGTGAGCCCTCAGAGCAGCAAACAAAGATTGTCGAGAGAGGAATAAGAGCTAATTGCTCCAGTCAGTGTGGAGAACTATTTAAATATGTGTTGAAGAGCACCACTTGTGACAACTTTTCTCCTTGTGATGCAGCCGATGTGTGACTACTGCCCTCCATTAATCTTCAGACTTTGCGGGCAGCTTTTGAGCGGCACGAATTCAGCCAGCAGTTAAACCCACCTAATTGTCTTGTGCCGGGTAAAAACAGAGCTAAGCGGATTTGTCGCTGCGGCAGGCGGCGCTCTGCTCTGTTGATCGCTTTCTGAGCTCGGTCCGCTTTCAGTGTCCACAGCAAAAACACCGGCGACGGATACCAGACACCGCGCCGGCCACAGCAGCCGCTAGCGCTCCGTACTCTCTGCTATCGCCCTCTCTCTCTGCCTCTCTCTCTCTCTCTCTCTCTCTCTCTCTCTCTCTCTCTCTCTCTCTCTTTCTCTTTCTCTCTCCCTCTCTCTTTCTGCCCCTCTCTCTCTTTCTCTGCCTCTCTCTCTGTCTCTCTCTCTCTTTCTCTGCCTCTCTCTCTGTCTCTCTCTCTGTCTCTCTCTCTCTCTCTGCCTCTCTCCCTCTCTCTCTCTCTGTCTCTCTCTCGCTCTCGCTCTCTCTTTCTCTCTCTCTGTCGCTCCATAATTTACTGACTTACTCATTCGTTCTCGTCTTTCCTACATGCTGTATTCAGATAAGGTCCCTGTGGAAACTTCCCAAACACATGATTTTCATTTTTTTGTAAATGCCTTTCAATTATCATTAGAACTAAAAGAGAATAAAAAGCGATAATATTTCATAAAATCGGGTAAAAGAATTCGCTCCATCCCAGCAACATTTATTTTGGTGTCACTGACAATTGGCATGCTGTAAATATTTCAAAAAAAGCATTTTGTTAGGCAACGAAGCTTAAAATAACAAAGCCTATGCAAAGGAGAGAAATTTCCAGCGCATTACATAGGCAGACTAGGTTCGGAATATGTGTAATAGAACTATACGGTGTTACTCTGAACACTGGTCAGTACTCTGGGTGATAATACAGTCCCTTGCACGTCATTACCGCGGCCATCAGCCCCAGTGACCCTGGACGACACAGGCGACCGACCGCGAACACCGGCCCGCCGACCGGTTAGCCGGGCACGGACCGACATTTTGGGGAATTGATGGCGTCATGATCGTGGCAGCGGCTGCAATCAATGGTGGACAAATAGCAAATCACTGGAGCTTAAAGGCAAATTATCGCCAGCGAGCTCCATCTGTTAATCCGGCCTGACCAAGCGATAAAATTAATCCGTCTTGGAGTGCGTCGGGTGCAGGGGGCCCCTTCGCGGTACGATCGGCGCCGTCGCCGCGACGATCCGGGTTTAATTGAGGTCACTCGGTGTGGCGGTGGCCGATATGGGGTTTGTCCGGTGATCAGGATGTCACAATATCCGTGTAACCCGAACCGTGACGTGAATGCCTGAGGCTGACGTGCATTGATGATGTGGGAACTGATTGGCATATTAGGTACATTCTCTGAATTTAAGCACCACTGGACTTGTTTAATACCACCCTTGATTTAGGTAATCTGACATCCCGTTACCTTCAATGACATATGGCAAAATAGTTTTCTGTAAAAGAAAAAAATTGTTGGCACTTCCTACTTAATATTGACATGTTTAACTGCAAATTTCGAATTGGATGTGAAGGTACAGTGCAAACAATAAGGATATTCAGTGTTGACTGTTGAGGTACCGATGCGAATCTGTCCTATAACGTATTTTGAATCCGGCCATTGAACATATTCCTTGCAAAAGGCTTCAGAATATTTCAGCATGCAGCTAATAAACTATCGCAATGATTTACAGCTAATGAACTGTCGTAACAGTTTTCAGCTACTAAACTGTCAGTAATGATGTGTCTTAAATAGGTGTGCCTAAAGCTTTTCACGTTGATCAGCCTCGATTGTTTGAAATCGACTCATATAATTGCTTCTAAATAAAGGAATTATGAGCATAGCAAAGACAGTTAATTTCTATCCTCCAAAGGCGATGCAAAGGCCGTGCCTGTCTTTGATTAGTTTCATTAATAAGCTGCTTGCGATTTACCGCCTTTCATTTTAGATAAATGGAACGGTCCCAACAAACGCTCTCCTTTTAAGAGCTATTATTTGTTACAGCTCCCAAAGGCGTTTATCATGTTACTAGCTCGTAATAAGACATGAAAGCTTAGCTTCACCGTCCATTGCCGCGCTCAAGCGCAACAGAGCAAGGTACTGTCCTACGCTTACAGAGGAAACAAAGATATAAAAGAATTAAGTGTTCGATATCAATCAATACCATTTTTAAAGCTAAAATGCCTAAAAAATTTGCGCAACAACATCAGCGGAAACAGAGGTCATGTGGCAAGGTGCCATGACGTGGCGCACAGGCCGGCAGTGACCTTGACAAAAGTCGGCCTCCGATCGGGTGAATTCATGCGGCAAAGTTCTAAAGTAGAGATAAACGAGATAAATTGTCACATTTAACCAGTGCGGCGAGCATGAACCAACTGCAGAGGACTTAAAAATAATCCCATAACCTCAAGCCAGTCGTGAATATGAGGCCATCACAAACGCACACCCTTCCGCCAGTCTACGTTTTACATCTTCTCGTTGGATTTCAGCCGCCATCTTTGTAGCTATCACAGCAGTCAGCAGCGCCACGTCTCATCCCCTCCTAGAGAACTGGGCACTCTCTGCCACATTTTGTCACAGTATCCGCCTCGATTCCCCGCACCCACCCCCCCCTCTGAATCCCCAATCGTGACTCCCAACAGAGGGGGCAGCCAGTTACCAACCAGCGACTTCGACCCATTCGACCAATAAGGAAAACTCGCGGCAGAAGTCCAATGGGCTTCGTCCATCTGGGGCATCACTCTTCCGCAGTCGCTGTTTTGTCCAGAGAGGTTTTACTTACACCCATCGGCCTGGTATGCGGTCGGAAAATGGTTGTACGAACAGTATTTCATCAGAGGCACTTTCTTCAGCCTCTGCCAATGGGAGAATGGGTGGTGTCTTTATATTCCAAATATAGATAAAATATAAATATAAGTATATTTCATGGCATGCCAACCATGAACCAGATCATGCGTTTCTGTTGTGGTCGCTGAACTCAGCTCTCTGCGACTTTGTGACATTTCGTGGCATTCATAAGTCACTATGCATTTATCAGCACCTTTCAGCGCAAGTCCCATAGCCTTGACATTCTCCCAAAATTAGCCCATATCTCCCCCGTCCCCCGGGCCCCGTTTTCCTCTGCCTCTCTCTGCCCCCTGAGTAGCCGGGTCGTGACCCAGTCTTCCCCGGTGGCGGCGCCACGCCGGTCGATTCGAGACTCACCATCAGTCAATGGGAGGCCGGGCGACGCCACTTTGCCGCGCCGCAATCGGCACGGGTGCGCCGCACTTCGCCGCGCCTATTATCCTAATGCGCCGCGGTTGTCGTCAGCGCGGCGCCTCCCAGTCGGCGCTGACAGCGCTGACTGCTGACCGCTGCGGATCAGAGGTGACCACTGACCGCTGACTGGCTCAGGCCGCGCCGCATTTGCCGCGACAGACTTCAGAGGAGCTCTGGCTGTGGTCACCGCCCCTGTCTTTGACCGGGCGTCAGAGCCGCGGGCCGAAATTGGAGCCCGGTTTTTAACGCTGCGGTCTTCAGCAGCCCCGTCGACAAATGGTTCCGATTTGGTAACGGCACTCATTTCTGGACAGGAAAGTCGATGGTTTATCATTGTCAGCGCCAGTCCGAGTACCATTCTTTATCGGAGTAAATGTGAATGTCGGGGTTAGGTTCACTTACCGTGTTTCTAAGGCGGGATAAAATGCACTGCAACGGATATTTCACCATGTCAGTTTTATTTATACGTGAGGCATTGAAATGGTTGAATCAGGGTTGAAGAGAGAGATAGAGAGAGAGAGAGAGAGAGAGAGAGAGAGAGAGAGAGAGAGAGAGAGAGAGAGAGAGAGAGAGAGAGAGAGAGAGAGATAGAGAGAGAGAGAGTGAGAGAGAGAAAGAGAGAGAGAGAGTGAGAGAGAAAGAGGAGAGAGGAGGGAGGGGAGGGAGAGAGAGGATGAGAGGAAGAGGGATAGATGTTCCATCAGTCTTTGTTGATCAGTGATCAGTGATCACTACCGCACAGATCAATGGCTGTCGTTTCTGCTAACCGTTATCGGTAATTGCTCGATCCCATCAGTAGCCCACATTCCAGACGATTCCTTTTCTTCCTCCGACCGAAGCTCGCATGCTTCCTCTCCCCGAAGGAGCCGTCATCAACAATCGCTAGTCATATAAGATTATTTTCAACCGAGTGATCACATGATGTAACCAGAGCGAGCCAGGAGCAGGGGTCAGAGCTGCACTGGAAGTTAAACTAGGCAACGGGGATCAGCTAAGCCGAGAGCAAATCTAGTCAGCGGAGATCAGCTCCGCCGGGAGTGAAGCTAGGCAGCGGGGTCAGCTCTACCGGGAGCGGAGCCTGGTAGCGGAGCCCATCTCGGAGCCCAGCAGCGGATCCGAAGTGGGGGAGCGGAGGAACCAGCGGCGGAGCGGAGACACCAGCCATGTATGTAGAGGATCCACCAGCGTTAGCCGGGCCGGGGAGAGCATACCCCAGCTGCGGCCGGGCCGGGCAGCACAGACGCCCGCCAGCTCGGCCGGGCCGCCGGGGAGAGCATACCCCAGCGGCGGCCGGGCCGGGCAGCACAGACAGCAGCCAGCTCGGCCGGCCGGGCCGGGGAGCGGAGGAGCAGCAGCGGCGGCCGTCAGTTTTTGCTGCCGCCGGTGCCGGTGGCCGCGTCGTCAATCGGTCATCGTTGGCTGCGGCCGCCTCTTTCTGGCAGTGAGCGATGCTGACAGAATGACATCCGGACGGCAATTTCCCGGTCTGATTACGTATACAAGTCACAGACACTGGCTTCGAGGTAAAAGCAGCTGCTGTGGGACGTCGGTCGTTGCTGCTGACAACCGTCTTTAATATCGCGCGACGCCGCCTTCCGATTCTGTGAGATATGGTGATATCGCATCCTGTTCAAGTTCACTCTGTACCCGTTAGCATCTTGCATCCGCACGGTGAATCCGCTGTTGTTACCACTCGTCCCACTCGGCTGGCCCCCTCTGTGCCTCTCCCGCTCAGATTCCCCGTGTTCCTCTATTGACGCTGCCGCTGTCGACACAGGCCGGCGCATCCCGGCCGTCGACAGGCGGCGAGCGCGGCGCAGTAAATACATTCCCGACGCGTGTGCGGGGCGCTCAGTCTCCGACAATACCTGACTGATCAGCCGACGGCCGAGACGTTTTGGACGCGCGAGCGGGGGGCCGAGGCAGGCTCGGAGCAGCCGCAGCCGTGACCCCAGCGCCGTGCCGCGGGCGCTGGGTGAACTATCTCCCACCCGGCGCATCCCGTTAGGAGAGCCATGTCCGAGACTGAAGGGCTGTTTCGAGCCGAGTGGCGTTTTTCCCGCCATGGTGCGAGGCCGCAGCTCGGACGTTGGACGAGCGCGTCCGGCGTGCGGACAACAAATGATGGCTGATCAGCCGGCTCGCGGACTATGGTCGTCATTTGTCGTGGGCGCCGGGACTGGCATCGACACGCGGCCCGGCCGGTAATGGTTCGGAGCCGCCCGGTGCCTCGCAGAACGACCGCAGCGCCGACAACCCGTCCCCTCCGGCAGCAAGCTGGGTCCGGAGACAGAAAGGGAGCGTTTGGCTGTGCGTTACAGACGTTTTTATCCGTATTTGAAGGATTTGTGCGTGCTGCTTAGAAATCAATAAGCACTAAGCAGGAATGATAAAATAAACAACAATGACTTGTTTAACCCTAGAACGCCTAGGGGGGTTGTATCAACCCCCCCCCCCCTGAGGTTTTTTCGAAGTGCACGCTAAACGGCTTGTCGCAGCGGGCTGAAATTTTCAATACCCTCTGGGGCAACCTTTGCGCATCTTTTGCCGAAAAAAAATTGATCGGGTCATGTCAGGTCACGGAGTTATGACGTCATAAGAGGTACAGCCTCCGGCCGACAGTTACCAAACGTGTGCGCCGAATCCCTAGGTTTTCTGCCGGTGATACCCACATTGTTTGATGGATCATGATGAAACTTCCCATGCATGTTGGGGCAAGCATTGGCTATCGTGTGGTGCAAGAAAATTGACCGGGTCAGGTCAGGTCACGGAGCTATGACGTCACAAGAGGAACAGCGTCAGGTACTATTTTTGAAAAGCGCCCGAACCACTATTTTGCTAATTCTTGTCACCTCAATGGGAATATGCAGCAATATTAGCTTCTATAGGGAGCAAATGGACCTCCCAAATCCAAAAATACAATCAGATTTCAAAAATTTAAATTCTGATTTTTCGAATTTCTGCCGCCGACTGTGACCTTGCCGACTTCCGGCGCTCCCAACGCGCCATTTTTAGAGCTAGGGAAACGAAATACATACCAAACGATAGAGAATTGATCAAGGAACACGATAGTGAAGGTTTCAAGTCGATATCTCCCACCGTTTTGCCGCAATCGCCGCGGAAAGTTGAAAAAAAAGTCTATTTTTCCGAAAATTTGACCTTTGACCGCTCAAAAGTAGGTCAAATGTTGACCTAGGACCAAAAAATATACCACCAATCGCGAGATCTCGTTGAGAGCAATCCGTTGGTTTTTTCCGCTAAGCTCTACGACCTTCCGTTTCGAAACGCCAGGGGGGGTCGTAACAACCCCCCCCCCCCTGGTCGTTCGTGTTATGAGAAATGGCCTGGTCGTGCGAGGGTTAATTGAAGGATGGCAGTGAAAATGAAGGTGATTGAAAAGTAAAGATTGAGTGGTGCTAATGTACCTAAATGAAAGGCGAAAGCCAGTAGAGACACGGCTGTAACAAAAACTTACTTGGCGTGATGAAATTGCCGAAACAGACCCTCCGAAACGGGAAGAACGTCTTCAGGTAGTTCTCCAGCATATGTACACCTCTTGCTGGTTGATTGATAACGAATCGCTAGAAACTATCCATCTTAACCTAACGAAATGTATCTCAATCTTGCCACTGTTGAGGCAGCATATCTCTGTTTACATGCGCAATGCACAACTGCACATTTTGGACAATCATGTCAATCCCAATCGTGTCATCAGCGATCTCCTGATGTCTCCACACTCACTGCAAACAAACCGCATCACTCAATGTCACTGACGTTTTGATCACACTCTCTCTCCGGTCGGTAAGCTCGGAGCACCTCCGTCCCTCTACACCTCCGTCCCTCTGCCTCACATCGCACGAGTGGCGGCCGCTGGCAGTCTGCCAGCGGCCCAGGGCTAATACCGACGTGACCTTGAGGTGCGGTGACCGCAAGGGCGGATTCGGGTGCTCGCTGGGGGGGGGGGGCTTAGAAGGTAGTTCTTCATAGTATTTGATATAGAAACACAGACAAAATAGATGAATATAGGAAGGAAGGCTCTGGTAGAGCTGATGGGATCAATAGGCCTTACCTTGTGCACAATCAAAGTAAATCATTTAACTTATCAGTGGTTTATTACTGCGCGTAAAGATTATATTTCTGGTTATATTCCTTATTTTCAGATGAGTCGATGAGTCGATGACATAACGCAGTGTTGAGTGTTCCCTGGGAAAACGTTTTCGTTTTACACTTCACTAATAATAGGTAATGTCTTTTCTCATGACATTTAGAATAAAATGGAACACATCACATCATCATAATGATATCAAAGGCATCATAATAAAATGGATTCGCGGCGTCTTCGAAGCCTCGTAACTGTTCGAGCTCCTATTGTCAAAACACTTGTCACGTTTCAGCGAAACACATAAGTAAAAATTAAGGTCATTTGAAACACAATTGTCAATCCGAGACTCCAACAGTAGCGTCCTATGGGTGGCTGGAGTCTTTGGAAACTTTGCGCTGAAAGCAGGCTTTGACAAGAGCTTAGTTCAAGTTTGGACTAAGCTGCGATGAATATTTATGCTGCTTTATATTTATTCAGGACTGATAACTCAAAATATAAGTGGAAAGTGTATCACTTAATTTGCAATTGATGAAGATATTCTCGGTCCACTACCGTAGAGTTTATTTAGTACGTAAAATAGCACTTTACATGGCAACGAAAAGCGCGGATATTTAAAAACACCAACAGAATACGAGTCGCCTCAAGGGCAGCAATAAGGACGGGCTAATGTCACAACATTTCGCCGTACAGCATGAGGACATGATCATTGATCAGTCGCATAGCTGATGCAAGTAACTATGTTACAGGCAGCCCGCGGAGCAGATGTTTGATGCTGAACTTAACGGAGGTGTGGGAGGGCTGTGAGATCCGTGAGGCTATTTCAAGAGCTAATGCAGGCTTGCTTTTGGAGCCGATCGCTTTTGTATGACACTGAGCGGAATAACGCCACATCCGGGGCTCTGCAATAAAAATCAATATTATTTTGTGCATATTATGGCAGGGTGAAGTCAAAACCTGGGACACAAAAGCAGAATCCTTGTGCAATAGCTGTAAGACATTTCAAACAAATACTGTCGAAAATATAACTGCATCGCGTATCACTACTAATAGGCACTTCAGTTGCCGAAATGGCTTTCCCATTTTTTTTTTATCATTTGATTTATTAACTTCCCAACCACCTTGTCACTGTCAGATGGTTTCACCTTTACTGCCCCAGCTGCACCAGCCGCTGAAACCTCCTTGTTCTGACACCGAGCATCATCAAGAACATTCTCTCGACGCCCCTCCCCTCCCCCTGTACGAGCTCCCCCCCCCCCCTCTCTCCGTGCAGCTCTGAACTGCCGTGTCCAGCCGGTTCGCTCAGACGGCACCAAATTAGCCGGCTCGGCCGCCGCCGTCAGCCTGTAACTGGTCAGACTGAGTCCGGAGAAACAGGCCTAGACAGACGCGTGTGTGTCGTGGCAGGAACAGACTGGACTCTAATTTTCCGTGCCGATGGCCTGGGTAGATGTGTTAACAGCTAACCGTTATGGGATAAAGTGGTGATGGAAGCAGGGGTTCTGTGTCAGTTACCGTCAGTAACTAAGGTTTAGATGTGCCCGTGTCAAGCGTGCATTTTTTAGTAAGCTTCAGCAGTATCAGCATTCATAAGTTTGGCTAGCTAGCAACATCATTAGCTTGAAAAACGGTGAAATGATAAGCTGGGAATATATGTATGACGCTTGGACCGCGGAAGACCAAGAAATCAATACGGTAGTTACAGAATCGGGACCGGTAACTGGGATACAACTTTGAAAAAATTGCTTTCGTGACCTGAGGAACACCAGCTGTGTTTATTTGTAACAGCGCTGCCTGGGATGCATTACATTCGGGTCACCCATTACAATTATTGCGATAGTTTGTTAAGTGCTGCTAGAGCCTGATGCAGTAAACAAACTATTTCCCCGATATTTTGTTCCCTCACTTTCGAACTTCTTCGAGTTTGAGTTACGAAATGTCGGCGCTATTGTGCCTAGCTCTACGGCCGCCTCGCTGTCTCGGCCTACGACTAGTGCGGCACAGCATACCTGCAGGCGCGCGACGCCTCTGCCATCTAGGGGCGGAACGTTAAGCTCGTGTGTTACGGGGCGATCAACTACCGGTACATACGCACGAACTAACGTCAGCAGGAAAATTGGTTCAGAATTCAGAGCAGCAGGAACTAACTATTCGGCTGGAGTTATTGGTGACGGGGCCGGGAAGAGCGAGCGCAAAGCAAAAGGATGTCAGATGTATGGAGAAGATGGACGATGGATTAATTTGAATTGAATACACAATACAATAAATGATAAATACACAATACAATGCTAAGTAAATACACAATACAATACCATACAATGTGAGAAGATGGACAATTGTCATTTAACTTTACTGTCATCAGTTCTGTTATAAAAACGCCACACATAATTACCTGCAGTCTGGTCATCAATTTGTTCCATCCACGTTTTCTGCTGATGTAAAAAGATGAGGTTTTTGCACAGATATCATGAGGAAAGATATTTATCCAGCAGTCTAGTCTAGCTGACCATTTGCAGTGTCAGCAGTCAGCACGAGGTACCGTCCCATCCTTATTCAGCACCATTACCGATCATTTATAGCCCGCAAATCTGTCTCCATGGCTCCCAACCAATTCAGCTATCAATCCGCCTTCTCTCACCCCCATCCACAACTCCCCTCCCTCCCCCTCCCTGTCCACCCCCCCCCCCCCGCCACCGACCCCCGGGTCACGGGTCGTCTGGCGCGGCTGTAACACGGCCATCACACGGCCAGCTGGAGGGGAGCACGCTTTATTGGCAGTCCGCCTGACCAGACGCCATGAAATTGTGAATCTCGGACGGACGATCAATGACCCGCTCTGAGACGGTGGTGCCAGCGCCGACCGGCCGAGCGGGGGACACTGACGGACACCGGCCGGCCCTGGGGAGTGGGAACTGGGAACCCTTGTCGGGGTACCGGCCGGCCGGGGCAGCCGCGGCTGGGAGTTCGGGGAGCCAATGGGGGATTCCTGGGGTGCCAAGGAGAAGGAACAGGATGAAGTGCGAATGAGTCTATTTAACAGCCAGTTAATTGATAATCAAACACTTCAGATGGATAGGTTGACGGCTAAAAGTGATCTTTAAAAAAAAAAACGGAATATAAATTTAGTATCGGTTGAAAATACCTATGAAAAACGTCTTTACCATGGTTCATTTGCCAATGGTAGTGCTCAGTTAGTGAAGAGAACAAACCTCTTCACATACAAAGATTTAAATATCGATAAAAATAAGCATGTAAAATGTTCTTTCTTACAAAACTTAGTTGATTCTACCCTTTCCGTTCCTCCTTTCTTATTACTCCTTCTTTTTCCACCGTCCCGCTGGCCAGCCGGGCCCGGTTTCTGACCAATCACCGCAGCATCCGTACGATACGGTGCCGCTGTGTTTTCCTCACAAATGGTCCGTCTGATTAGCACCGGCACTCGATCACCGGGCGCCGAGTGGCGCTCTGTTGACCCGAGTGGCCCCTGTTGACCGTGTCCACCGACCCCGTCCGCCGCTCTCTGCCTCCGTCAACACAATCACAGCCGCAAACAGAACCGGTAGCGGCCACTTCCGAAAGGTGAAGACGTGGAAGAGAGAGAGATGACGTCGGTGTCATTGAGAGGGAAGGGCTGATAGTGTTGATCTCATCCAGAGAGAAGCAAGGCTGATACCCGCCAGGATAATCCCTGTTGGTGCGTGAATGACGCTTTGACTATGCTTCAAATGGAGCCGGGGATTGGCATGATGGGTATTCTCAACCACCACCTCAGCTGAGTGAAGTGTCCACCTGTGAGAACCCCTCACGAAGAGAGCGGCTGGGCGGCCCCGGATTTCTACGGACCAGTCCCGTGAGGCCTGACATCGGTGTTGTAATGCATAGCCTGCAGCCCCAGGGACAGGCTCGTCTGCCCAACGTCTGAGATACATCGGCGGTAGCTGGAAATCCGCCGGCGACCCACTGTTTGGATGGGTAGACGCGATGTCACATGAGGTTATTTTTGTCTTGGAGGTACGCTGTTGACACGTTTGTCCCCCAGCTGGCAAATAAAATTCGATCATTTTTAGAAGATGACATTAAATCTAAAACAGTCTAAGGACTAGTAAATGCCGCTAAGAGAAAAATGACGCTTTTAAAATGGCTCATTGTATCTTTTACATAATCATCAGTGTATTTTTATTAATGGTTGACTTGTTATGAGCACAAAACATTTAAAACTTCCACAAAGCTTGAATATTAATTGAACACCATCCGAACATTTCCCATTAACTCTGAACTAAAGACTGCAATTATCAAGACTAGAACACGTCAAGTGCCTAACTTCCATGCCACATACCGTTCATTGAAAATGTTTTATTTATCTTTTTAATATTGGCTCAACAATTATTGATCGAAGCCAATAGGAACATTGGATAACGTCATTTGAGAACAAATTAGCAATATCGTCATCGTGGCAAACACAGAACACTCCCTCCCTCCCTCAAAGAACCAGAGTCAGGTCCTGTAACAAAGTTCCAGTTGTTCTGACTTTGTTACGACAGGGGACGCAACCAGCCATCTCCCCGCTGCCGTTGTTATAACTCTCGGAACGGCCGGCCCAACTAATCGTCTGCGTTTCCAGCACATTGAGACATCAAAGGACCCGTCAGAGACAATGGATCGTCACATGGGGTGACGAACGGGTCCCCGAGGATAGCAGCAGTCCCGGTCGGTATAAATGACAGCTCTCTCAGAGACGGGGCAGGGCTGGGACGACGGTCAGCCTGCTGACGATTCTTACCCTGTGACTGTCGTATCCCCTGACCTTCTCCTGTGACCACTGTGACACTCTCCGACACTAATCTCTCCCTAGTGACCTTGACCTGGACAGTCATCCCAGTGACTGTCTGACCCTTGACCTCACGGATTACCCGCCGCTCAAGTCCCATCATTTCGCTCTCTGGATACACGGACGTTATAACACGGCGGTGACCTGCTGAGCACCTGTAGCCTTTGACCTTTGACCTTTCTGAGTGGCCGCTGTCCGTCGGCTGCGGTGGCAGTCAGCACCGCAGAGGTGATCGAGGAGGACAGAACGGGTCGGCTCGTCCGCACCCGGCGACCGCGACGGAGAATGTGATGAATTGTCGGACCCGACTCAACAATGTGACTTCTGAAAAATGGTCACAGGTGGAAGCAGGCGTTCTGTACTATCTGAGGCTAAGATAAAAACAAGGAGTTGACAGTTGAAACATGAACAACAAAGGTATCACATGATTATGCCAATAGTTGACTGCGCTCTTCCTTCCCCTCCCTCCCTCCCTCTCTCTCTCTCTCTCTCTCTCTCTCTCTCTCTCTCTCTCTCTCTCTCTCTCTCTCTCTCTCTCTCTCTCTCTCTCTCTCTCTCTCTCTCTCTCTCTCTCTCTCTCTCTCTCTCCCTTTTTTCATCGATATTGAACTGCTTCAGAAATATGATGTTTCTTCCCCTAGTGAAATCTTATGTTTATTGTAATGAGAGCATGACACATACTCACTACTCGTGCCCATACACCCGTATTTGTCAGAGTCACAAAATCTCACGCTAAAGTGCTTCAGAGCCCGTGTGTGGTTAAAGTGAGTCTGTCGCTGCTGCTGACAGCCTTCAGACGTGTTGGGCGGCACAGCCTATTCGTCAGCCGGTCAGATCAGTGAGCAATGTCGTCTGTTATTACAAGTTCTCAAGTGTTTGCAATTGTCAGCTACCTCCCGCCAGTTCGTAATTGTCTGTTTTAGGTAAGTTGTCTTCACATTTATTTTTAGGACGGAAAACAAAGCATAGGGCAACACCTAAGGGAAAGGTTCACAGGGTCCTGCGATGTTGCATTCAAGACGTTGCTATTACAAAATGCGACTCGACAGAATTTATCCGATGCGTGCTCCACGGTAAATATGGATATCAAACCATGCAGAAACAAATGGGGCTTTGCAGCGCTGGCAGTTCTGGTTTACTTTGCAAAGTTGGTCGTAAATATGCTCAAGATTAGGCAGAACCTGTTGCTGTTCAGCAGAAATATGCAAAACATCATGGTATGTCCACAGCAGCTTTTCGGTGCTGCACTAAATCGTGCATCGGATAGGACTTTGGGTATCCTAGTTAAAAATGTTTTCCAAGACCTCAGACGAAACTCCTTCAAGTTCAACCTTTCAATGGCCCAAGAGCTCACTGAGTAATGGCAACTATGTAGTGGTAATGCAGCCAAGAACGTCATTGGGAGCGTCGCAAACGTATTAATTGGTGAGCGGGATACCGGTTGTGGGACATCAATTACCTACCGACGTGGGATAATTGAATCGTTATTGTGATCCTCGGCTGATCTGCTGTTTTGCTTCACAACAGCTTGGCGGTAAACACTTCTTTTTTTCATAAATGATTGTAAAAGAAATGAGGAACTTCGAACGAGTTGAAGGCTGCATAGATTTATCCGAAGAGCATCAACAGCAAAACACAAAATCGTACGTCAACAAGCGTCGCATTCTGGACTTGTATATTTTCCTGTCACACGGTCTGGAATGCTGAACTAATGCACACCCGTAGCTATCCTAACTAATTGAGCAACGCCAGGGGAACGGACACCCGCTACACGCGGACCGCTCCGCTTTGAACTACGTTTATGGGTCCAGGCTATCGCCATGCGCGCTTATCAAGGAACATGTCACTCGGTCTGCAACGGCGCGCCTACCGCGTCTCACGGCCACGGGTAACCATGGTAACGCCGCGCTGGTAACATTGAACACGGGTGAGGTGCAATAAGGCACATTGCAGCTGAGCCCGGCGCTGGCATATTGTTACCCCTCAGTCAAGTCGCCTAAATCTACATACTAAATGTCTATCAAAAACGTACCAGTGTTATTGTTCTGTTACGCTTTGTCGATTATACGCTGTTGACACCAAAGTCTTGTGGCTCCTGGAGGCTTAGTTGTATATAACGAATGCGTTGCTGATATTAAATCCTTGTTACTTTAGATATCCGAGGCAAGCAGTCACATACGGCAGCTCATTCTCGTGACGATCTTTTTAGCCAGACATGTATCTGTAGAAAATCGTCTAGATATCGTAGGCAAGTGAGCTTAATCACACATATTTTGCGAAAGTACCACGGTATTTGGCTCTCAAATACAGCCCTAGTCAAATACAATCGTTATCCCCTCTCCTCAACGTGTGCTGTTGGTTACATCAAAATGGCCATTAGGGCACCGATCGCCATTGGCTAGAATACTCCAAACAATTCATGACTGAAGCTCAATATGTTTCACAAACTCCCTCAAGCACTAATAACGAATCGAACTGTTCGTTCAGATTCAATGAGCAATGTTCCAGCAACACCCCTCTCGACGTTCACTCCACGCTTCGGCACTCATTGCTCCTCAAACAACCAGTGTTCCTTCTCCAAACTAAAGCTTCTTCTGGCTGCCACTAGGGGCGCTAGCGGCGCCGCGCTCCCTCAGGGCCGCCTTGCGCACTCACACCACACACTATCACCGACTGCTGGCGCGCCGCTCGCGCTGCTATCACAAGCTGAGGTAGGTTTTCTCCTCGGCCGTACCATCGCCCTGTAGCGCCGCGGCGTCCATCAGAAGCTGCAGCCCGTCGAAGCTGTCCCTCCGGCCGAGCTGCGGCAGCTGCGGCGGCTGCGGCAGCTGCGGCGGCTGCGACAGCTGCTGCGGCGGCTGCGACAGCTGCAGAGGCGGCGGGGTCGGCGGCGGTGTCACCTGAGCGGCCGGAAACTGCAGCGGGTCCATGTATCCAGAGTACGGCGGGTACGACACGGAGGGGTACGGCGCCGGTAGAGCGCACGACTCGGCCGCCGCCGCCGCTGCCGCCGCCTGGTACGCGCTGAATGACGGTAGAGGCATCGACGACATTGATGACGACATTGAGGACGCCATTGAAGATGACATCGACGATGTCATTGATGACATTGACAACGCCATCGTTGACGGCATGGATGACGGCATGGACGACGTAATCGACGAGCAGACCAGAGGTGGCGGCGGCAGCGGCGCTGGGGGCGGCACGGGCGGCGCCGGCGGGTCCTGGGCGCCCGAGATCTGAGAGATGGGCGGCAGGAACCGGTGGCCGGGCGCCGGCTCCGTCCAGCCCCGGCTCCAGGTGCCGGTCGAGGGAGCCGACTCGGCCGGCGGCGCCTCCGGAGGGGACGGCTCCGGCTCCTTGGGCCGCCTGCTCTTGCGGTTGATGGTGAAGCGGTCCGGGTCGTTACCCTCCTGTCGTATCAGCTCAGGGAGGATCCGGCGACGGGCGTTGATGAACCAGTTGCACACCTGGAGAGAGGGGGCGAGGGGGAGTTAGATTTGCTGTCAGAAGGACGGGAGTAAGATTCAAGAAGCACGACAGGCGGATTTCAGCCGCCGTCATACTCGGATCAGGTGGAACCCAGCTTCATAGTCGCAAGCCGAGTGGGAGGTCTAAGAAAGTCAGGGTTTCGTCCACATGGGAAGGGACTGAAGGGTCAGCATAACATATAGTATTAAAAAGGTTTTAGCAAGCCTTCGGTAACTTTCGATGGGATTAACTTAAAAGTATAGGAATTGGCAGCCGATTAGGGTGGCGTCACAATGGCGTCATAATGGCCTCAAGCGGCGTATCTGCGGACCACGGTACATCAAAGGGGCGTCAAAGTGACGTCAGTGGAGTGTTAACCATTTCTCAGCGATGTGGCGGAGCAGCGCTGAGCGTGTGACGTCTGCAGTCGTCAGCCATCAGCCTAACTCAGCGCGCTGACAGAGCGATGTCAGATGGACCCGCGGCCGTCAGTCGGCATCAGAGCGATACAAAACGACGCTAGGACGCCGCACGTCATCGGACAGACTTCCAGGGTGTCCAACCGGACCCAGAGAGAGGGACTCGTGAATAAGCTTCAAACAGAGATCTGTCGTGAGAGCACCAGCAGCGTTTAAAAGTGTGAACGCACACCTCATCCACCCGCGGCCGCTCCGCTTAGTGCCGTGTGCACCACTCGTCCGTCCGTCCCCCACCGCCATGACCACACGCCGCTCCACATTGCCAGGTCCGCCCGCTCCGCTCTCTGACCTTCATTGTAGCAGCGCGGCATCGGGGTGTGACATTTACATAGTGCGAGAATCGCCAGTGCGCTCCGGCGCCGGATGGTGCCCTGAGGGGTCGGACGGGTGGCGTCCCGAGGGGCGGCGATCATGGCGCAGATACGCACAAACGTGCGCGCACCAACGACGTTGATGGAAACGGTAATGTGAAATGAATTTTAAACGGTGTGATTCTGGTTGAACGGGTATGCGGGAAATTGCACAGGTTGAGCTATGCGAGTCTTGCATGGAGGGTGAATATATGCGATGCAGGGTGCGTTGACACGATTATTTGAAAAGGAATCAGAAAGGGAATACCATCACCATACGATTGAAATTTGCAAGATTTTGCAGTAATACTTTCTACACATTTATTTCCACGTGAAAGTGACTCTAATGAACTTCATGTAATTATGTCACTGTCTATTTAATGAGCTGTTCAACAGCTTTTGCAATTCTAATTCACGCAGCCACTTAGCAAAGCAGCCGTCTAGAATGGTGCAGAGGCCTAACTATAGTGGCACCTACCATTCGACTCACTACCTGCGACTCCAGCCGAAAACTACATATACAGATTTATTTCCCATTGAAATAAGAAGGCACGTACCTACAAGGGTTAAAAAATAAATAAAATAAAGTGTATGTTGAAACCATTCATAAAAGAAAAATGACCATAAACATATAAACTCAGAAAAAGCTTAAAAGGGTATGGCTTTTGCGGCGGCTTCAGAATAAATTTGTTGAGCCGCATAACCCGGCAGTTGCTGGGGTATTTCGCCACCCACCGTTTGCTGGGGGGGGGGGGGGCGTTAAACGCCCCCAGCCGATAACTCGAGAACCAATAGGCGCAGCGAAACGCACGAGGCGGCAAACGAAAGAACGCGACGAGACGCTTCAGATGAGTACTTTAAAGTTGAATTTTGAGGTCACAGGTCGGGTCAAGGTCAGGTCAAACACCTGAAATCGGGCTTTCAGTAGCATGGACTTCAGGACTTCGCAATGGGCGCCTCTCGTCATAAACTCCGTCAAAACGGTGCACAATCCATCATATAATGCCTGCAAGAGTGTCAACTCCATATAGGGGTCAGTAAAGCATAGGTCAGGGTCAAGGTCAGGTCAACAGGGTAGGCACATATCCCCGAAAATCAAAACTGATATTCGCAGCCTGTGACACATGTTTTATGGGTAATTTGGAGCGTAGAACACGATGGTGACATTCATTTTATCATATGAGTACGTGTTTGGCTTAAAAAGTTCAATTTAAGAAATGCATGTATCATGGACGTGAAGTAGTCACGAGAAATTGCCAAGATTCAGTTCAAGATTTTGGAAAATGCGGAACGATAATCAATAATCGAAGATAGCCATTTGATTGCTCATGGTATTGGCAGTCTAATGGCGTTTACGGCATGTCTGTATGTCTATTCTGTGATTTTATATGATTTTTTGAACATATGCCATTTTTGGCCGAAAACTCAGAAATTATGACTTTTTTTTTATAAATTTAGTCCGAACCTTTTGATGGGAAGGATTCACAAGGACAGAGCCACCGCTAAGCGAAGCTTGTTGCGATGACCCTGCCCTCTACCCTCCGATCGCGCAATTCCGATTCTATGGCAGAATTTAGAGTCCAAAGTTTAACGTGCGCACAAAGCCGCGCACGGCCGGTCCCCTCGCTGACTTCGCCTGGCTACGGCCTGCCACCAACCGCAACCATACCTGTCAGGAGGCCCATAAATGTCGAGCGCCCGTCGCGCTTCGAACCCGGACTGTCATAACCGGGAACGCGTGCTCTCACCACGCGGAGTCCAACGCTCTAACCAACTGAGCTACGGGACCGGCAATGACGTCACTAAAACCTCGATATCTCAAAAATTTTCCGACCGATTTTTTTGAAACTTTGTCACAATACACTTCAATCAATTCCCTACAGGTACCCAAAATTTGGCGCGCCTGCGGCGCGCCGTTTTTATGCTATGGCCCGGCGAAAAAAGTGGGGGCGTTTAACGCCCCCCCCCCCCCAGCAACTCGCGGGATAATTCTTTGGCATCACATTTGGCCTTTTCCCCGTCGATGGAATGGTTCGCGGCAGCAATATTGCGAAGAAGCCTCGGCGCCTTAAAAAGCTGGGCATCAGGCCAATCGACTTTTACGTCACACAAAGACAATTATGATAAATAAAGTTCATGGCCTCGATGGGGCTATGAGTGCGAAGTAAATCAAAGACGCGTCGGAGCGGAGAGCAATAAAGTAGCCGGTCACTTTGGAGGCCCGTCCTGATAGAAATATTGTCGCGCGATGAATGGGGTGGGTGGGTGCCAGTTGAGATGAGCCGGCACTCATACTGGCCGCAGTTGGCACCGCGGTCGGGGGTGCGTGCCAAGCGCCTCGCCGCCGACGGACGATGCTGAACTGCCTCCGAATCAGGAACGGTGGGAGGGAGAGGTGCATAAGAAGTAGTGGTTCAACAGGGTGCCCTCAGAGAACACCACACTGACCTTACCGCGGCGCTGCTATTTGGGACAATGAGGGAGCTGTTCAGCTAAAGGTTCAGACATTTAATCGCAAGCAAAAATATCACAAGGATGACTTTAAGCGCGGCAGGCGTCTCGCATATCCAGCCGAATGTCTCGTAACCTGCACCTGTTCGCCGATTTCGCGGCACCACAGAGGGACCCACAGTCACCAGACAGACCAGCATACGCCACTTCCAGCCGTACAACATTGCAAATGACAGTTGGGGTAAACAAGCAGGCGAATCTGTCACTCAGCGAACGACGAGCGAGTCTGATATATTATTTTCCAGCTGCCGTCGCAGGCTATCGTCACTTCATGATGTCACTCGCCGCAGAGTTGGTGAACATGCTTACCTGCAGGACGGTGAGGTTGGCCTGCATGGCCAGTTCAGCCTTCTGGTCATCATTCGGATAGGCGTTGTAGCGGTGTTCGAAGAGCCACCCCTTGAGCACCTTGATGGAGTCCTTGGGCAGGTTGCCGCGGCGCCGTTTCGAGTCGCTGCAGTCGTCACTCCCTCCCGGTGACGGCGGTCCTCTGGCGCCGGCTGAAACAAAACAGACGTCATCACTGCCCGCCCGGTCGGCCTGCACGTGACGCCGTAATGACGGCAGCGCTCCCAGCTCCGTCACGTGCTTTGGGGGAGGTGTTGTGGCGCCAGGACGGGGCGGAAACGGTGGTTCGATGTTGCGAGTGAGTTATCAGAGAAAAAGATACATGATGAGATAAATCATAACAATCACTAGCTTTGGTACCTAAATTAAAACTTTGGTAAATTAAGTATGCTCTTTCAAATGAATGAGATTTGGACTGGCGATCTATGGCACAATCCGATAGTGTCCTTCCCTTTCACAGTTACTCGTGCAATCACCTGCAGTCTGGCGGCTCCAAAACCAGCGCTTGTGATGGCTCATTTATTATCCACTCCTCACCGATCCGAATCTCGACGGTATCCCATCCCGTGCGATTGGCGCAGGGTGTTTTTGGACAGGGTCTAGTGTGATTGGTGTAGAGCGTCTTGGATTGGGAGCCAAATATACTTATTCATTCTGTTTACATTTAGCAGATTAGATAGAGCTTTTCACCACAGGTCAGTTATCTGCAATTAGCTTAACGTTCACTGAAACCTGAAACCAGCTTTGGGCGAAACACTTATATATTTTGAAAATAAAAGAACAGGGTTCAAAGCTACAAAAATAGACCGCATACGCAGCGTTAAATAAAATAAACCAATTTCAGGGCAGAAAAGCAACTTAATTAAAAAAAATAACGCAAGATTTATGATCGCGCCTACCGGTATCTATGACTTAACGGCGTCGATAAGCGAAGGCTTTTATGTCTGAACGAGACAACCCATCATCATATTAGCCTTCAGATTCGTCAATATATGAGGGTGGCTTATCGAGACCGATGTCCAAACTATCGCTCACCAGTCTGATGCCGTGCCAAGGAAAATGGAAATCATCGTTCTCGGCAGAGCTATGGAAATCTAAGGAACACAGCGAAGCCAACCATGTGTTCCATGTGAGTTATTCGAGCGGACTTTACGGTATCTTGCACCAGACAACGGTCACATCCAGGTGGAATATATCCTGAACATTACACAATCTGGGACAGAGATGGCTCGTTAGCTAAACAAGTGTTGCTTTTGTTCACTTTCATCTTTAATTAAAGTTTACTTAGCGCCACGTGAGAAGGCTGGAAGTTGGAACAGGTCGGGTCAGCCTAAGGTGGTGGAGACGCTTCGAGGGGAATAAGTGGCGGTAACAGGTCACACACATACGAATATATATGCAATGCACATATGCATACCTACTGCCTCATTCACGCAGATCTACCAGAGTACCGGTGGCCGTCTCAACAGTGCGTGCTGTTACTGCACGTTTCTGGCACGAAAATGTTAGGCCCTCTCGAAAAGCTACCGAACGTTACGCATGAATTACACATTTGATGCTTTATGCTGCCTAGCTTACATTTCAACATAGATTTGCATATATTTAGATAGGTTTAAAATAAGATTATTTCAAGCTCTCATCGTGCCATCAATGGAACTCAATTAGAGTTGCAAAGTTTTCCCCAAAGGCTGCTACCGACACCGCCCCGCCCCGCAAAAATTTTTCTGGGATACCGGCATGCTACCACGCCCCAAGCAAAAAAAAACCGCCAAATTACCGGCATACTAAAAAAAACCTGCATTCTTGATTTGAGCTGGATTTTCAGTGTCAAATTCTTTGTAGAGTTTCTCAGACCACATCTCATGATCTCAAGACTCGAGGCCAGTTTCCAAACAATGTGTTTTTTGGTGTTTTGATTCTGCCTTTTCCCCTAGGGAATGTTGTCATGAACATTTATTTATTTTATTGTGTTATACATAGTTATTACCTACCATTAGACTTACTAATTGATCGTGCTTTTGCAACATGAATGAGTAGGTACCATTCCAATTCTTCCTTTTATAGACCACAGTAAATTCTTGACACTTCTAATTATAACCAAGCCTGTGAAATGCTGAGGTCCATGTGTTACCCCTACCTTTAGCAATGGAACTTCTACCACAAAATGTATCCTGCAGTGGTTGATATTGCTGTTTTATTACAATTTGAGAGCCTTTCAGTGTCCAAAGTTTGAATATTTTGCCGATATTTTTTTTTGCACAAAATCAAAAATACCGGCATGCTACCGGCAAGACATGCCAGATACCACGAAAAAACCTGCGGTAGTGAAAAATTACCGGCATGCCGGTAGTGCGGTAGGGAAATTTTGCAACTCTAAACTCAATCCATACGTTCCATTCAAAGTTCAATGACGACGCAAAAACGACAGTCAGGGAAACTGCTAGACATCGAACCATTCCTGAGGCTAGTGAACGATTTTCCCTCCATGTCTGTTTCTGCGTGGCTTGACCCGATCCAATCGTGTCAAGGTCGATACGGCTACTGGTCTGAGTGGTCAGGGTCGCTAGGGGAAAGATCACCTTGGAACAAGTGGACGGGCGAGGTGGAAGGTGGAAGGTGGAAGGTGGAAGGTGGAAGGTGGAAGGTTGAAGGTGGAAGGCTGAAGGTGGAAGGTGGAAGGTGGAAGGTGGAAGAACAGTGGAACGGGTGGATGACTGCACACATGAGGGGCACGGGATGAATGATATAGCTCGCCGGTAGACAAAACAGCGTGGATACTTTTTGGATAGCCTAACAAATGTGCTCGCGTGTTATATGTCCAATGCCTGCAAGTTATGCGAAACACATCAGTAGGTGCATAAAGGTGCTTGTTCGCTAATGTTTTGAACAATTGTTGCGAAGATAGATAGAAAAGACACAGGGAGCGCACACGAAAAAGCGGTGAGCGAGCGAGCGACCACCTTGATAGCCCATCAGGGTCTAAGTTTGTCGCCGTCATCCAACTATAGAGCTCAGCAGAACTACACCAACACGCCCCCCCCCCCCCACCTCTCACACTTGACAGTGGGTCACGCGTGTCGAGATACCCGACTGAAGACTCCTAGTCAATGAGCGTCATCTTCACTGGACGTCATCGTTGCTGGACGTCATGAACACTTGACAGCGTCACTGGACGTCATCAGCAACGTCACTGGACGTTATCAACGGCGTCACTGTCTTTACTATCCCGTGCGCACATTCATGTAGATATGTCTGATTCAATCCATCATCGTTGATTAATGTGGATGTCCCTGTTGTTTCAGGCCGGGATTCAATTGCTGTAGCTGGCGAAGCAGAAAACTGAACCAACCATGCACTCCCTTTCGTCCAGCTATGCATAGGCAAATAACACAGCCGAGCCACGTGCGAAACACATCAGCATGTGACGTCTTCTGATGACGTCACTGCGCACATTCTGTGCTCCCCACAGCTGGCCACGGTGCAGCAGGTAGCAGATTTTGTCGACATGCTGCCACCGGAAACCTGCCTGGCTTCCGGTTCACGGGCTTTCACCGTGTGACGCGCCGCGTGGCGCCCGGTCTGATCAGCAGGTCACTAAAACGGACGGTTTAATGATCTGAAATAGGTAAAAATTTAATGGGCGAGTCATGGCTGGTGTCTATTGTAAGTCGTTTGGTCTTATTTTTGGGAATAAAATGCTGAGTTAATCATGATGTTCAGCTGAGTAATATACATGTCGATAAAATCAAGCACCAGTTAAATATTACTTCTTCAAGAGAAGGAGCACTTAGAAAAAAAAAAAAAACTAAAATAAATGCATACTTATTTCAATATGCTCATGCCTTAGCTTTGATCAAAAACAGTCGGGGTCAGGAAAATGAATTTGCACAATTTTTGTTGTTGGGTCACCCCTTAGCCAAATATGACCCGACCATTTCAGGGCCACGCATGAAAATGGGAATTACGGGAAATATTGGTCTGCCTGGGGCACTTTTAGACACTGAAAGCACATAGGGAACGCTGTCATCGGTCCACGCTTAGTAGCCGGGCCGACCACATGTGTCCCATCTCCCTCGCTGACGCCTCCCGCTGATCCCGGGCCGCCTCCCGGCGCGCGCTAAACGTTTACAACCAAAACACCGGCGCCCGCTCCGGGAGACACGCTGCCAGTGCTACCGGTCGGCGGCGACACGTGCTGTTTTTGCCAGGTGTCCTCTGACGGCTAGGGTTCGACGGAGAGCCGGCGACCAACAACACTGAGGCAGCGGGAGACGACAGGCGAACGGTTCTCCCGGCTGCTGTTCTTGGCCGGGAGCGAGTGGACGGTACCCGCTCGAGGTTTTTTCTTCCTATAGCGATGAGGAAAGGTAGCTGAGTGGCGTCAGCTTCTCCAGCTGGTCGTCAATCAGATTCAGTCTGTACCGGCTCCCGCACTCTAATCAATCCCACATCACCAATGCCTACGCCAGAAGCTCGCAAAGCAAAGAGCTCAAACCGGTTTTACCCATTGCAAATATGTAACGCCAGATATAAAACCGCTGCAAATGACAATGGCTGCGCTGCACGTTCAAGGTAAAACTGGTGGAAGATTTTCAGCAAGATAATGCTTTTTCAAGGTGCGCTGGTGCGCCTGTGCGTTGGGCATAATGTGCGTGCCGGTGCAGCCGGCGCTGTCCTGTTCGGAGTTATGAGCCTGTGCTTGGTCCTCAGAGGACTGGTGCAAGCACGGCGACCCGACGACGGCGAGGATTCTCTCCAACTGGCCGCAGTGGGAGCTCTCGGGAAGTTCCGTGAATAGCCAGATTTACGTATATAAGGTTGCCTTTGATTTCTTGCTTTTACTTAGAATAGTTGATGCTCTCGTATTTCTGGCTTATAATTTGGTTCAGGGCCAGGCCTACCCACGGGATCACAATTTACATGCACTTCAATCATTTAATTTCTTGACTTCGGTCATTTCCGTGTCTTTATTTATTCTACTTGCCATATCATTTGTGTTCACTTCTGGGCTCTTCGATCTTTTCTACACTTTTTTCTTTAATCTCTCTCCTCGGATCTTCTCTGTTTCTCACTCTTTCTTTCTTTCTTTCTTTCTTTTTCCCACTCTCCCTCTCTCCCTCCTTCATTTTTTCTCACTCGTCTCTCTCATGTTCTGTTCATTTCTTGATTCTTCTCTCTTCCTTATCTCTCTCCACCACTGCCCCCTCCATTTCTCTCACTTCCCTCTCGCGCGCGCGTCGCGTCTCCGTCCGAACGCAGCAGGTTGGAGTCGGACCAAAAGTCGTCCGCTGTTTTATTTTGGTCCGCGGAATGCGTCGGCCGTGCACTGTGTGAAGAGCGGCGAGGCCGCAGGGGCTCCGGAGACACGGAGACAGAGACGGAGAGCTCCGGAGACACGGAGACAGAGACGGAGAGCTCCGGAGACACGGCGGAGACGGAGACGAACCGAGCCGGCCCCGCCAGACGACAGCACTCTCCAATATCCTCCGATACACAGCCAGGGAGGGGATCCATCTGAATCACGTCATCGCAAACGCAAGAACACTCGGATAGTTTGGCGTGTGCCGTGCACAAACAGAGGGAAGACACACGGTTTGTGTGGCTGGTCGCTGCCAGCGTTTGGGTACTTTAGCAACAAGTGCGGTTAATTGAAAGCTGGAGTAACGGATTGCGGCGCGTGCTGGTGTCACTTGTCAGAGTAATTTGTGTTTGGTGTTACAATACACCTGGATGGGTGCATGTTCAGACGAAAGCGTAAGTTATCCTGCTCAAACAAATGTCACTCTGAGTGTTGGCAATTGGCATTTGTAAACATGTGTTCTGCTATCAGACAGCTGGTGTCTACCGTTTACTACATCGAACCATTCATAGTGAACACCAGGACTACACACCAGTGTAATTAATGTGTAGCCTCGGTTATCGTTCAAAGTAAACTATATGTAATTTGGGTAGCCAGGCTGTCGCAGTACCTACTAAAATGATGTTCAGCTCTTACAATTGACAGGTAACTCAGATAAGGATACGTATACCGTGCGCACCTGTTAAAAAGGATAAGACCTAATTTATATCTTGATTGGTAGGTAAAGGTAGGTAGGTAATTAGGTAGTAGGCATTGGTGGGTCGGTAATTACATAATTATGATAGATAGGTAACATGAAGGTAACAAAATTTCAAAATAATGGCTGATTGCATTAAAAGCGTATTGAAAAAAATAGTCAAGTGCTTCCTATCGTTTTTCATATTCATCGTTAACTGGCCATTTTATCAAATTCGTAACGACGGCGTCAATGAGTCGATTAGCGTAACAGGAAGTGCGCTAACAGATTAGATTAGTACCAGTAAAACGCATTTTGGGCGAAGAACGAGCGAGCGAGATAGTGAGCCCTGCACGTGCGGAAGGGCGAGAGGGTACTTCCAACGGGCTTGTGCAAAGCACCCTTCTAACCGGTTGCTAGCGGTGTGCCAAATTTGAACGCAACCGGCCCAGCCGTTCCTGAGATCTGGAAGCGGCATTCTGCACGTGCGCACGTGCAAACGGGGTCCAAACTGACTTTTGCACGGCACCCTACTAACTGGTCCCCAACCGTGTACCAAATTTGAGCGCAATCGGCCCAGCCGTTCTCGAGATCTGGGAGCGCCCCCTGCACGTGCGCACGTGCAGTAGCACCCTAACCGCAACACATAGGAATGCATTGCCTGGTGGGTGCCTCTACCTGCATGCCAAGTTTCAGCGAAATCGCCCCAGTAATTACCGAGTTATTGAAATGGGAACAAATTTGACACCTCTTATTGTTGTATTTTGCACGTGCACTGGGGGTGACCCACATGCATCGAGAGTATCCTATTTTTGGTAGAAGGGATGCAGCTACCCTACAAAAATTACCGCAAGACAATCGCCCGAGCGGCTGCTGAGATATGAGCCTCTCAAAATCACTACTTTTGCAAAACAGCTTGAACACCCTTGACTTTTCACGTGGCACGTGCCACGACGGTCACTGAGATGTATCAAAAGTAGTCAATTACGGGGTAGAAGGGATGGGGCTACCCAACAAAAAAGACCGCAGGCCAATCGGTCCAGCGGTTTCTGAGATATAAGCTTCTCAAAAGCGTTACAGGCCAGGCCGGGCCGGGTCGGGCCGCTCATACTGAGGTTTTTCCGTTATATTGAAAAGACTTCGCATCGCTCGCTGCGCTCGCTCGCTCGTAACAACCTTGTAAAAGATTCGTAGACAACCAAAACACTTCAAAGCTATGGGCAGATGAATTTAAAAGAAATAATGGCACGGCTCAAGTGGAACATAAAATAAAAAGTATCATGCAGAAGCGATCAAAGGACTGGAGAATGTAAGAAAATGTCAGAAAATGTAAGCATAAGTATTTGTAAGAAAATGTGAGAAAAGTATTTGGGCAATAAAACGGCAAATGAATATGAAGGTAGTGAATGAGCGATACGAACAGTGCTTGGCTGCACTCCATAGATCGTAAGGACGGCACAGGCCAGATACAGACGGTGCGTGAAAGAAAATACACTTTCACCCACACTTGACACTGTCATCTCCCTTCCAACAATAACTACACCCAAAATAAGTAAGTTCTCAATAGCATCCGTGCCTAATGCCCAATACAAATAAGGTTATAAAGATGTTGATGCTGAAGCTTGCGGTCAGTCATTAAAAAATAGATGCAGCAAATTTGTGAAAATTTACCGCGGGGATTTACATTCCTGAGCCAAAAACACCCAAACTTGGCTCGTTTTATGCTATCAGTTTCATCTCAGTTTGTCTTATAATAAATATCAATCAATTATTGCAAAAAGAAAAAGAAACCAGGTTACAGAAATATGAGAGATGAAAGCACGTGCCTGAGCCTCCCACTGACCCCGAATGACCCCAAGCAGCTTCATGGAAGCCGCTCGGGTCGTGCCGGCGGGCTCCCACAGGACCACAACCCGCAGCTGGGTACACTCGTAGCGCTACTCGTTAGCGCTGCCTGAGTAGCCATAACGACCCGCGGCGTGGCCCGGGTCCAGCGGGAGCCTGTGTGGGGCAGCCTCACTGTCTGAGGGGGAAGGGGTACGACACACTGTCACACACGCGCCTCCTGTCATATCCGGGCCGTTCCAGGCGCGTCGCGGACTGCCACTGACAGCAGCGATCTGTCACCGAGCTGTCAGACGGCTGCTGCGTCGCGTCGCGTCAGTCACGCTTACCTTTGCGTCCCTTCATGACGCGGCGTCCCGGTCGGCGGCTGGCGCGCGGCTGAAGCTCGGGGAGCTGGGGCAGCTCCGGTAGGAGGGCGGGCTCGGAGCTCGGACGCGGACGGGACGGCCACAGCCGCGGGCGGCCGCTCACGCACACTGATGGAGCGCGGCCGGCGGCACCCAGCGCCCCCAGGTGGACTGGCGCAGCACGTGGCGGCTCCGGGCGGCTCTGGGCGGCAGGCTGCCAGCGGGCGGCACGGGCGGACCCGCCCCCCACCGCCGCCGCCGCCGCCGGGCAGTACCCGCTCCCCGTCCTCCGGCCGGCCGCCGCCCGCAGCCCGCCGCCAGAGCCGGCCGGCCCCTGCGCGTGAAAGGAGACGTGGGCTCGCCGTGCACCGACCGGCTATGCACGGGCCGGCTGTGCACGGCAGCTGTGCAGAACGGCATGCACGGTGCTCGGCCCGCTCGGCACACGCGACCTTGGCACTATGCGTGACGCGCACAGCTAACGGGTCACGTGCGTAGGGACAGCGGCGGACGACAGGTAATCCTTGGAACTGCGAAATCGAGCCGGCCGGGCTGTCCGCGCGCTGCGCACTGTCCTCAGTCGTCTGTCGCCAAACCGGTAACCGCGGCCGATTCAGGGAATGGCAGGGGTATGTGACATACCTACAGAAGCGTGTATCGGTATGGGCGAGAGGACGGCAACGGGCAAGCCATGGAAGAATTTCGTCCCCAACTGCTTGTCACGGTCAATGTCACCAATGAATTGGTCTACTGCTCTATGTTAATGCCCATATTTTTAACGATATAAAAATAACGCTAAACTCATGTTTAAAAAAAAAAGAACTGACAAAAAGTTGGCAAACTCGATGTGCATGAGGCCGTCCTGAACCATTTTCGGACCAGAATAGAAGCCACGGGACCAGCAGAGCGCGCACCACACAGTGCACAGAACCACAGAGGGCAGCAGGACGTCAGGTCCCACTGCGGTACATTCAAACGGCAGTTCTATTGAGCCTAGCATTGCAGAATACTGAATAGTACAAGTAGGTAAACGCAGGAGAGCGGGGGTGGCAGCCGCGGCGGGGGCGGCGGGCGGCGGGAGCGGCAGCGGGGGCGGCGGGTGGCGGCGGGGGCGGCAGCGGGCGGCTCTCAGCAGATGTCATTCTCCATACGGCTAGCGTCACGAGCACGACACAAAATCGATGCTGCTGAGCGCTGAGTCGATATATGTCAGGGGGCACGCCGGTCGGGTCGGGTAAAGTTCGACGCTCCCTCGGGCGGCTGACAGCTCGAGCGGTGCTGCACGTGAACTGAACGCCCGTTTTACGCTGAGCTAGTCAAACAAAGAGAATTTAAATCATGCTGAACGTCAAAAAATGATGTTCACAATGCTCTTCATGCGCTGTTTAGTAAAAAAAAGGAGTTGATATTAATCGACCACCTGACTTTTATTGAGGCTTGAATCGTGTTTACCTTTACATTCTTTTTCACATAAATAGGCATAAGTAGTAGGTAAGCATGCTTAAACTTTACTTAACTTTACTTACTTACAGTCTACAGAGGTCAAATAAAGTTAAGGTGACCGATTTTGTCAGGTGTCGACTGTCGTGTTACCTGTCCGCATCATACGGGAAAATTTGATCTCAGGTATATCTCTCAGCCTAGACCGAAGTCTATAAAGGACTTATATCTGCATAGCTAAACTAGCTCTCTGACTTTTTCTATGACAAGCTTTGATGTTGATTGACAACAAAAACCCTCACCTTGCCATCTTTTCATTTTATTAGCCATAAGCGTCGAATGCTAAATAAATGTACGTACGTTCCTGAAAACGTTTTTGCATTTGACATTTTTGCATTTTTGCATGATTTGCATTTGACCTCGAATCAGGTTCACGACCTAACCCAGGTGGGTTGCGTTGAGTGTCTGCTCTCTGTCGATCCGAGCGCACGGGTATCAGCTACGGAAATGTACCTATATTGCAATGATCAAAAGTTATTGGTCAAAAACGGATGGCGACCTCGGTTGACCTCATGACCTAAATTGCCACTTGAAAGGGGTGTCGAAGAGCGTTTTACAGCTGAATATTACAGCTATTGCAGGTACAGCTGAGAGCTGAATGCCTAAAGAAAATGGTTAGGTTCACTTAATTTTTTTACGAACGATGGGCATTGATGAATTTATGAAAATACATGACCGGGATTTCTACCTCAAAACATAATAACTACCTACGTGCATCACATTGCATGCGCATTGCACTTGTTGCATACCTAGACTACACAAGCCTAAATCAAAGGCACATACAATTCCTCGTATTCGGACTACATCTGCTCCATAGTCGCGCTGCCCGTAGGACGACCGTGGACAGAGTCGACTGAGGCCGATTTTCGGTCGAATCCCGTGTGTGTGTATTTTTGTCCGCTCGTTGGCCGATGCCTCGATGTCCCCGTGAGGAGCCCTGCACCCCCCCCCCTCGCCCCCCCTCCCTTGGCCGATTACACCGCCGCTGCCCTGAATAGTTTTCGTGCTTCGACTATCCATCTGCATTCATGGCACGAGACCAAATTGCGGAGCCAGCCAACCGAACCGAGCCGAGCGGACCGGAGCGACGGCGCCGGGTGGTGCTGACATCTAGTGGGCAAGATCGAAACTACAAGTTGCCTAATTCGCCTAACGAGGATTCCGCTAGGTACTGCTCTATTGCTAGAGTTTATATCTATGGCTAGAGGCGTACTTCCTCAAAGCGACTGCTATCTATTCCTCGGGGTTCCTCGTGGTTCATCAGCTGCCTTCTCTAGTGTCATCCACATGCTTATCAGGTAGGTGCTTCCATGCCTTCTTACATCCCTCTGAAGTCTACCTACAGAATGAGACAGAATCGAACAATACCGACGTGTGCTCGTCCTAGCGCGAGTTAATTATCCATTTAGCACCAAAAAAGTCAAATATTCTCCCTATTCACAGTATATTCACAATATCCAAAGTTCACACTACACAGTATTCAGATTCCAACGAGCAATGATCTCGTGAAAGGCTCACATTTAGTATGCATCAATGTTGGGTGGCTTGGCGTATCTCTCCTTGAGCTCCCCTGCCTTGTACTGCCGGGCCCTTTCCTTCTGCATCGCGTCCACGCGTGCAAACTGTCGGTGGGAATCAAAAGCTCTGGTTAGAAAACTGGCCACAACGGCGTCCCTAGCGCACCAAACTGAGGTGCTGCGAGGCACGTTGCAAAACAGTAGAAGACACCTCAAAAAGGATTGTTCATGAAACCAAAAATATTTAGAAATGTTGAAGAAATCAACCATCTAAATTGCAGTGAGACCATATCGAAAACCTCAACGTGTATGAGCCTTCAATTAGAAAAGCTCGATGTGTGCGTCGGTTGCACATAGCAACCACCCGTCCTCTGTGCACAATATGCGCTAACCATACAACAAATTAAAAACTGCCGTGCATACACCCTAGCCTCAAACTAAACAATTCACACTAATCCAAATGTTAACACTTGCAGTCATGATCTAAGATAACCTTACCAACTACCACACCATTAACGCATGAAAGTCGCAGATTCCTATCTTTGTTTTCCGGCGAAAGTATGAGTTTCGAGCCTCGCCGGGTTCGAGAAAGGAGACTCCTGGCCACATTTCAACATGTAACAGAGCAAAAAGGAGAATATCCAAATTCTTCTGAGCCATTAAGGTGACTTACTGGTCCCACCACCACAAATCAAACAAATTTAACTATAACCAGCCCCATGGATGACGTCTCCTATCAGTCCTACCCCTCCCCTCCCTGTCCCACCCAGCCCCTCATCACCTGTTTGGTCATCAGCTGGCACTCCATGAGGTCATTGAAGTAGTTGCGGCAATCCTTGACACCACGGTGCGGTCCGTAGGCCTCCATGCAGTCGCCGAAGCGGCCCTCGAACTCGTGGCACTTGTTGCCGGACGCGTGCGTCATCACGCAGCCGAAGATGTCGGTGAAGGGGTTGCGGAACAACGGCGCCCACGCCTTTAGCTCCACCCTGAGGGCAGGAGGGAGGGGATATCAGCTGGTGTGGCGTGGAGATTGCGTGATCGCTGCAGACAGGAGGAGGATGTGAGCTGGTGTCGCATGGTCATAAGCTCAATTGCATTACACAACATGTGAATTGAGCACACTTGACATTACCTATCTATGACTTGTCGATTCCTTAAGAGTACATACCATGTACTGTAATAGCACACTGCTAATCAGGAAAATAAAGAGTCTGTCATAAGGAGAGAGCAAAGCATGGAAACACGTCAGGAAAAGATCATCAGAGGATGGACAAGCTGTTAAGATTAATGAATAACAGGCATCTAATTTCAAAGAAATTTCTGTTGAGCTTATGACTGGTTAAGAAAAAATACATTGCCTGTTCAGGAATCTAGGTTCATCAAGCAAAGGGCATGGTCCTCATCAAATCCAAATAGATCAATCAACAGAGACATGAATGAACATAGGTAAATTAAACCTGAGTAGCACTAAGGAGTCATACAATTATAGCAAAACAGATACACAAAATGCTTCACAGTTGAAAGATGGCAATGTAGAATATCTTGTTTGCCCCTTAATATCTACAAATGTCTAATATGTTTATCTACTGATCTGATACATGTATTTCTTTAAACATACAACATATAGATGCTATTGCTTTTCAGCTGAAGTGATGGAGAAAACTAAAAATGAGATAAATGCAAGCTGCCATGGTTAGGGTAAGGATATGATAAAGCCTACATGAGTAGCTATAGATGTTTGTAAAGAACTGTAAATGCTGATACTGGCTACTGCCCAATAGATGCTCATCACATCTGAAAGTGAAATCTGGCATTAGAATATCACTGGGAACTTGGAAATTCAGGTGTGCTTGGAATGAGGCACAGATCATGGCTAAGACTTTTCTGCCCTTTTTGGTAGGATAATCAGATAGACTTCCCCCATTATTTGAAGGGGTGATAAGTGGCACAGTCCAATGATGATCATCATCAATGATGATCATTGATCAATGATGATCAGACTGTGAATAATTTATATATTTTATCATGATGTCTCATTTTGTGCCAGACTTTCTGAAATGTTAGTTTGCACCAAACTTTCATTGATCTCCATGTGCTGAAATTTCACTGATGTTGATGGTTATCTGGATTTTTCCCCAGTCTGGGGCTGATGCAGACTTCCTGCCTGGTTGATTTGGGCTGGTGCAGACTTATCCCTGGCTGGCACAGCTTGTCACATTTTGATCTTCTGCAATTCTTTACAGTCTGGGATACATTAAACAGAAAAGTTACCTCCCTCACAGATTCCTTGTAATTATTGTGTCATTTCATCATGATGTTGTTCAGGGACGTTGCCAAGGGGGGGCCACAAGGGCCATGGTCCCGCTGAATGCGAAAAATAAAATACATTTACAAATAATAAAAATAAAACAACAGCTGCACCACACACCCAAAAATAGTGGGCCAACTTCGAGTTTTCCTTTTTTAAGTTTTTGGGACGGGTTCCCGCACGACCTGTAGGCCTCGACCTGAGGCCCCTTCCTGAGAAAAACCCTGGCTACATGCCTGATGTTGTTAAACCTGAATCACACAAATGGCAGAGCTGGATCAATTCTGTTCTAATAAAAATGAAAAACGTTGTAACTGCCTATATCTAATATCTATTGCTATAGGTCGTAACTATCTGAATAAATAAATCAGAGATTAAAGTACTTACTTCCATGGCTCCGTGGTGATATCCCTGGCCATTTTTAATCCTGCTAAGTGCTAATCTGTCAATACGTTTAATTAAAAATACAATGGCATAGAACAATTTCTGTAAATGCTTCTTTTTCTAATAGAGTTCAGTGGTTTCAGTGGAAGGATCGAAAAATATTCTCGTCTCACATGCGTCATGAATGAAGACAATTCACTAGGACAAAAAAAAATGAGTTCAGCTGACTATACTCCTTACTACTATTTTACTTAAATTTTTCTTCGAACATAGTGACAAGCTGGTAATTCTCATTTTTAAGTTATTTTGATATTCAAAAATTATCGAAATATTTGATAAGTGCTCTACAATTCTAAAAGATACTGAAAGCATACAGGGCAAAGTCCAGTTTCACCTTGTGAAACAGCTGACGAATGTTGTGGCGAAAGCTGTACGCGCAGTGCGCACTGTGCGGCACGTACGATTCCTCCTTTGCGTCGGTCGGCGTCAGTTGTCGACTGTTGCTTGAGGTGTGTGGGGTTTGTGGGGAGGGTGAGATGGTGTCTGGTGTGTGTTTCGTTTTGAATGATAGTTTACTTGCAAACAGGACCTTGATTTGTACAACCGTCTCTTGCATGAGTTTAGGAGTCAGTTATACCAATACCGTATAATCTTGCAGGTCTATTGTAGAAGACTCGAATTCAAATTGCACCGCTGACGTCTCCACGATCAGTCTTATTTCGAGTTATATTCATTCATCCGGACTGAAGCAACGAGGATCGATTATTAAATTTTACAGGTAAGTCACATTACTTTGAATTTTTACCATAGCTTAGCTTGAGCTTGACAACGTGTTTCTGGTTCCACACAAGTTATATCGTCTTGTTTGACTTTGTTTTCTTACGGTGTTACGTTTATTGTCGTTGTTGTTGCTTGTTGATCGACCTCGGCCTACCCAACTCAACATCTAATAAATCGCTTCAATATAGGTATGCTTTGCTGGCGCTGGTGCCCCCTCCTCCCGTTTTTCGCCGATAGCTTCTAAAGGCCCGTTGCCTGCGACGTACTTTGACTTTAAACGTTTCTGTATTTTATCATCATAAGTTGACATGTGTCCTGAAAATTGATGAAAATCCGCCCGACATTTTTTTAGGAAATAAAGTTTTGGTCAAGTCGTGCCGCGCAATTTTCGCTTCAAAAAACTGCAAAACTTACCTCGCTAACATCTTCAGTTTTTAAGGAATCGATAATCAACAAAAAGCTTGTATCTACGTGATTTTTCTTTAATTTAACCCTCGCCCGTATTGGTGTTTTGCCAGCCGCGAACGTAAAGGGGGAGGGGGAGGCCCGTTGGAGTGACTTGGACCATCCCTCCCCCTTGCTGTTCGGCCCAGCGTTCGGCGCCTGATCGAAATCGGAGATACAGCTTCGCGAAAAAAAAAACGAGCGTGTTGCCCGTGACGAGAGGAAACCGATGATACCCAATTGAAAGGTCCTAGGTCATTGGTTGACCTTCCAGGTCAGGTCAATGACCAAAAGGTCGGGAAAATCGGAACCTGTCGGAGCTTCGTAAAGTAAGGTTCAGGCTGATACGGCTTTTCGGGCTGCTGATCACGAATTGCATGTCAGTTTTGATTACAGATAATGTCTTTATGCATTTAGGCCAGGTCCGGTCAGGTGAGGTCAGGTCAACCAGTAGGCGTCGTGCCGGGTATTTAGGTATAGTAGGTGGCAACCACCACTGACTGCTTCGTAACATGTTGCGAAGGGACCAAGATATAATGTTCAAATGGTTGCTAAATTCGAAAGCAGTTCCAAAAACTTGCTTAGAATTATGCTCCCTTCGAAAAATTGAAACAAGGTCATCAAAGGTCAGTGACCTGATCTGACCTTCACATTACCTTAACACCTACCGTAATGCATGGGACCAACATCATTTCACGTGTTTGAACGTTAAAAACCACAAAAAGACTGCAAACGCGCGGATAATGTGAGCCGACATACGCCGAATCACGATTCCTGACAAACATGGTCTCGAGGAATAGGCCACAGTTCAAAGGTCATTTGGGTCAGGGTCAATTATTTTTCAGTGTATGTGTAGAATCGAATACCTAACTAGGGGTTACTGAAAGTTTCATCGTGATCGGCTGCTTTTTGCGCGAGTTATTCGCGAAAAACCGAGGGGGTCCGTTCGCCCCCCCCCCCCCTCCATAAGGGCGATGGGCTATCTCGTAAGTGCGAGCCGCGAGGGGCTGTCTTTCAAATGGCTATATCGTTTTTTATTTTTTGGATTTGGATCCAAAAATTTACACAGAACTTTTTTTGAAAATTGTTACGAAAACCAAAATTTTGGATTTATCAAAACGACCAGAACATATGTTAGAGGAGTTCGGTCTGTGCGCCTTCATTCCAATTTTTAGGAGAATCACTTTAAAAAATGTAGGACTTGATCAAATTTTAGTGATGCCTCGACGTAAATTTTTTTCAAAAAAACCAATACTTTTTTTGTGTATTGGACTCGTGTATACCAATCGTAGAATGTTTTTTAGATATTTTCAAGCTTTTTTCAAGGTTCCAATGTGTGGTTCTTGTAACAGTGCAAGGCTGCCCCGAGGTCAAGGTCATATAAATGTATCCTTCCGGAGGCTATTTCATAGCTATGCCATTTTCGCTATCCTGAGGCCTCAGGCCTAAATGAACTTGAACTTTTAGGTAGAGCAAAATAGATGGCAGATTTGTGATCATTGCCCACGAATACAGAAGACATAACCGATCATGTGTCAAGGTCATCCAAAGTCATCTACGAATCCAAAGTCACGTGTTTCACCTCACCTCACTGCACTGGTGGGTGTCAAAAACCTCTGACGTCCCAGTAATACTAAACCCAGCAGGGGCGCCACTATACATACTATCCCAGCGGTGTTGTTAATTTCCACCGTATCGCCGTACCTTCCGGCGGTGGTCGCCGCGCTCGAGCACCTCTCCTGATTACATAAACCTCCGCGGGACCGGTGCCAACTGCACGCCCGTGCAACGTGACCGCCGGCGGGACACCCTGATAGACTCCAGACGGGCGCGCGAGGCGCCGCACACTGGTCGGAAACGCTCCAGCGAGAGGCCAGCGGCCTTTCCGCAAAAGTTTTTTGCTTGTTATTCCACAACTAGTGAAGCAAACTTCATAAAACTTTGCATACCTTTTCTGTCATATGTGAGCTATCATTTGAATGTCAAGCACTAAATATATGACGTGAATCTGTTAAGTTATGACGTCATAATTGAGTATAGTACAGGATCTAGCACCACTTAAAGTCAACAAGGGAAATTGGGAGCTGCTATTCGGGCACCGGGAATGGTTTCATGCACTCCTTGCAAGGTCCAGTGCTTCACTTTAGCATTGTTGACTTTGCGTGACGTCATTTATGACGTCACTAAGGCCATATAAGTTTTTCGTCAATAAATCCTGATCAGATGGAGCTAGAGAGTCGGGAAAGCCACCATTGGACTCAGGAAGACCTGCCGAATCGAATGATATACGATATGACCTCCTTCAACCATTTTCGTGACCTGAGGGGCTCCGACCTGACCTTGACCCGAGGTTAACACCTTAAGTTGACTTCACCCGAACACCAAGTAAAGCATTCAACGCGCCTGAGCTAGACAAACACGATGATGCCAAAATCGCGGCAGTGCGACAATTTTTGGCAAAGTAATTAACCTAAAACCGAGCCCGTGCCTTGTGGCACTTACCTGACCTAAGAGGCCACTGGCTGACCTAAGACCTTAAAATCGGGTAGTACCTAATTGTTCCGTCTTATAACGGCACACAAGCTCGTTTTTTCCCGCGAGGCTCTAGCTCAATTAGAGGCGAAACGGCGAGGGAGTTGTACCAACCCTCCCCGGTCAATATAGAAAACCAATCGGTCCGGCCAGGGTTAAATACCGGAATTGTGATCTAATGTAAAAAGACGGCCCAAGGTAACCCGACGTCAGTGACAGGTGTCCTATATTTGCAACGTCTTATATTCACGAAGGTTTCAATTTCCACTTTCTTCAGCCGAGTGATGGCTGTCAATAGCAAGGCTCTCTAAATGCAAGCCGTAATCGCCACGCAATATGTGGAAGGCTTTTGATGTCAATGCATACATAAATGCATACATAAAACGCGCTTTTCACAAAATTCATAAACTCAAGCGCATCTGTTTTTAATGACCAGTCAACTACGCATGGATGCGTGCAGGCCACACAGGTCAGCGTAAGCCGGGCGCGGCGGCCGAGCCGAAACTGGGGCGGGGCGGGCGGTACTTGGGTAGGAAGAGCGGCTCCTGCAAATTTTGCGCAAATATGCGCAGTTAGCTTTTATGTTGCCCTGGTGTAAATTTAAATCCTGCTTCAGCTCACAAAAAATCAGAGTGGGACTAGATGGGACTACCTGTTGTTTCCTTACCTAAACTTTGCAGTTATATTCCAGAATCACTGTAGGAGAGCCTTCATAAAAAAGCTACAGTAAATCATAGTTAGGGAAAAAGTATACCAAAAATTTTGCACTGACCAGTCGGCAACTTCATAACGAACATTTTGATGCATAATATGTGGGATTTCAATTTGGTGTCTATCAGCAATAAGACTCTGAATATCCGGCTCAAGAAACCTCTTGCTCCACGTCAGTTTCCGATTTCTGGGATACCCCATCTTCGGGGGCTGATTACAGTTATTTTTGGTCACCCGGATTAGTTTTCTTGGCCTAAGTATAATAATTTGATCAATTTCAAATCGATCTATATAAAAAATAATCCGAAACTCCGGAATCGCCCGTGGCCTCTCGTGAGGGCGTTTCCGACCAGTGTGCGCCGGCAGGGGTGTCCCATGCGCCCGGGCCGAGACGGGCCGGCCGGCCCCATGCCATTCGGCCGTCTTGAACGGCGCGCGGCGGACGCTGAGTGCTATGGGCGATGTGCTAGCCGTGCGTGAGCGTGTGCCCGGCAGTGACGGTGACACGTGGGGTGCGGTGGTAGTGTGCAGGGGTCGTAGCGCCCACCGAGACCCTCCCGGGCCTGACGTCACCATGGTGAAGATGAGTACTGCCCCGTCGGTGCGCAGGGTTGGGCGGAAGAGGTGGGTCCGGCTCGTCGATGATTGTGTCCAAGGATAAACTGCTTTTGATAAACTGGGTAATTTCGATGAGAACATAGGCATATTTTTGGGTTTGTTTACTCCAAAGTAGCCAGCGACAACTTCAAAGACATTGAAAATCGGCCTGTCCTTTGGCTTCATCGCGTAAGCTTCGACTGACGATTTATCGATTTAGCAGCTCGAAAATTTTGGATGTATGTAACTCAGTTTGAGAATGGTTAGGGAAATGACGCAGACATGCTAACACTGCACATCAATGTGTAAGCACGGTAGGTAGCATAATGCTTGGAAAAGTGAGCGTTTTTAAGCGCCGACTTTCTCCAACGCCCGTCAAGGTCCGCCTGTGACCCCTTAGCTTCATTGCCTACAGCTTCATTACTTAGTGAACGGCGAATGTTGTTACCGCGCAGCAGTGCGCTCTTGCTCAGTTTTATGGCACATTTCGCTTGTGCACTTAGAGGTTTTCCCCTTGCTGTGCCCACTGCCCAGTTAATTCCTTTTTGAGACGGATCTAAGGTTGACTTAATTTCGTTCCACGGTACTAACCATTCGCCTGCAGGATATTGGCTACGGCACAGTCGCGGTTAAAGCCACGTAAAGCGACTAACTTCTGCTGCCAAACGAAATTTTCTCGCAGTGCACACCCTCGTTGACTTCCGGCTGGGAACCGGCCTCGTGGTGGTCCGAAATAGCCCCCAGCCGGACTGATGCCCTAGCAACGTCGCCAATTGATAGCCTGCTACCCCCGAGGTCACGTTGCGCCCGCCGGCGCCCGCCCGTCTGACCCATGTGACCCCGCGACCACCTGGGATCACAGGTGACACACGTGACTTATCTGCCTTCTGTGACTTGTGTGACCTGTGACCACCTGTGAATCCAACGTTCCATGTGAACTCCTTGATCTCGAGTATACTCTGAACTCTGACATTGTGTGAAAGTTGTGTGACCTATGTAATGGTGGACTAGACGCTTGTCCTCTTGTGACCTCCAGTGACCTCTACTGACCTCTGTGTCTGTCGACAGGTTACACCATCCCTCCGTAATGGTGGACTGGGCGCCAAGCCACCGGGCGTCGCTGATGCAGCAGCTGAGTGTGCTCTCGGCAGCCGCACTGCATGACGAGACTGCCTACCGCCGCAGCGCTGGTGAGTAGAGAAGTGGACGGGGGAGTCTGAGAGCCTGGCAGTCTGAATGCCAGACTGACCAGGCGGAGTCTGAGGCAGTCTGTGAATGGCAGACTGGACGAACTGAGAGTGAGAGCCTAAGCTGCAAGTGGCAGACTAAGAGGACTGAATCTGAGAAGGGCTCTAGGTGGGTGGGTCTGAGACCTGACGGCTACCCGAGATGGCTACTGTCGGCTGGCTGGGGGCGGACCATTTCCTGAGATGGACACTGTTGGATGGTTGGGCGACAGAAAAGACATTTGACCGTCCTAGAGGGACTGTCAAGACGCGAGTGACTTCGTGTCGGGGTCACCCTGCTGCCTTGAACCATCATAGGTGGAATCATATCATCCTGGGTTCTATAGTATATTACAGGAGTTTTCAGGTGGCTTTGTTTCCGAGGAGACAGGGACTATCCAGGGGGCCGGTCTTTGGAGTCTCTCAGTCTATTGTTGCGGTTTCCAGGGAGACTTTGGCCAGCCGGTCCTGGGGTCAGTCTGTTGCAGCGGTTTCCGGGGAGACTTTGGCCAGGCGGTTCAGGGGTGTGTCCATTACAGGAGTTTCCATGGGGCCTGGGACCATACCACCCCGGGCGTACGTCTGTTGCAGGAGTTGTTAGCTGATGACTCGTCGTCAGTGTTTATGTCTGCGGCCAGCAGTGCCAGCCTGAGATGAGGCGCCGGGCCAGGACACGCTTCGACGGCCCTAGTGACAGCCATGTCATGTAATCAAACTACCGAGCGGGCCGCGTGGTTTTCTTTTCTTTCTTTTTTAATTTAGTTACGTGATGTTTTCAGTGAACGGTCTGCCAGCGGACTGAGCTCCGCCAGGCTTTGTTTGGCTATTTTGGTGGTCATGAGCTGGTACCATACATTCCCATTAAGGAGCTCCGAGGTGGTGCTGTCAGGGCTTTCGTCGATTTCAGTGCTTATTTAAGGTAATCAATTGTCCACGCACGCCATAGGGCTTGGGTGGAGTTTGGTTTGGTTGCACTGCATTCGGTATTTTACATTCCAAACGAGGAGCATCGGTGTGCCAGTACGATAAAGTTAAATGTGGGGACTTCTGGCGCGTTCGTGCGCAAATGGCGATACTAATTGTTTCTGAGTCGAAATGGTACAAAATACGAACCCAGGAAGGTGTGACTCACGACGGTTGCATGTAGCATGTTACAGTGTTACGTCGGCAGGCATTCCCTGTTATTCATTACTGGCTCAGTTTCTGTTATGCAACTCTCCGTAGTAGATTTTCCCAATCCACCCAAGAATGTCAAGATCGCCAGCTTTGCATAACCGATCCTAGTGAGACGACCCTCATTGGCGTAGTTTCTCTTGCCGGACCACCTATTAGCCTCGCGCCAGGGTCGAGTAACCTTGAGCGGTGGTTTAGTCCAGCAGTGGATTATTACAGTCCTTACGTCACTTCTCCCTCCACCTGCGGTTGGAGTTAATCCGGTACGCATGGTAATATACCGTCCAGAAGAACCTGTCTATCTGAGAGACCGGTTAGCGTAGCATTCAGGTGCGGCACATGTTTCACCGAGGCGATCTGAAGATGAAACTGTCCGAGCTGTTTTCCCGTATGCCAATCGTCTGGTTGAGATAGGCTGGAGGCTTGAGTCAAAATATTTCCTGATTTTACCCGGCAGTTGGATTAATAGGTATTGTTCATGATATGATGCGAATGATGGTTCATGATATGATGCGAATGATGGGAATATGCTCATATCGCTTTAAGTATGGAATGGAGTTATGTTCAGTCCCAGTGATGTCTGCAGTCTGATAGCTTGTGGCTCATGTTCACGCTAATCTTTCCAGAGTGACGCACATTGCGCACTCTGTCATCATGCACATATCCGCCCAACGGGAGCATTTTGCACACTTCCGCGACCGCTCCAGCAATCAATCCATTATCGCCCTGTTTTATCGTCCGTGACCCCGTTTCGTGATCCGTGCCGTGACCCTGTTTCGTGACCCCGTGCCGTGACCCGTGACGGGCGTTTCGTGACTGTCGGTTTCACTGCCGACGCCTCCGTACCCTCGTGCCGCCTCCCACGTCGCGTCGCCGCCGTCGTTCTGGCGCGCTCTGTCACGTTGTGGAGACCGAGGTGGGGACGCGCCGATGGGACACCGAGCGGTTCACTGGACAGTTGCACTGCTCTGGGCGGTTCTGTCACGTGGCCGGTGGCGTGGGGTAAACAGAGCGTGGCGAGCCGTCAGATACGCCCGGTGGTGTGAGACGCCGACGCGGCCGGCCGGGCCGTTCGTGGGGTACGGACTCACGTAGTTGCGTGGCCGGCCGGCCGCTGCGGGAAGTTTACCGAGGCTCTGTACTGAGGTGCGCAGCCGGCCGGCGCGGGAAGTTTACCGAGGCTTCGTACGGAGGTGCGCAGCCGGCCGGCGCGGCGCGCGGCGCGCCGGTCACGTTGCACGGAGCGTGGCCCGGTGTCAGTGCTGACGTAACGACCTACGGCGCGGAACGGCGCGGCGCCCGCCGGGGGTGGAGGGGGAGGAGTGGGTGACGCCTGATGGTGGCGATTGATGTTGCGTGCCGACGTGATGATGACTGCCGGTGTATGAATCATAATTACCATCAGTCCAGACATTGGCGGCAATCAAAGGTGACGGGGAACAGAATCTATAGAGAACTGTGTCACGCAATACCCGGAACTGCCCAGTGTAAATCGCTGACTCTCTCTCTCTCTCTCTCTCTCTCTCTCTCTCTCTCTCTCTCTCTCTCTCTCTCTCTCTCTCTCTCTCTCTCTCTCTCTCTCTCTCTCTCTCTCTCTCTCTCTCTCTCTCTCTCTCTCTCTCTCTCTCTCTCTCTCTCTCTCTCTCGCTCTCGCTCTCGCTCTCGCTCTCGCTCTCGCTCTCGCTCTCGCTCTCGCTCTCGCTCTCGCTCTCGCTCTCGCTCTCGCTCTCGCTCTCGCTCTCGCTCTCGCTCTCGCTCTCGCTCTCGCTCTCGCTCTCTCTCTCTCTCTCTCTCTCTCTCTCTCTCTCTCTCTCTCTCTCTCTCTCTCTCTCTCTCTCTCTCTCTCTCTCTCTCTCCCTCTTTATCTCCCCTTCTCTATCTTTCTCTTTTTTGTGTCTTTCTCTCTTTCTCTTACTGTCTATTAGCTAAGTGTAACAAATTTTCAATAATGGTATCCGGACATCGCTTGATTTAATGCATTCCAATTCCGTTTATCCGATCATTCGATGCTCCAAAAAGCTTATTTTTTAGCACGGATTTGATTATTCTTATACAATATATGTGCGCTAAATCCCTCGCAACAAAGTAATTTTGCGATATGGATGCCGCTCTCCAGGAATATATAGATTGTAGGCCCTGACGTGCAGTTGAAACATGGCTGCTGCCACGAATGAATTCCGCATAGGACTCTTTGGTGTCCTGAGATCGCAATGTCCTCAGATCGCATTACTAATGTATGCTGGTGGCGCTGCCTTCAAGGGAATTAATTAATATCAATATGTGAATCCCTCCAGGCTCCTTCTTCTAGGTCACAATGTCAGGATGATCAGCTGATTATGTGTGCACAGTAGCTGAAACTGTGCCAAATTACGGCCGTCAATTAAGTGCTTGCTGCGTGATTTCTTACATCGACTGCTGATGATGCTGGACCGCTGTCCTGCGCGCGTGTCTCTCCGTATGTCCCCGAGCCGCGGCCTCACCGCACCTCACCTCCTGTGTTCCAGCGGTGCTGAAGACGCTGGTACAGAAGCTGCGGCATGACGACACGGTCACGTACACCTACCGGCGCCAGCTGCTGCATGCCAACATCATCAGAACGGTAAGAACACCCGGACCTGCGTCACCGGAACGCATTGAAGTCCGGTTTTAGACGCGGCCGTCGTCACCGATTGGTTTCCTCGGCAGCAATAGCTCCCACAGTGTCTTGGTCCCGTTGTAGGGAGGCGGATTAAAGGCACCGGAGAGCGGTTCAATTGTGCAGGCTGCTCGGAACTGCTCGTTAGTTACGTTATATATATAGTTACCTGCAATAGTTGGATGATTGGGTCCCGTTAGCTATTGCGTATTCGATGACGTATTACGGCTATTACGCAGTTCAACGATTGATGGTAGTGCAGGACAAAAGAAGTATTTCCATAATGCCTCTTGGGTTACATTCCCCGGTAGGTACATGTAATGATCCTAAGTCAGGGTGTCCAACCGCCGGAATTTTCCCCAGGGGGTGCGCGATTTGTAAGGGAAAAAATGCGAACTTCCTAAATTCGGTTAGCTCAACTAATAGGAGGTACTATGCATTAGTGACTGCTCTCCAGCCTCATCTTTTTTTTTTTGCGTTCTGGGTGTTTCGCGATGGCTGCCTTTGCCGAGGGACTATTTCTTTTAACTCTTTGAACGACCTGGCATCCAAAAATACCTAGTAGGACCTACTCATAAAACTGTTCTGAATCCATTGTGAAAATATGTAGTTGCTAGACATTTTGAAGTCCAAACTTGAGGTGTGGCCGCCAGAGATTATCATATGTCCTCGTAGTGCGGCGTCAGTGCTGACAATGCCGTATGCCCTGTTCTTTTTCAGAACCTGGTGCCGCTCCTCTTACACAAGGAGCCGCCGTTTCAAGTGCAGGATCTCACCCTCACGTAAGTTCCTGGCTTCCTCAGCTGTGCAGTATGTCTGCCCCAGCGTAGAGCGATGCTGATTTCTCACCTATTGGTTAGTTTCATCAGCTGGCCCCGTTACTTCTACTAACTTGTACCCAGCTAAGTGCTTCGTTTACTTGGTATTTCGTGGAAGAATCTAGCTCGACTGTCTTTTAGCAAAGGAAATGAAATAGCGTTAACAGACCGGCAAAACTTCTCAGCGTCAAAAAAAAATCACAGGTTCCCGATGAAGATTTACATCACTGGAGACGGTACGGATTCCGTCTCCCTCCATCCTAGACTATCCCCCGTCCCCTCTGACGTGTCTCCCTGGTCTTCACCAGGCTGCTGGACATGCTGTCCTCGCCGGAGGAGAGCCTGCGCCCCTCGCAGACGGCGCTCTCGGGCCTCTCTCCCGAGGTGAGCATCCAGCTGTCGCTGGGACTGCGTGGCCTCAAGGAGGAGCTCTCCTCGCCGATGGCGGCACGCGCTGTCCTGGCACCGCTCGGAGCAGTCCTGGCCCGACAGACCACCGCTGCGGTGAGTGTCCAGAGTGCTACGAGTGTCCGAAGTGTCCCGAGTGTCCGCTGCAGTGTCATGAGTGTCTGGAGTGTCCCGAGTGTCCGCTGCAGTGTCGTGAGTGTCTGGAGTGTCCAGAGTGTCCGCTGCAGTGTCGTGAGTGTCTGGATTGCCCGCTGCAGCGTCCTGGAGTGTCCCGAGTATCCACCGCAGAGTGTCCGAGTCGGGATGTTCTAAGCGTCTGAGCGGCACATTGGGTGCCCCTGTCTGATGCGTTAATCTCCAGATGTGTTTTACATCTACTGATGCAAACCTGAACCATTTTCAATCCAAATAAAACCACTGTTTTCATGGGTACAATACAATGCATCATTTGTCAGGAAAGGCTACACATTCCGGAAATCTCTTAGCCGTCAGTAATGACGAGCTGCAATTCATGTTTGTCAAATGAATTGCCTGAGGGTGAATTGAGATGCATTGTGATTATTCATCCTGAACTACGATGCAGTTCCCTGATGCAATTTCATGACGCTGCGCAGTGTGCAGCCTACGTGGGTTGTCTAGGGTCAGAGAGAACGGAAGTGAATGAAATATTTTATCAATTGTTTGGTTCTTCGATAGCAGAAAGTCTTTGCAAGCAATGTCATCAATTACCGGGCCAATAATGCTGGTGATAAGAGTCGCCCTGTAGTCTGCTCGCTCACGGCTGGACGCTCGCTTTGAGTGATTCCTGACACACTGACTAAGAACAAGCACATTGAAGGAATAAAAGGACAGCCAGTTCCATAACCGATTGAACCTTCTAGTTACAAAAGGAAAATAAATATTAAAAAGCAATGCGATCGACACATATAAGACGTGAATACATGCATTCACATGCGTTGTTTACTAGATACAAACCCAAACGTCCACCGCAAGTAACAATTAACAAAGTTGATATCGTCTCTTGTGGTCGCCGCGATTACTGGTCCTAGTCGTGGTACTGGTCACTACTGAGCACTGGTCACTGCAGTGTGTCACTTTTTGTCACCACTAGTCAGTGGTTCTCTTCTACCGACTCGATATTCCGCTGGCGTAGTTCCACACACCATTTCTTATAGTCACCGTCATTTCACCAATTAGTTCACTTAGCTAGATGACCTTGCTGGTAAGTCGGATGGAAACCCCTCGATCAATAAATACTCAGCGATGTGTCCGGCTAGTGACGCCGACATCTCGGCCTCTTGTGGCGACCTTCATTGACCCGCCGGAGATACCGTGACGTCACACCGTGTGCGTACGTGACGTCAGCAACTGCGCGTGGACAACAAAGGTCAATGACCGACTGCGTGTGTTGTTCAGGAGACCTGATGCGTTGCTAAGATGGCAACTGGCGCTCATGACGCATCGCGGGGATCTTTTACAAATGCGTGAGCTGATGAAATGATGGACTTTGTGGCATAGGGAATCGTCGGGATCCTTCTAGTACACCTATATGCATAATCAGTATAAGGACATCCATATCATCAAAGCTTGTAAGGACACTCATCACTGTATAAAGCCGTATGTTTCCCGTGTTGTGCCTTTTGGGAATGTGTGGTTGTCGGCTGGCGCTACCGCAAATGCGAACAGAGGCTCTGTTCAGGCCGTTATTATGAAGTACAGATATATTGCATTTTAGTGTTTTGCTGGAGGATAACTACCTTATTTGATGTATGTTGTGATGCTAGTTGCTCTTTGATGCTAGTCGTCATCCATGTGTTTTTATAATTCATTACTGCATTCGGTGTAAAATGATAGCATCAGTCGCAGTTCCTTTGATAATAGTGTCATACGTAGTTGAAGTCCAGGTGTTACGCCGCCGGCGCTGAGTCAGCGACGGTGTTTCATATATATTCATATATTTGTCTGTCTGTTTGCCTTTATTTGTATTCGCCCGCCTATCCCGCCTGAGCTGACTTGTCCTTCACCTAACTTGATCTCTGACATCAATTGACTAAATTCTTTTTCATCGCTTTTCTTCTTACTTATATTCAAGCCTAGCGCACCTCTAGCTGATCCCGTCCTTACCTCAGGCCTGAGGGAGGGCAGGATAATACGACTTGACTGACCTGGCCTATCTCTGACTGCTGACCTTACCTGTATCTGACCTGACCTGACCTGTTCTGTCTCTGACCTAACCTGACCTGACCTGCCCCCCCCCCCCTCCCTCAGGCGATGCGCGGCCGGGACGCCGAGTGTATCACCACCACGCTCTCACTGCTGCGGAACCTGCTGCACGGGCCGTTGTGCTCAGACGCCGCCGAGATGGCCCGCTACCGGAACCTGCTGTGGGCGCTGCTCTCCGCCGACCTGGGCCAGGCGCTCCACCAGCTCATGCAGTCGCCATCACTGGTGAGTTTACACGGGGAACTAGGGGGGGGCACGGGGTTAGGAGGGGAATGGGCTTGTGGGGGTACACACGGGGGTAGGAGGGTGGTAGGGGAGGAAGAGGAAATTTATTGGGCTGCTTCACTAGAGATTCACGACATCTAACTTTTACGGTAATGGTTTTTAGCGTTAAATAGATATTGCCATTCTTATTTGTGTGTGGAGATAGGTACTTTCCATTTGAGTATAATCGTCAAGACTAGGCGCCTGACCGGGCCGACCCGAAATGACAGCGGAAGTGCTGACTTTGGTCTGGTCCGGAGCCGGTGGCCTGTTCTACCTAAACAAACCAGCCCGACAACCCAAAGTCACTGCCGCCGGCCAATGTGCCGTTGGGTTTCTGTGTATACTAATGCCAAGAGCGTGGAAAGTATGTGTTATGTGTTGTGCTTAGGTGACGTCATAAACAGAATGTTTGACGTCATTTTAAGTTTAGATATGGTGCTTTATATAGTCTCGTGACTTTTCCACTGCGCAATGCGCAATGCGCACCACAAAACCGTGAAATTTGTGGGCTGCTTTGGTCCAACGAAAATTTAGCGAGAGTCCTTACAAGCCGATGCTGCATTTCAATATTTGACCTCCGCTAAAGTTTTTATGTTACATAACGTCTGTGCGCCCTCAATTTAGCTTTTTATTGTTTTTTTTTTCTTGTATTCTGAAAAGTGAACTGTGGAGTAATTTTTTTTACCGTCCTTTTCCGGATTTTCTTCTTTACGGGACCTGTTTGATTCTTCCATTCAACCCTTCCCTCTGAAATCGATAGGTACTCTGATGAGGTGCGTACCTGCTAGGCGGACTTTGCCAGGTATCGGGGCTACGATTTTGTTTGTTTAGTCCTAAAGTTTCCCTTTGGCTGTTATTATTTGTCCAAGTTTCTCACGTAACATTACTGAATACCCTCCGTTTCTCAGTTGGGTTAATTTACTTTTCCGCCAACTTACTCGTTCTGACTTAGTGTGTTTGACTTGTTAATTTGTGAATATGATTGGTGTTGTATATCAACGAGTCAGCGAACTCAAATATAAATATCGCATATGCATTATCCATATTGCTTTAGGGTACCATAAACCATTCAGCGATCTAGGTTACGGTTCCGTTTGGATTTCATGTGGGCCCGGTCATCATGACTGATCGATCGCGCGGCTCTTTCGCTAACCTGATACGAAAATAGTCCAGGAAGAGATGTGGCTTGTCGTTTTATGGCGTGCCGCTTTTTCCTCTGTGTTTTCTGTTCATATCTGCGCTGACGTAATGTGTCAATAATCTCGTCTGTTTTTTGGTCTCCATTCCTGCTACAATCCCCGTCCCCTTTCCTTGCCGCAGTGCACTTTGACCCGTTCGCCTTCACCCCCCCCCCCCCCGCAGTATGTCTTGACCCCCTTCCCCTCCGTCCCTTAGTCTCGTCTCTTACCTCAGTATCTCACCCCCTCACCTCGCCCTGCAGTCTGACCTGACCCATCTGACCTCCCCGCCTCTATTCATGCTGACCCCTATCTCCTCCCGCAGTCTGCCTGGTGTGTACCCGTCGTGGAGCTCCTCGCCCAGCTGTACAAAATGTACGCCAGCGGTCACCTGCACAAGACGCTGCAGAACTGGCTGAATCCGACTCCGAGCGACAGCTCTGAGGATGATGAGAGCAACACCTCACCACCGGTCAGTGAGGGCGCACGCGACGGGACATGAGGTGTGTAGGACGAGGGAGGCTCTGGCTCGTGTAACTATGTATACCAATGTGTTTATGTGTAAAACTATCTAAGGCGCGCTGATGAATATTTAGTTAAAGGTTGGTGTCTGTCTAAACTGCAAGGAATTACTCATAACGACATACATGCCAAAAAGAGTGGGTTAGTAATAGTCACCACGATTCCTCCTGTTGTTTTCTCCCGCCCCGTTACCGAGTTAACTCTACGGGGAAGCGTTTCGTGACCCGTGACTGTGACTCATGATTCGTGACCGTGACCTTTGACTGAGTGCCTCACGTGTTTCCGTCCTACCCTCCCTCCCGGCGGGTTGGTATCAGCAGTGTGTCTGTCCCCAGACATTGGAACGTGCCGCACCTACCCTGTCATTGTATGCTGTCTGCTGGAGACCCGCACTGCCTAACAATCTGCCATTGAATAGATGTCTGATTCGAGCCTCGCGTGGCCTGCAGTGCCAGTATCTATTGTCCGACGACTGGGTCGGGCAGTCTCCAAACCGATGTATAGTGGGTCGATGTCCGGGGCGTCTGTTGATCTGGTTTTGTTTGGGGCTGGCTGGTGTGTTCAGCAGTCCGCCTGCCTCTCCCCTCTATTGCTCCAATCCTCTGTCCCTCCTCCCCTCTCCCCTCTTTCCTCTCTCCTCCGATCCTCTGTCCATCCTGCCCTCCTTCCCTCTCTCCTCTCCTCCCTCACTCTCTCTCGACCTTCCGCGGCCCGGGCGGGCCACGACGCATAACGTCCTACTGATGGTGAAAGTAGCGTGCGCCGGGTCCCAACGAGACGGTGTGATACGCACTCGCCAGGGACGTTTGGAGCCGGTCGGTTTTGATTTAATTGGAGATTCGTTCTAAGAAGAGGTGGTTTTAACGTTCTTGTGCGTCTGGTAGGAAGACGCGATAGGACATCTTTGATCATTTATCGATATGTTTCAAATATCTGAAACATCCAGACGAAATTTATTATGCATCCCTCGCCGCTTTGAAATGGAAATGGACGTTTTACTAAGTGGAAGATGGTTTATAAAGTTAAAGTAGCATCAAATACAATGTGGAAATGTAAGTAGACAGCAAAAAATGTGTGGCCAATATGTTTGTCTCAATTATTTCAGGCTGAAGCAGTCATTTCCCCCGCCCGTCACCCCGCGGTATTAACACAGCTCTCCTCTTGTACCGTTTGTACCCTTGGCCTCCTTTGACCTACATGTGTGCACCTTCGTGCAATGTCATGCTGAGTTGTTCCGCTGCTGACTTGGGTGACCTCTGACAAATGTCCCACAATAGCTCCACATTCCGTAGTTTCCCCGGACGCAGAATGGTTTTTGCGTGCATACCTGCCCCGTCGGCGGCGTGGCTCGCTGCTACTCCGGCTCCGACGCTGCCGCCGCGGTCCGGCTTGGTCGCGAAGCCCACCGAGGATTCCTGGCCTCTCTCCCCCCCCCCCCCCCCTCCCGACCGCATCGACCGGCGCACGGCGCCGGCCCGTGGTCCCAGCGTGACGTCACGACGCTCACGTTGCCGGCCGCGTGAGAGGGCGGGGCCTGCGCCGCGGCCGCGCGCTGATTGGTCGGGGTCACGTTGCCGGCAGGATCCGAGCGTGGACTGTCGGCTGGAGCCGACGGCGGCCGCCGCCGGCGTCTGGGCCGTCATGCCGCCCGGCTGGCAGGGCGGGGGCGGCGGCGCCGCGGGGGCCGTGCAGCCCCCCTGTGCCGCCTCCAAGGTACGCCAGTCTGATAACCAGATGGCCCAGGTTCGTACCTGCCGATGGGACTGCCGCGCCGCGAATGGTGCAAATGAATGATGAATGTATCTGAGGGGTGTGGGAAAATGAAGATAAAAGTCAAATTATCGTTTCTTAGACTGCAGTGCAGAGTTGTTGGTAACATCCACACATATGTAAACCTTAACCCTCGCCCGCACATGGGGGGGGGGGGGGTGGTTGCCACCCCACCCCCCCCCCCCCCAGGTAGTCTTTCTCTTCTGCACTCAACATTTTTAGAGCTAGAAGGCTGATTTTTCGTATAGCTGCTCCTCTATCCTTTCTTGATGTCCACTGAAAATTTCAAGTTTCTGTGAATTTTGGTTTCGGAGATATGACCTTGTTTGTCAGGTCATGTCATGACCCAAATGGCCAATTCTCAACATATTGCGTTTGCCATGGGCCTTATGAGCTTTTGACACCCTGATTTCGGCCTTTTTTTGCCAGTCTTACCTCCCACCTATCATGGAACATGTTGTTCGACGATGTACAGGGGTCAAGGTCAGGGTCAAGGTCAACCTAGGTCATCTAAGATAATTGCGTTTTAGGCAAGCTGAATTTACTTTTTTGAAGTTTTTTTTACTGCATTTTTGGTAAAAGCTTCTCAGATCATGATTTCATGTAATATGGACCCAAAAACAATCGGTGCACACATCAGTATACACACAGACACACACAGACATACAAACACATATAATTGACCTTGACCTAACTTGACCTGAAATGACCTCAGCAGCAAAATTCTGGTAGGGTAGTGTGACAAAGAGGTTCTAGCTGGCTTGGCACCAGAAAACAGCATCGTCATCGGTATTTGATAAGCAGCACACTTGATATCCAACGGTGACCCAAAACAGCAACATTTTTTAGTTTGACCTGACCTGGAAGGTCAATGACTGACCTGAGAAGGTAAAACTGGGTATCATTGGATTCGTCTCTTCCCAAAGAATCTTTTTGGTCTTTACCGCTAAGCTCTATCTCCAACAGGAACGAAATGGCGCGGGGGGGTGGCAATCACCCCCCCCCCCCCATGTGCGTTCTAGGATGGGAAAATGGCATGTGCGGGCGAGGGTTAAATGGGAGGACAAGCTGCACAAAGTCATTATCACTGCTTGTAATGCTTTCTCAAGCATCGACTATTTAGCCATCATTTCATTAGGACGGCTCTGAGAACGGCTCACAAAAAGGGAATGCTAATATCGATGGGTTATCCCACTTCGATGAGTAAACGCATGTCGCTGTGCTTTAACTCGTATGACACTATCGAAAAGCGCCTTGGAGACGTCACACAGAAATTGAACAAACGAATAAATGAACAGTAAAATGAATATGAGCCGCTTCGTGGCACAAATACCTTAGATCACTGACGCCCCACCCTCTGCGGACATGATACCTTGATGGTGTGGTAACCCATGGTATGTAGTACCTATCACTCTCCCCCCGTGTCCCCACAGTCGCTGAAACGCAAGCTGACCACGGTACGGACCCAGGAGCGGCAGGGAGAGCCGAACCTCAGCACCAGCAGTAGCGACGAGGGCCGCTGCGTCAAACGGTGGGTGTGGGGTGTGGGGGCGGCCGGAGGCGAGCTGAGCCGGGCCGGGGGTGGCGAATTTAGGAGTGGGAGGGTGTGCTGTTTATCTATCTTGATTGGAATGACAAGTACCAAATGCTGACGGTGACAATGACAATACAATTTGTGCTAAATGATTGAAGACCTGTTTCGTTTCTTTTTATAATAATGCTCGATTTCAACTCAAAAGTTTTGAAATGAGTGGGCGTCGATGGTTACTATTTGAATTGCAATGCCTATTTGAGTCTATTTTAGTGAAAATAGTTTGAGTTCAGCGTTTACATTGCCACCATATGCTAAGCATTTGGCAAAGTTAATTGCTTTACCGCTTCAACTTCTAGCACTGAGATGCCGTTTTCCAAAGTTTCTCCGAGAGCATGCATAGGGATTTAAAACGAGCTTATCGAATTAAGTGTAATAGCCTTAGTCATTGAATTATAATTCATAGCTTAATCTTATGTTGAAGCTGCGCAAATATTTACAGCAGCATCTTCTCTGACTCCATCAAGTTAATTCTAGCCTTAGTTACATAACGTACACATCGTGCTTGTCATGAATAAACACTCCTACCTTCTTGGTCTATAATCACTGTGATAAAGTTGAACAATCCAATATGTACCGTATCGCCGAGATCCAACAATGAGTGATCGTAGCCGACATCGACAATCTTACCTAAATTTGTGTGAATGGCTAGTTAGCCGCCAAAAGAAGACGGAGCTTTTGAACTTTGCGGGTATCGGTTTCAACGTAAACATCGCTCAAAGGGATTTTCCGGAAAGAAAGGGAAGGATTAAGGAAGATTTGTTAGTGATCGGCGTACAACTTTGTTTTGTATATTTTTTTTTTTTATAAATTTAGTCCGAACCTTTTGATGGGAAGGATTCATAAGGACAGAGCCACCGCTAAGCGAAACTTGTTGCGATGACCCTGCCCTCTACCCTCCGATCGCGCAATTCCGATTCTATGGCAGAATTTAGAGTCCAAAGTTTAACGTGCGCACAAAGCCGCGCACGGCCGGTCCCCTCACTGACTTCGCCTGGCTACGGCCTGCCACCAACCGCAACCATACCTGTCAGGAGGCCCATAAATGTCGAGCGCCCGTCGCGCTTCGAACCCGGACTGTCATAACCGGGAACGCGTGCTCTCACCACGCGGAGTCCAACGCTCTAACCAACTGAGCTACGGGACGGGACTATATGTCAGCTGGTTCAAAGATTATTTCCTACATCTGTTTGCGAAGGTATTGGTTCAGTGATGTTCTGGAAAAGCGCTGATCTCTTGTTTGCGACACTCCCAAGGAGCGCCTTTCTCTAACAATCTATCGTCCCTTCCAGCTCGGCCAAGGCGGGCCACTTCAAGCCGCATCACCGGTCGCCCAAATCCAAACCCTCGCTGACGCCGCCGTCATCGGGTGCGTGTGCCTCTGACGGCGGTCCGGCACCGCCCACACCGCAGCAGACGCCGCCGCCGCCGCCGCCGCCGCCTCCGCCCAAGCCGCCCCAGGAGCCGGGCGCGCGCCTGCTGCGCTCTATCCGCGCGCGCGCCCACAAGATTCTGTCGCTGGTGACCCGGGAGCCCTCCCAGGGTGACCTGGACATTGTACTGGTGGAGTTCACCATACAGTTCCTGCTGGCCGGCTGGGGACCTCTTGTAAAGGTGAGTTGAGAACCACTGACCTCTTGTAAAGGTGAGTTGAGAACCGCTGACCTCTGGTGAAGATGGTTTGGAAACCACAGACGGGATGGGGACTGCTGGTTTATGTCAGCTCGGATGTAATGGCAGTATTCCCCGAGCAATGTTGCTCGTGTCAGTAGGGCAGCTTTATTGTGCGGTATGTGAAGCGATTGTAGCACTGTGCTGGTCTCTGGAGCAAACCTCCCAGCCCTGTTTCTAGGCAGAGTTTTACGGAGTTTAATATTGAAACACAACGTCTTATAAAGCAGCCGCCTGCAGTGAATGGTGGCTTTCAGTTGCAATGTAACGTTGCGAGTAGGGTTATGAAACTAGGCCGTCCACCCAGCTGCCATTTGCCGCCTAATGCCATGGTTACACGACCGTCGGTCAACTCTTAGTGTTCAAATAGTTTAGCAACAGAGTCTAAGCTAGCTAGACGTAGCGTCAGAGATGCACAGCATTCTTCTAACTCTCCCTCGAACTTATTTATTGCGGTACTCTGTGGCATCCAATAGGAATAGGAGGGAGGACGAACTGAGGGTTGGAATGTTTAGAGGCTGTCGAACCTTAAACGAGTTTAAGTACACCAAAACAGGTACATTTAATAGCACAATAAAATGATGCGGCGAGACATTATGCACGGGTGAACCAGATCAGAAGGGCGGGGCAGCGGGTCTAGGTCGGGGCGGACGCATATCAGGGGCGCCGCCTGGCCGTTGACGCCGTTGTGGCCGTTCTCCTGCTTGGACCGCTTCGCTTCGTCGTCGGCTGACGCATCCGAGGGACGCCGGGCCCGCTGTCGCCGCCGCAGCCGGCACCCGGCGGCGGCCGTCCGTCGTGGACCATCGGCAGTGCGCCGGCCGGCCGGCTCTGCCACTCCCGTCGGAAAACGGCGTTGTCTCGTTCCACGGCAGCTCGCAGCGGGCCAGGCAGGGCGGCCAGCGCCGACAAGCCGCCCGCCGCCCCCGCCACCGCTGCATCGGTCAGCCGGTACAGCAGCGTGTAGGCTGCCTCGGTGGAGCGGCGCGGCCGGCCCAGCGCGGTGGCCGCCGGCACCGGCACCGCTGACGTATCGTCCAGCCGCCACCAGCCGGTATCGTCCATCCCATCAATACCACCGCCACCGGAGGCGCGACAGAATGAGAAATAGTGGCCAGCGTCCGGCGAATGGCCCGCGTGGACTATCACTGCATACAGCCGGTACTGGGCGGGCGGGCCGGTGGCTAGCGGCACTGTCAGCCACTCGGTGAGCTCCACAGGGGTGAGAACCTTGCGGCGTGCACCGGTGCGCCGGTCAACCGCGAACCTCATCAAGGAGACGACCAGGTTGGCTGGCGGAGAGAGCAGTCGCAGCTGGCGCTCGGCGTCCCGCAGGCCGGTGCACTTGGTACAGTAATACTGGTTATCACCGCACAGTCGTTCCGGCGTCAGGTAGTCGAGCAGCAGCTGCGATACGGTTAGCTCGATCTCTGTCTGGTTGTCCGTCGGTGGCGTGCCCCGCCAACCGACCGGCCGCGGCGCGGGGCCGAACGCCGGCGCAGTTTCGGCTCCCCCGGCGCCCGCGGCAGCTGCCGTCAGTGACCGTGTCACCGACTCCGGCAGAGCTAGGTGCAGGTCCGTCACGCTGTTCTCGTGGCGCGAAGCGCCGCCGCACGTGAGACAGGTGAACGTAGTCTCAGCCCATCCGGTCAGTAGCCGACGGACCAGGCCGGCGGGCGGCTCCTCAGCTCCGGCGTCGCCAGTACCGTGCTCACGCACCACCTCGCCCTGCGCCTGGCCGTCCGGATCAGTCTGCTGCGTCCCGCCGGTGTCCGGTGACTCTGTGGGCTCCCCCTCCGCGGCAGTCCGCTCCGCCCTGTCTCCGGCCGGCTCTGCCATCACCACATCGTCGCTGGCCAGGTCAGAGAGCTGCACCAGCGGCGATCTCCCGCCGGCCCGCGCAGTGTCGCAGGAACGGTGCCGGCGCCGGGACCGCGGCCGCTCCATCGCCGCTGCTCCCGGCACGCTGGAGTCGTCTCTGGCGCGTGCGGCGGCAGCAGCTGGAGGGACTGGCGGCGAGACCGCGACCGGTGCGGCAGGGGAAGCCGCCGGAGACCGCTCCTCCTCATGCAAGGCGTCCAGAAAGCATCGGAGGAACTCTGAGCAGTCGTGCTGCCGGCCCCGCTCAAAACAGGGCGGCAGAGCGGTCCGCTGGAACTTGGCCGGGCTGTAGACGGGCCGCTCCGAGAACGCCAGGAAGGCGAACACTCGCTGTAGTGCCGCCAGGTGCGGACGGGAGGGGGACAGCCGCGCCGCCAGCACCTCGCCGCGCAGCTGATCTGAATGGAACAGCGCCTGTAGCACGGTGTTCATGTAACACGTGTTCCCAAGGTTGACCAGGCCGCGCCGGTAGCACGAGTTGCCCAGGTTGATCTCAGTCGGAGAATCTGCCTTGGGCGGCGTGGCTCTTGTGCTCCTCTTGCCGCTGGTTTCGACCTCAGGCGCACAGCTAGCCGATGGCGTAGCCGCCGTTACCGCGTGGCTCCGCGGCCACCGGCGCGTCGTCCCTGGGTTGCTCCCAGCGGTGGAGGCAGCCCTGCGGGTTTGGCCTGCTTGTTCTATGCCAGATTGGGGAGCGGTGGCGAGGACGGAGGCCGCGTTGCCACGAGCGATGGCCACGGACAGCCGCTGTCGCAGCCACTCCGTCTCGCGACGCTCACCCGTGCAGGTTGCCAGGCGTCTCCCCAGGTCCTGGACGAAAGCGGCGGCGGCCGGACCATAGACACCGGTTGTCTCCAGTGCCACTGGAACAAAGCTATACCTCCTGGCTAGGTCCGCATAACGCTGCCGCTTTCGCTCTTCGGCCTGCCTTGCAGCTGCACCCGGTTTCAGTGCGGACTCCACCGCTATGTGGTCGGCGAAAGTGTCGACGCAGGTCGCGTCCCACGTCAGACACTTGCCCTCGCGGAAGGGGAAGACGGTGATGCCATCCGGTCGTCTGCCGTCGCCCCGGTCGAGGCCGACTGGCTCCAGAATGGCGGGAAAGCCAGCGCCGGAGAGAGCGCGACGCACCACGTCGTTCAAGTGGGCATGACGCGAGTGGCGACCCGCACTTTTCTGGCAGGAGAGGCCATGATGTCCCAGCGGGGTGACGGGGCGCGCACACAGACGGCACCGATGCGGCTCGCAAACCGGGGCGCCTAGTCTCAGGGCCACAGCGACGCGGACGGTTTCGTCGTCGAGGTGAAGCCCGAGACTCGGCACCGGCACCGCCTGGATCCAGGCCGCTGTGTGCGGCTGGCCGGCGGCGATGAGCCGAGCTCGGTCGATCTGGTTGGCTGGTACCAGTAGGCGACTTTGGACCACCGTACAGGCGACGGTGTCCCACGCGCGCTGACTACTGACCAGCTCACCGTCCGGCAGCTGCTGTCGGTCCACCCCTGTGCGATGAAGGAACGCGCTGACTGCGGTCTCCAAGGTGTCTGAGAGTTCATCAGTCACACTCGGACAGATGGAACGGATGAGGGGGCGTGCTGCGTTTACCGACGCAATGTACGCTGGTAGCGCCAGTGCCTCGACTGACCGGATGCCCAGGCCGCCGAACTTCACTGGAAGCGACGCCTGCTCCCATGCGGCAGGGTTTATGGCCACGTTGCAGACCGCTTCTAGTGTACTGCGCACCATTTCGTCAGTAGCCTGGAGTACGTGTGGGGCTTTGAACGTCGGTGCGGAGCGCAGCAGGTACGTCAGACGCGGTGCCGATACGTGGTGCGCCAAGAAAAACACCGCAGTGTGGCTGTCTAGCTCGCGCAGCCGGGTGCAGAGGCGTTGCACCATAGCAGAGGCTGCCTCCCCTGCTGCTCCTATGCTGCCGTCGGTCAGGGGAGAGCCAAGCAGAGATAGGTTTGTGAGCTCAGTCTCTTTGACGTCAGGCAGCGCAGAGCAGATGGCGCTGATGGCAGCGTCGCGGTGGTCCGAATCTTCCAGCGCCAATGAAGGCCACCTCACACTTGGCCGCGTTCAGTGAGAGACCAGCGGCTGCCAGCGCTGTTGGAAGTGTTGCGATGTCAGCAGCGACCGCGCTGGCTGGACCGGCCAGCGTTGCATCGTCCAAGTACCAGATGTTCAGAGGTGCTGACACTGCTCTGGCACAGGAGTCAATGGCGATAGCAAACGCGGCTGGTCCGAGCGGGTCGCCTTGCTGGACACCGCAGGCCGAAGCGATGGTCTGCCCTCCGATGATGAGTGGGCTGGGTGAGCTGTAGGCCTGGTAGGCTAGGTAGTACACCTCCGGACATCGCTCCCTAATGCGGGTCAAGAAGACGTCGCGCCGCACCGTGTTAAAAGCATTTGACACGTCAAGTTTGACCAGCACGTGTGGAGCAGCTGACTGTCGGCTGGCTTCAATGAAACTGCGCGTTGCATGGACCGCCGCCTCGCAGCCCAGGGGCGTTCCTACCCCGAGCTGGACAGGACGGAGTTCGGCACCAAGGCTGTCTGCCACGAAGCGTGCTCCGATGCGGGATGGCAGGCGTCGGTAGACGCTCCCGACTGCAATGGGCCGCAATCCGCCGCTCTTCTTCCTGAGTGCGCATAGTGAGGCGCTGAAAAGGGCGTCCCTGGCACAATCCGGCACCTCACCGGCCAGCACCAGGTTGGTGAGTACCGTCAAAGAGTGCAAAAGACGGCGGCCGCTCTCAGCCGCCTCCCTGGAGATAAGCTGGCGTAGATGTAGCGGCCTGATGCCGTCTAGGCCTGCTGATGATCCCGGGGGCATCGAGTTGATAGCGGCCTCCACCTCCTCCGGCGTCACCGTGAGCGGCCCTGGGTCTGATGGGGCGGGCGGTGGCGGCAGAAGCTCGTCCTTGGGAGCTGCTGGGTGTTTCAGCATTAGCTCGGCGATTACTTCGGCGTCAGGCTCGGCAACTGTATCATCTGAGGTCAGTAGCCTTAGGGCCGCCCGGATGTCGCCATCTGCACATTTCCCGAGGATCCGACGGGCCAGGGCGTCAGTGGCAGGCTTATGATGTTCTCGTGCTGAGTCATTTGTTGGTGGTTCGGGAAGCAGGTTTGGTGTCATGGTTTGGTTGGGGCTGGAGAGCTGCTGCCTGATGCTCGCTGCGGCACTGACATTATTATCGCCTTTTCCTGGTGTGCGTAGCGCGAAGAACGCGAAAGACAGGAAGGTCCACCACGCGCAGATTGTGCGTAGCTTAAGGGCATCCTCTAAGGCGCTGCATAGGGCATCGGCCACCAGAGGCCTTACGCCTTTAGGTATTCGCGAGATTAGTTTAGTGCTTCTCCTTAGAGTTGCCAGTCCTTCGACGACGCCAGTGTCTGGAACCTCTCTTCCGTTGAAAGCGTCAGAGAGCTGGGCTGACTCGCGGCCGAGGCATGCAGGACAATGCCAAACAGGGAGGTGATGGGATTTCCTTGCGGGGACCTTAGCGCAGGAAGTATGCCATAGTTGCCTACAGGAGCCGCAGGTGATGGTTGTCTTCCTGCGGCTGCGAATGGAGCAGGCGACACTGGTGTCTCGAACTGGATGCTGTTTCCCCTTCAAAGTTTCATCGTGTGCCTTTGTCAATGGTATCTCCCATCACGTGATATCCCTCGAACTGCTCTAACTCTGTTCTAACTCTGTCCTAACTCCTCACAGGCGCTGATGTCCAGCCTTCCGGACAAGATGGACAAATCGCACCTGTACTGGGCGATCGTGTACTTCATGAAGCCGTGTACAGAACTGCGCGTCAGCTATCCCAACATTCAGTACGTGCAGACGGTCAGACGGGCTCGAGGGTGGGTGGGAAGTCGTGAGGGGGAGCTGGTTGGCTGGAGGACTGCTTTTAGGGAGATGGGATGCCCCCATAAGTGCTGCCTGTTGATGTTTGATGTTTTGGCAAGCTGCAATGTCAATTAGTTGTTTCATTGTTTTGGTAAGCCCCTCAGTCAATTAGTAGCCTCAGTGCTCAAACGATTGATGCAAAGTCTAGTTGATGAAAACATGAATTGATGTTTGTACATTCATATCTTGGAATTTAAGACATTAATGATTCTAAATTATGTTAAATGAATTGAGGAGAATGTCCGCGAATTTGATGGTGTAATTAGCGTATTAATGCTGTTAGCTTTTTTAAGTATGTCAATTACCTAAGTAAGCCAAGAAGTTCTTTCATTTCTTTCCATATCTCATATTTTTAAGACTTCCTAATTAACTGCTTCATTATGTTTTTTAAGACCCTTTAGCTTCTGCAAATGCAGTTACATCTGTTCAAGTAATACCTCCTGCGTCTGCTCTGCTCTCAGGCCGGTGCTGTGTTCGGAGCTGCTGATGCTGCTCACGTACGAGGCCACCCGATTGGTTGCTATCGGCTCCAGTCAGCCGACCAGCACGCTGGAGCGGTTCCACTCGCAGAGGCAGCTGCACATGGTGAGAGGCCGCGGAATCACGCTGAAACGAACGCGCGTCTTAGGAAACGGCAGTCGACACCGGACGGCTAGATAAACCTGATTTTGCTGAGGTCACACGAAGGCAAAGAGTCATGTAGCTGTAAACCACTGATGTCTGATGATACTTATAACGATAACTTTAAAAAGTTGCCCTCATATTTTTGTCGTCTGAATATGTGTAAAATTGTATTTGTAATTTCATTATTGTCTATCGCAGCTAGAGTCTCCCTTTTTTTGACATGTTCCATTTGCCGTTCTTTCAGTTGACGAACGCCATTCGCGAGATCCTGTACGGGATGGAAGCGATCAGAGGCTACTCGAGCGACGAGCACATAGCTCAGATCCAGAATACTCTCTGTCAGGTGGGTGTGCGCGTGGCTGGTCATTGGGCGGTGTGAGTTCTGTACCGAATGCTGACTGTAGGACGGTGGAAGTTCGTTACTGAATGTTGATTTTGGGACAGTGGGAGTTTGTTGCTGATGGCTGACCATTGAACTGTGGAAGTTCGTTGCTTATTATTGTGACTGTTTGAAGTTGGTGGTGTAAAGTAGATTAAGTTCGGGAGTGGTTTTGGAGATGTGGGATGGCCAATCATAACATTTGTTTATCGTGATTTATCGATCCATGCCCGACTTCACGTCTGTCTTTGTCCAGATTGGATGGAGTCAGCTTATGCAGATGCCTTTTGTCACAAAGCCTACTCGACCCTTACACATCCATCCTGTTCATCCTTCATGCCATCTTTTCATCACTCATGCATTCCATCTCATATACCCTAACGCCGTTAGGCCAGGGCCTCATACATCCTATCCTTAACTCCTATGCACCCATAAAACCATCCATCTTATATCATGCTCTTTGATCCCATCGTCAGGTGGGCCAGGAGACCCCTTTCATCCCCTCTTCTGTCTCAGGAGGGTCAGAGGGACACCGTTTTTACCTGTTCTCTATCACGAGTGGACAGAGGGAAGGGTACGCCCGCCTCGCCTCCCTCGTCTTCAAGTCGGCCAAGGATATCCCTGTCTCACCCTCCCCCCCCCCCCCCGCCCCCTCCCGTCTCCAGGTGGGCCGTCTGCGCCAGTTCCGTCAGCTGTTTCTGCTGCTGATCGGCCAGTGTCGGCTCGGCCCGGCCAGCCTGCCCTACCTGCGTGACCTGGTGCTCACCAATCACCTGCTCATCAGCATGCAGGAGACGTTCAACAACCAGTTTCCGCTGCTTAGCCACGTCACGCTGTGAGTAATATAGCGCTGCCTGAAGGGCCGGGGGCAGTCAGTACCGCTGCTCATCCACGTCACACTGCAAGTAACGGGGACGGAAGAGGTTCAGCAACCAGTTCCCCCTGTTCAGACACTCACACTGAGTGAGAGGGACAGGAGAGGTTCAACAACCAGTTCCCGCTGCAGTCAACCACTCACACACACTGTGAGTGAGAGGAGGAGACAGGGGCTGAGGTGTTCAGAGGCCCTGTTCGGACACGTCATACTGTGAGTGAGAGGGGACAAGGAGCTGGGGACAGTCGTGTCCCTGTTCAGACACTTCACACTGATTGGGCGTGGAAGGGGCTGGCGGAACAGTCAGAAACTGTGCTCAGTCACGTTCACTGTGACTGGAGGACTGCTCTGATAGGGCTGGGGTCAGTCAGAGCCAGAGGGAGCGACGTGATGCTACCGTTATTCGATGGTGGAGTTTCTTTTTTATATTGAGGCATGCTCAGGTTTGACGAATATGGTATTGCTTAAACTCACTTTTGGCCAATGAAAGAAAGTCAGTGAGGTAAAGTTGGTGTAATTGGGACTCTGTGACATTATTTGAGCTGTCCAGTACTGCGCGCCACCACCCTGACCGAGGCTAAATGAACACCATTACTCGGTCCGGTCACGCTCTGTGCCCCGGGCTACCATCCCCCGCCGCGCGGACCCTGTGACCTTTCCGAACCGCTGCCGGGGCAGCCGTCACGCACGAGTGACCCCGTCTCACCCAGCACGTGGCGCGGGCTGATCACTTTCAATGGGGCCACGTGACCTCCTGAGGGCAACGCGTGCCATGATGGAAACAGATGGACTTTCTGAATATTTTGCTGATGAAATCTCGACGATGAACAGACGGATGCATAGAATTAAATAAATGAGTTTTCTGTGTCTATCAACCATCAAGTTTATCTTGATTTGGACAGACTTCGTCTCTTTGTGAATAAATGCACGAGGCGGCTAAAGATAGCATGCTTTACTACTCATGTGCCTAGTGCTTCTAAGCTGCACGGATATTCACAAATATGTGATTCGTTAGAAGCGAATCGAACAGGCTCGAGACCCTATTTTACGGTGTCTAATAAAACTTTTTAGGTTAAAACATTTTAATTTGTTAGTTCGTCACTTTGAGGGTTTTCAGGCGCACAATGACCCGACCGTCGACGCGTCCTAAACCTCAAACACTAAAAAATAAACAAAAGGTATTCTCGTTTTGGGTATCCAGGTGCCACTCTGATATTTAATTCATTTTACTGTGGCCATTTAACGAGGGGATTTCTCAAATGTCTCCCTCTGTGCGATTTATAAATAACGTCTGGACTATTGTGCCGCTCCGTTTCCGTTGGTTGTCAATGGTGCTGATGTGGTGGAGTGTGGGTATCCTCCCCCCCCCCCTTCTGTCATTGAACTCGGTGGCGTGTGCGCGCACGTGACGGGCTCATAAACGACAGCAATTACCGGGCATTATCCGGCCAAATCTCGGAGGTCTCGTGGCTATCTCGTTTTCACGAAATGGGACTGAGCCCGGAGATTGTTTACCGGCTCGGCATTTTTCCCCGACGGCTGTCTGTTCACGTGATAGTGCGGCTGTCACGTGAAATGCCTCGCTGCCAGTTGATGGGCCTAAATTGGAGATGAATACTGCCCTAAACACGTGAAGAATATATGAATAATGTGAAGGGCACGTGAAGCACGTGCTCTTTAGCTTTATAAAGAGCAAATATCATCTGTCTCATTTTCGTTGAAATGATGATTTTCAGCTTGGCATCTCAGTATTGAATTGCTTTGTATGCATTTTAAGGTGCACTGTTGTTTGGTGGCTTCGCACCTATCAGTCTTGTGGGCACTCGTTGTTGGGTACGCCCCGTTGTGAGCTCATGCCGCGGTCTGCTACACTGCGTCCATTTGACCGTCAGCTACACCCCGGCAGTTATACCCCGCCATTACACTTGGTCCGTTACAACACTCCATCACTAACACTTACACCCTCTCAGTTACACCCCCTCAGTTACACCCTACCAGCCAGCCACACGCTCTCAGGGTGTCAGTTGTTTATATCAGTTGTCAGTTGCCGTCATTTACACCTCCTGTCCACGTCCTCCCAGGTTCGCCGAGCCGACCATCATCCGTCGGTACACCAGTCTGCTGAAACTGTACGCCACCAACGCGCCCGTGCTGAATGACGCGCTCTTCACCGTCCTGCACCACGTGGTGGGCGACGCCAACCGGATAGAGCTGCTGTTCCAGCCGGACGTGCTGAAAACGTTCTCAAAGATCATCGGCTCCGATCTACCCCTGCTTCAGGTGAGGGTTCACTCGCGGTGTGGGGTCAAGGATTAGTCGCTGCCGGTTACATCAGAATAGACTGAGCTGTGGAATTGGCGTTTGCGTGGGTGTTTGAGTTAGTTTGTGACTTATGACATGCAGCTAGGGTGTCGTTCAGGGCATTCAAGGTATCTGGTTTGGATTGAGGTAGCCGGGGAGAAGAGCAGGTTTAGTGAAAAGGCTTCAAGCTGGTGTAAAACATAATTGATTCGTACGCTTGAGCTCTGTGTTAACGATTAAGGTTCTTATAACCATTTCCGGTGCAGTGATGAGTTTCTTTACAAGTGTCATCCACCAACGGGTTTTTACGCGTTTCACAATTCACTTAATTCGCCGAAGTTCAGCTGATACGTCTGGTAGTATAACGCTCGCCCCGTTCACATTACCTTTACGTTCATTATCTCGAACATCTGTCGGGTAATTCTATGCATACATGTGCTCCACCCAGTCACTTGAGCCGCCACCTGCGGCCGCTGTCTGTCCGGGACCTACCGCCGCCGTATCGGTGTCACGTTTTGACGTCGTGTCCCGCTGTGCCGACAGGACTGGCTGGACCTTATAGAGTACACGATCCAGCGGTTCATCGAGAGGCAGCACGACCCGGCCGTGCGCGCCGCGCTGCAGCAGGCCGCCTCCGACGAGCTGACCGGCACACTGTGAGTGGGGGACCGGCGTGGTAGGTGCAGATGACGGTGGATAGGGGCTAGGTGCATACTGTTGTGAGGTCAGGTGAAATTCTAAATAAAATAATCTGCACACTTTGGGTAGGAGGACTGACACAGCCGACGAGAGGCTGGAGTTTCATTTAACATCTCCGGACGCTACAGCACGAAAGGTTATACTACAAGCTAGTAAAAGAAAATACTATTCATCCCTGATGGTGATGGCACTAAAGCTACTGTGGTTTTTTGCGAATTTAATAATAATCGTCATCTTCATTAGCATCATTATAGTCGTAGATGACTGGCAATACCCTTGTCGACTGGGGATGGCTCGTTAGCGCGTGGAGATTCGTCAATTAATAACTTTGGGAGCGTGCTGCGAGCACATCTCTGTGTGTAGTACATACACTTCTTATGCCCCGCACACACACGCAGACTCGTCTTCAGAGTAAAGTGGCTTAACTATCACGGATTCTGCGCCTACACGGGCTGTGGTATGACGATTGCATCACACAGGTTCCTGTGTGAGACGCAGACCGATTCCCGGTGAAGAGTTGGTATCGATTTCG